>NC_137615.1:6644130-6861252 GCF_963280865.1 Gymnoscopelus braueri
TGCCTGGTAGCCTGCTAGAGGACTCAAAAAGGAAAGGTTATAAATATTGAACCAATGAAAGCAAGAGCTTTTGACTAAATGACAATGGATCCATTTGGAACACAGGTTATTTTTCTTTCCCATTTCCAACGGTTTTGGACATGGAAACAATATGAATGCATCAATTATCTCTCACGTTAAGGTGCATTATAAGTACACCCACAGTTCTGTTCTTCATGTGAACACAATCAGGCTGGGTTGTGTTAAGCACATTGGACACGCTCTTATGAACATGGAGCTTTTACATCTAAAAGCGTTATAATATGATCTAGTACGCTATCAGCAGCTTTTATCAAGAACAGTATTGCCGTCATTGTTGATATCGTCACTGTCGGCATAAACCTTGTATCTCCATATTTCAACTTTTCACATACTTTCACATATTTTTCTGTCATTTTGTGTCTTGCATTGTAGTCACGTGAAAAAAATAGCCGATTTACAAGCTCACAACGCGTCACATCTGTGAGCTTGTATATCGGCTATTTTTGGGGTACAAAAGGAAACATAACAAAAGTGCAAAGTAACAGTTGTGGACATACAAGGTTTCCAGTCAACAGAGTGGATATACACTGTGTAGATTGTATAGATTGTAGATGAGTTGCATTAGCCATGCTCTGATTCCAACACTGAGATTTCAACACCAGTACCAGTAGTGGAAAGTACATTTACTCAAGTACTGTACACTTAACCTTGAAAAAGAGGAAAGATCCGAGCACTCCAAAAAATAACAGTAACATCAAGGTACTTTAATCATGTCTATTCTCTACAAAATTTAAGTTCACTTTTATTTGTGCTCTTTTTTGCACCCCCTCTCTCTTTATTTTTTAAATCTATTTACGGTTTTATTATTATTATTGTTATTAGTATTATCTATGCTGCTGCATTGTCTGAAGGAAGCCGAACACAAACTAAGTTGTACTCTTATATACCCGTACACAAGATGTAAGATTATACAACAGGTAGTTCCGACCAAGCAATCTGATTGGTTGAAATAGCTTTCTAGCCGTGATTCAAACCAGCATCATATCACGGGCCTAATCACATTAAATAAATCACTCCGCACTGCAGTCCGCACCTGATTAGACCATATATGACACAGCTGTGCTGTGAAGTCACGCTGTGACTGTCCCACGGTAGGAAAACAAACAGACAGTACCCACCGCCGCCACCGGGCGGAGAACAAACAGCTACGCAAGATGGACTATGTTGTTAATTTTGACTTATTTGGTGGACTTACTGTTGATCAATGGTTAGAAGAGAGCACACTAAATCACCTAAAATCCTATAATAAAAGGAATAACTGGAAAAAAGTGTGCTTTATTTCAATGGTAACATCCATACTGTATAAATATCCTCCTGTGTTAAAGTAAAATTACTCCCATTTCGTTAACAGTCCAGTGTATGTTATACTTTATCGTACGAAGGTATCGCACGGCAAAAATAGCCGATCTACAAGTTCACAAGGCATCGCCATCTTGACGCGTTGTGAGCTTGTAGATCAGTTATTTTGGCCACGTAACACGATCGTACGACGGAGCATATAGCCTACTGGAATCAGCTGTGTTGATGAGACGAGAGTCAGAGAGACAGAGTGCTGCGCTGCCACAGGGACTATTTTGTCTCAGTCAAATAAACTCTTCTCTTTACAGGGAAACGGATAAGCACATTTTTTTTATTATGAATTGCCCCACAATATGAATACATTTGGATGTGTTTTGTTGGTAACTGTTGTATAATCGCAATATTACACTCGAGGGTGTGCTTTACCTTACATTATTGTCACTTCTGTGATGCGGACGCGGAACTCGGCTGCGCCTCGTTCCTGGACCGCATCACAGGCGTGACAATAATGACGGTAAAGCACACCCTCTCGTGTAATATTGCTTAAATAAAGCACAACCTTGAACCTTGTATATGATCTACAACTCTCTTCTGCTTAACCGGATAACACCTCATATCGACCCAGTTCTCCGTAGGAACCAAAACGGTTTCCGTAAGAAAAGATCAACTCTACCACAGATCCTTGCTCTAAGGAGAATCATCGAAGAAATTCGGGTATCAAAGAAGAAAGCCTCCATCATTTTTGTAGATTTTTGTAAAGCATTCGATAGCGTGAACAGGAAAGCTATGATGCATATACTGCTCAACTATGGATTACCAGAAGAAATGGTGAAAGCAATAGCAGTGATGTATGAGAACCCTGTCTGCTTTGTGCAGAGCATTGACGGACCAACAAAGGAATTCCAGACAACCACAGGCATCCTTCAGGGTGACACACTTGCTCCTTTTCTCTTTTGTCGTTGACTACGTCCTCAGGCAAGCCTTAGACACCATCGCCTCCAAAGGTCTCACAATAGGCAGAAGATCTGGTCGTCAAAGTCAGAAGTGGCTGACTGACCTTGACTACGCGGATGACATCACATTGATAGCTGAACACATATCCTCGGCTCAAGAGCTTTTAACATCACTAGAAGTGTCAGCAGCCAAAGTGGGACTTTTGCTGAACGCCAAAAAGACAGAATGCCTGCTTCTGAATGAAGACTCTGATCACCCAACCATCTGCTCCATAAACGGCAGTGACATCAAAGAAAGTGAGGATTTCAAGTACCTTGGATCGTATGTAGTCATTTGCAGAAAGGACTTCCTGACTAGGAAAGGTCAGGCCTGGAGTGCTTGCAATAAGCTACATCAAATATGGCAGTCAGACATCTCAAGAACCACCAAGATCAACCTTTTCAAAGCCTGTGTGGAAAGTATCCTTTTGTATGGTGCCGAAACATGGACAATGAATAAGGAGCTACGGGATCGTCTGGACGGAACATACACAAGACTCCTCATGCGTGTCCAGAACCTTTCATGGAGGAACCATCCCACTAAAGCTCAGATTTATGGTGGCATCCCCTCCATCTCAGTTGTTATGGCACAAAGAAGACTCCGCTTTGCTGGACATTGTCACAGAGCAAAAGACCAGGTCATTTCGGATATTCTTCTGTGGAGACTACCCTGCCCATCAAGAGGAACCAGACCACTCACATTTCCAGATGTTCTGAGTAGAGATACAGGACTGACTGTGAATGAACTTGGGGTGGCAATGAGCAACAGAGACCAGTGGAAGCAGCTTGTGTCGCAGATCTCGAGGGCACTCGAATGATGATGATGATGATGATGTATATGACCAGTTGCTGGTCGGAAACATGTTGTCTTGTATATTGAGTTGACATGATCAAAGCACCTTGATTTTACCTCTGTTTTTTTTTTTTAGTGCTTGGATATTTCCTCTTTTTGGAACGCCATGGTTCCCGTTGATTTCTAACTCAACTTGTATCTTGTATCCTTTGAGTTGGTTGACCTGGTTGATCTCTCTCTCTCTCTCTACTGTTCTTAAAGGAGTAGTTGACCCAAAAAAAATATTTATTTTCTATCAATTACACACATGAAACATTGAATTCATGGAGATATTTTAGTTTTTATCTTATTCCTAAGCGGTCTCTCCAGTATAGGAGACACAAAGGAGACTCTTTGTGTAATACCTTGAGGACAATACCTTTGTACTTTTACTCAAGTAAAAAATGTAATGCAGGACCATTACTTAAAAATACTTTTAATTAAAGAAGGATGACATTCTTTGTGGTATTGCTACTTTTAGTAGCAAAGTATCATTGGAACTGTGATTTGTTCCACAGCTTAGGAGACGTTCATCACATGTTTGTCTTATCAGCGTATCTGCAGCACAATCAGTGAGCAGCAGTTAACAATAGTCAATAATAGCAACAATTCACTCCTTATCTGATGTCATACATATCGGCATTCATTTATTTATTCATTGTATTTCGTTGCCGTTATGCAGAAGCTCTTATCTCCATATTTCAACATGTTTTTTTTAGCTAAATTAGTTAAATTACAGCTCTACTTAATCATACTACAGTGTCACACAAACACACATCTACAAGCTTGTGAGCTTGTAGATTGGCAAGTGTAGATGAAAGTGGTATATATATATATATATATATATATATGTGTATGTGTATGTGTATGTGTATATATATATATATATATTTGTTTTTTTTAAAGATGTTTTTGGGTAGTTTTCTGCCTTTATGTGAGAGGAAAGTTGGCTGACAGGAAATGGGGAGAGAGATGGGGGGTAGACACGCAGCAAAATTGGGAGTTGAACCCGCGGTTTTTCCATGTGGTATGCACCTGGACCGCTAGGCCAGCCTAGGGCGCCCCAGAAAGTGGTATATTGAACCAATGAAAATATTAACAAGAGCTTGTGACTATAACATTGGATCCATTGGAACACGGCTTCTTTTTTTCCATTTCCCCAAAAAGTACGTTTTGGAGACACGCGTTCGCCACGGGACAGCGACAATTTGTAAGGCCCCATTTATTGTACCAGAGTAACGGCAGCTTATAGAAAATTTATATTTTCATCTGGGCATGCATCAAAAATAGCAGCTCTACAAGCGCATAACACGTCGTTACGTTTTGTGAGCTTGTAGAACGGCTGTTTTCCATCAATTCCATGCATGCCAAAAAATTATTATTCATAAAATCGCAGTCCTAAAATGTTGATGTGTTCACATAGCGATACATGTGTGCGTGCGTGCGATACATGTGTGCGTGCGTGCGTGCGTGCGTGCGTGCGTGCGTGCGTGCGTGCTTGCGTGCGTGCGTGCGTGCGTGCTTGCGTGCGTGCGTGCGTGCCTCTGTGCGTTTGAGATGAGGACAGCCAGGCTGCCGAAAGCGAAAATTAGCTGGTTATTCTCAGACGTGTTTTGACAAGGAAAGTGATATTTCTGTGCCCTACTAGGTAAAATAAATTATAAATAAATAATTAAATTAATAAAAAACCTAATTGTTTGCATGCGTAATGCGTATGAATGACAGCTGGAGAGACAGACATAACAGTGTCAGCTCTGTCTCTACGGCTTAAATGAAGCAAATAAAATGTGTAAATATAAAATAAGTTGTTCATCAGATTTCTGACTCTTGATGGAAATCATTAAAGGAGAGATCCGGACATTTTAAGTGTTATCTTTGATGTGTCGCTAATGTCGCTAATCAGACGCCAGGTTCTGTGAGAGAAACAAGCAACCAGCGTCGTCTCGTTCTGCACGAACGATAGCTCGTGCGCGACTTTCAGTGCATGTTTGAGTATCATGAGACTCCACAATGAGCAGTAGTAGAGAAAAAACTAACTTTGCATCGGTTATAATAGACGAATTTAACTCTTACACAGGCTCCCATTATGCCACGGAGGGGGTCGCCAGACTGCACGACACGGGACTCTCTGGAATAACTCAACGTCCATTTCAATGATGGTGAGTGATTAGCGACACATCAAAGATAACACTTAAAATGTCCGGATCTCTCCTTTAAGAACAACATTCCACATTATCATTTTCATAGGCTACGGTGAAATAGGGAAATATAGAAAGCATTGTGCCTGTTCCCAATCTGTGAAATATAAATAGTGTCTGCCAGTGGTGTAAAGTAACAAAGTACATTTACTCAAGTACTGCACTTAAGTAAAATGTTTACATATTTTTTACTTTACTTGCGTATCTCCAATTTTCAATACTTTTACTTCTACTCCACTACATCTCAGAGGCAAATATTGTACTTTTACTCCACTACATGTATTTGAAAACTTCAGTTACTTTGTAGATTTTGATTATTATTACAAAACATACATTAACCACTTCAACCATATACATTCTGGCCATTTGAAAATAGCCGATCTACAAGCTCACAATGCGTCGCGATGCGCCGCATTGGGAGCTTGTAGATCTGCTATTTTCAAAAGATTCTTTTCTACATTTGAAAACTTCTCATTCTGCATAATGAGTACTTTCTACTTTTGGTACTTTTAAGTACATTTTGATACTGATACTTTTGTACTTTTACACACGTACCTTTTTTTTTTTTTTTTATATATATTTTTATTGGGTTTTTAACATTTTCCACATACAGCAACTGACATGGACATACTTTTAACAAACATGACAAACATGGTCAAACAAACAAGGGGGGGGGTCCTCCAATTCCATTGTTCATCAACATCATCAGTTTACAGCGAAAAACAAAAAAAGCATAGCATAGCCAGGCACTTAGGACAGGTCACAACACTCCATATAGCTCATAGTCACATTTAAGCATCGGCATAATCGTCATTGTCCTATCTAAGGGGAGGATTCCGGCCCACAGTACATTGACCTTTTAGAAGGATCCGAGAGATTTCGGCGGGGAAGTAGTCTATTAGTGGGGCCCACAATTTCAGAAACGAGGCTTCATTGCCTCTGTGTACTGCACACAGTCTTTCGTGGGGGAATACACCAAAGATCTCTTTATACCAAAGTTGTATGGTAGGGGGCTTATCCTTGATCCAATTGATTAAAATGCATTTACGAGCTAATAATAAGAATTTGTCAAGTAACTTAAATTGTGGGGGTGTCAGATTAATCTCTTTGGAAGGGAGTCCCAGAATGAAGGCTCCCGGATCCTTCTTTATCCTAACCCCAAAGATGCCGCTTAACTCTTGTGCCACGGAGCCCCAAAACCTAGATATCCACTTACATTCCCAAAAGTAGTGGTAGTAGGTTCCAAGATCTGTGTGACATTTAGAGCACAAAGGAGATCTTGAACGGTCCATTTTGTTTAGTAACACAGGTGTGATGTGCAGCCTGTGAAATATTTTATATTGTGTTTCTCTTAATCTATTACAGGTGAACACATTTTTAACAGAATCAATGGCCTCTTGCCAGTCGTCCTCGATATATACATTGTTAAAATCGCTCTCCCACTTGTGGATGGATTGTACCTCCAGGGAGTCCAGCGAGTACAACAAGGAATAGAAGGAGGAGATAAAATGTGATACATCACCACGTTTGCATAGGAGGTCCTCCACTTTGCTATATAGGGATCCAGTTTGTGGGGGCAAACGTAATGTGTTAATATAGTGACGTATTTGCAAAAAAACAAAAAAATGTTCCCTTGGGAGATTGAATTGCGTCTGTAACTGCTGAAACGACATCAAAACACCATCTTTGAATAAATCACCCAGTACTCTAAGCCCTCGAGAATGCCAGGTCTTGAAGATTGCCAAGCTAAATCCTGGGCCAAATTCATGATTACTAGAAATGGGTGTTAGCAGTGACCTTAGGTCTCCTCTGCCTGCATAGGTGTTAATCTGTCGCCATATTCTGATAGAAGTATAGATAATTGGGTTTCCTCGTATCTCTCTGTGAATTTTATCTTTATTACCAGTTACAAGGGCCCATAGTGAATTTGGTGAGCAGCCCCACGAGTCCACACAGTTCTTATTGTGTAAATAGGCTTGGAGCCATTCCCAAATGAAGCGAGCATGACAGGCCCAGTTATAGAAAAGTATATTTGGCATGGCCAAGCCAGCTCTGCTCGTTGGCAACTGCAAAATTTTAAACTTTTGCCTAGGTCTTTTTCCATGCCAGATAAACTTAGAAAAGGCCTTCTCCAGATCTCTGACATCTTTTTTTGATACCCATAAGGGAAGCATCTGTAAAGGGTATAAGAGGCGGGGAAGAGTATTCATTTTTATTAGACTTGTTCGTCCCAGAAATGATAATGGGAGGTCATGCCACCGTTCCAAGTCCCTCTTAACCTCCCTAATGACCGGGGCCAGGTTCAGGCGTGCCAGATCCTTTAAATTGGGGGAAACTTTGATGCCAAGATACGTAAATCCAGAGGTGGTCCATTTGAAGGGAAAGTTAATTGGGATGTCTGACTTGGTCAGAGTACCCAATGGCATAGCTTCAGATTTACTTTGGTTAATTTTGTAGCCCGAGATAGCGGCAAAGTCTTTTATGATTGAGAGGACGGTTGGCACCGACCTCTTCGGAGAGGACAAAAACAGTATAATGTCATCTGCGTATAAAGCTATTTTATGGGGGGTACCCCCATTCGAAAATGAGACCCCCTCCACATCGTGATGGGACCGTATAGCCTCGGCAAGCGGTTCGAGCGCAACGGCAAATAGTAATGGACTTATGGGGTCCCCTTGCCTTGTGCCTCTAGCCAGGGGAAAAGGCTCGGAGCAAGTACCATTGGTAAGGACACGAGCGACAGGTGAGTGGTAGATAGTTTGTATCCATTTAAGGAAATTCCCTCCAAGTCCATACCTCTCCATAACATCAAACAGGTACCGCCATTCAACTCTATCAAATGCTTTCTGGGCATCAAGCGACACTGCTAGTACTTTACGTTTCATCTGATAAGAGTGCTGTATAACATTCAACAATCGCCTTACATTAGTAACCGAGTGTCGGCCTTGTATAAAGCCAGACTGATCTGGATTTATTATAAGAGGCATCAGTCCCTCAATCCTCCTTGCAAGCAATTTGGAGAGTATTTTACTATCCACTGCTATTAAGCTAATGGGCCTATAGGAACCACACATATCAGCTGGTTTCTCCTTTTTAAGTATGAGAGAGATATTAGCTAGGTTCAGGGTTTGGGGGAGACTGCCCCTCTGAAATGAGTCAGCATACATCTCTCTCAGAGGGCCTACTATGATCTTGCTCATTTTTTTGTAAAATTCTGGTCCGTAACCGTCTGGGCCTGGGGCCTTGCCCCCTTTAAGGGTTTTTATTGCTTCGAGTACTTCTTCCTCTGTAATAACTTTACAAATGGATTCTCTATGTTCCTCTGACAGTGTTGGGAACGTTATCTTATCGAGAAAGTCTTTCCTTTGCTGATCCGAGGTCCCGCACTCCGATGAGTATAACTTTTGGTAGAAAGATTTCATAACTCTATTTATATCCTTAGAAGTATGATGGTTGATATCATTGTCATCTTTAAGGGAGGATATAATATTAGAGTTTTGTTTACCTTTAGCAAGGCGAGCCAGGAGCCTGCCGGGTTTATTTCCTGATTCATAGAGCCGATGCTTTGCAGTAAAGATTGTGGACTCTGCTTCCCTTGTCAGTATTTGATCTAGAGCTGAACGGGCGGCATCTAACTGTTAACTACCACGTACTAACACGTACCTTTTGAATTCCGGACTTTTAGTTGTAACAGTCAGAGTATTTTTTACGTTGCAGTATTGATACTCTAGTGTCTAGTGGTTTGCCGAGCGTCTAATGTTTAAACCAACACAATTGGTCGTGTTCTCGGGGGCGGGAAGAGAGGGTGATAAAATATTGTATAATATGGTGTTCGGGTGGCACAGCTGGTATAAAGCACCTATACCCACCACTGCAGAGTCTGGGGGGTTCGAATCCACCGCGGTGCATCCGGCTTTGTCGAGCGTCTATATACGAACACGTTTGGCCTGTGTTCGGGGAGGGGGGGAAGCCGGGGTGGGGAGGGTGACAGACAGACACGTATAGGATACAACAGCAGTGACAACACATAGAAATGTGTGTGGGGAGGAATTAGTTGGTATTTACCATAACGAAAAACATAAAAAAATTAGTATTCCTCTGGGTTTGGCTGTATCTCCATCCTTTGTTGTTGGGAGTCTCCCACTCGACAGGGTGTTACATGTGTGGTTGAGACACCATCGTCTCTTAGGTCAGGTGCAAACCTCATATGTCCAAAACTGTTACTTTTCAGCATTCAAATGAAAAAAACCTGCAAAAGTAGCAGATCGACAGAGTTTCAAGCTTGCGGATCTGCTACTTTTGATAGCAATTTATCCCACGATTTTGTAACCCTTTTTTTTCACCCGGTGACAATTTTCTAAGTGATCCTGGGCGCTACACTCCCCCCACCAGCCTAGGGAAGCCAGGGCCGAGTTCATGCCTGCTTCAATGCATGATATAGCCAACTGACCTTCTTGTCACCTGACAGGGGGGGTTCCCCGGTTGGACGTAGCGTGTGGAAGGAACACATTATTCCCAACCAGTTCCCTTCCCCTCCATCAGGCGCCCCGGCTGTCATGGGGGAGGCAGTATAGCGACCAGGACTTCTACATGTGTTTGTGAGGGTATTAACTACCCTAGGAGACTTTTGATATTTTTTCTGTGACGCTGGATGATCGGGCGTTAACACATCACCCGCCAAGGTATTAAACCTCCGCGGAGGTGACATTGTGTTCCAAAAAAACAAAAAAGGCGCAGGGAAGGGGTAGGCGGAGGGATCTGTGTATTCAGACGAACCACAACATTCCAACCACGATCCGCCATTTTGGGGCTGGAGCCCGCTGAAACCAGTGGTTTTCAATGCAAAAAACAGCAACTGTGTTACAGCTGTTTTTCTGAAAATCCCATCGCCAGGGCGGGTGGAAGTGACCTTTTTTGGCAAGTGTGCTATTTGATAGAACGACTTTGTGCGTGTATGGCAGGAATTGAGTTAATTTACAAAAAAAAACACAAAAAGTTAAAATATGGAGATAAGGGGTTTCTGCCCGCAACGATTATGGCGCTAATAGCCTCATAAAGAGGCAACGTCGTTGTTGTGTGATGGCTCTTCTTCCTGGCTGGCAGCAGAGCTGGCCTGTCACCTCCCGTTATGTGTGAGCCGACGCCTCACTTAACGAACGTCACACACGCCGACACGCGTGAGGCGCGGGCGGCGGGCCGTGTCATCGTAGCACAGGAGGAGTGTGTCAAACCCGTGCGTGTGTGTGTGTGCGTGCGTGCGTGCGTGCGTGCGTGTGTGTGTGTGTGTGTGTGTGTGTGTGTGTGTGTGTGTGTGTGTGTGTGTGTGTGTGTGTGTGTGTGTGTGTGTGTGTGTGTGTGTGTGGGTGGGGTTGCCATGGAGAGCTCGCCACACTGTTAGTTACAGTAGCGCTCTCGTGTGTGTAACGGAGAAAAGGAAAAGGTGTTGAAAGCGTGTGTGTGTGTGTGTGCGTGCGGGTCCATTGAGTACAGAGAGCAGGGTGGCTTTGCGTGTATGTGCATTTACCCAGTGAGTACAGAAAGCAGTGTCAGGATGTGTGTGGGGGGGAGAGAGAGAGAGAAAGAGAGAGAGCCGTGTCAGTGGGCAGGTGGGAGATCAAATAGACCCCAGAGACACAGAGAGGAGCAGGGCTGGCAGCATCCTCCTCCTCTAATGAGCACACAGGACACAACAGAGCAGGGCTAAAAATGCCCCCCACACACACACACACACACACACACACACACACACACACACACACACACACACACTCCCCTAACCCTCCCCCCTTAGCCCCGCACAAAGCCCCCCGGAGGTAGACACACACACACACACACACACACACACACACACACACACACACACACACACACACACACACACACACACAATCACTTTAACAATGTATTCAGGTCCACACAAAGGAGAGCACACAGGGACACACATATTGAAGGTACAGTTAAGGTTGCATTCACAAAATCATGGCCCACATGTCTTCATGATACAATAAGTTTGTCACTCCGTACTCTATGGGTATAAGTTACAGCGTCTCCGCCATATATGGTGGTCGCCATTGCGCCAATTACACCAGAGACAGCACAACACTTTGCCGGCCTTTTTGCCTCCTTTTTGGGCATCCCAAGATGTTGAAACCCTCTAACAACGAGATGTCTTATCAACCAGATGTCTTATCAACCAGATGTCTTATCAACCAGATGTCTTATCAAACAGATGTGTTATGGGGGGGGGGGGCGGGGGGTAGACAACCTATAGAGTCTGGGTCTGCCTGACGTTTCTTCCAGTTTATGGGGAGTTTTTCGCTGCCACCGTCGCAAAAAAATGCTTGCTCAGGCTGGGACAATGTCGGGTCTCTGCTCTGTTATGTAAAGTGTGTCGAGAGAACCTCTTGCGATTCGGCACTAAGAAGATTGAATTGAAAATTGAACTGAATTGAATTGGACATGGACATATTACCCAGCTCTAGATGCAGATGTATAACATGACACCATCCATTGAAAGATGTGAAGCACTGTTTTCCTTCAAAACTGGCCTTAAAAACCATCTATCAGGAGACCACAAGGGGAGGTAAATGTAAATTCCCATAGAAAGGAGGTGTCATTCACTGCCTCCGTTTTTCCTTTGTCTCCTTTGTACATAATAGTGTTTGTACTTGTTGATGACAAGTATTATTGTGTTATTTATTTTTAATGCTATGTTGATGAATTGAATACCTATAGGACCACAATGGAAACAAGTTCCCAGGACTTTTTTTTGCTATCCTTTTAGCCTTGATGTCCTACCGTACCACATGCTGTTTACATTTCTGTCTAATACAGTATTCAATCATTACAAAAAAAAGACATAAGACTCAGTCGTAGGCCAGATTAGTCGTCATCATATCACCACTCCAGTCCCCGGCACTGCATGTGACTTCACCTTTGACAGCATCTTTTGATTTAGTTTTAGTCATAGTCTTTTGAACAAAATACCATTTAGTTTTAGTCATATTTTAGTCAAAAGAAATGTTTTGGTTTTTGTCCAGTTTTAGTCGACTAAATATCATAAGATTATAGGGGACTAAATCTACAATTTTGGCGGTGCCTCGATGGCGTCGTAATGGTTGATTTTACACTTGGTTGCATGCTGAAAATAGCCGATCTACAAGCTCACAACGTGTCGCAGCGCAACACGTTGTGAGCTTGTAGATCTACTATTTTCAGAGCGCAACACCCGAGCGCAACCAAACATAAAATAACTGATTATAACTATAAATAGTTATAATGGATCTCTCCTCCACTAGTCCCTCCCTAACATTTCAGTCTAGTTTGTATTTGTTGATGAAATTGTCAATATATTTAGTCTTATAGTTTTAGTCATCAGAGCTTAGTTTTTATTTCGTTTTCGTCAGTGAACTAAGGTAGTCGAAGTGTGTGTGTGTGTGTGTGTGTGTGTGTGTGTGTGTGTGTGTGTGTGTGTGTGTGTGTGTGTGTGTGTGTGTGTGTGTGTGTGTGTGTGTGTGTGTGTGTGTGTGTGTGTGTGTGTGTGTGTGTGTGTGTGTGTGTGTGTGTGTGTGTGTGTGTGTGTGTGTGCAAAACGAGGTAGGGAGTCTCTCGTTAAACTCTCCCCCTGGCCTTGTGGGAAAGCGCCCGCAGCAATCACCGTACTGTCAAACCTGCCAGGACCCCTGGGACCTGCAGCCGGTGCCCCGGGGGTGTGGGGGGGGGCGGGGGCTTCAATCACAAGCTGCCGGGGCCAACAAGGCTTTCATGCTTCCACGCTGTTAGCTGCACCGCTCGCCCATTAGCTGCTGTCTCCTACAGAATTGGGGGTATTAAGTGTTGGCGTGTGGGAGGGTACGTGGGCCCGGTAATGAATGTGACATGGAGGTGGATTTTCTGTGTTCAGGATTCTATGGCGTGGTTAAAGGACGACTTCACCCATTTTCAACCTATATCTTCATATAATTGGTCCTCACTAATGCTGGGGAGTCTGCAGGGGGGAGGGCTGTGGACAGTTCAGCAACCCGCCTACCAGTGACATCATCGGAGGAGAATCCAAGCTAATAGAGACTGCAGGCTTTCTCTTCCTGGAAAGTTAGCGTGCTATACAGAACTATCAGAGGAACTATTCAATCAATCAATTTATCTAAACAAGTAAGACGCGCGAACGCGGTAAGCGAACGCAAAAAAAGAAAAAAAATAATGAAAAAAAATATTTAAAAAAAAGTAACCAATAAATCTTTTTTTTTTTTTTTTTTTTTTTAATCTGCGTTAAAAGGAGCATCTTAGAAAAATACAAATTCACAAAAAAAAAACTTGGAATGTTTTTGAACAATTCAACAAAGTGTTTGAAGTGCCTGTTTCACCCACTTCCGGGGGGCGGAGCCAAAATCCGAGCCCGAAGTATTTGTTCGTAGACCCCCACTTAGGGGGGGTAGAAAAAGTTTCGGAGCGATTCGGGCACTTTTCATTTAACATGGGGTTTCAATGGGGAGTTTTTAGGAGCCTTCTCCGGGGCGTGGCTTCCGGGGGAAGGGGCGGGCTTAAACGCAACCTTGACAGGTGTGTTCAGTTTTCAAAGACCTTTCATTTGATGTATGGTACGTCTAAATTGGACATTTACTTATCTCAGAGGAGCTGCAAGCAGGCAGTGCACACAGAGACACAGAGACACAGACAGAGATATGATGCACACAGAGACACAGAGACACAGAGACACAACCCAAGCAGGGTTACATAGTAAGCTCCACTTGGTCGGAGGCGCGGCTTCGCCGCGCCTCCTCCCGCGTTCGCAATAAAAAATTGGAAAAAAACTATCTGCCTAACGATGATGTCACTGGTAGGCGGGTTTCTGAACTGTATTCACCTGTTTCCTAGGCTGTGTGTTTTCCACTTCCTGTCGGATTTCATTGGATATCATTAGTCATCTGACCAGTTTCATTGGATTTCATTGGATCAAATCGACAGGAAGTGGAAAACACACAGGAAGTGGAAAGCCTAGGAAACAGGTGAATACAGCCCCTCCTCTGAGACACAGACCAAGTAGAAAAAGATGGTACATTTTATCATGAGCATTACTGAGGACCACTTATAATATGAAGAAAATGTTAAATGGGTGAAGTTATTCACACGTGTAGGCTACTTACGTTTGTGTTCATAGTGGCTCCATGGAACCTGTGAGAATGATGGGTTTGTTTCTCGTAGATGTTGTTGGAATCCATACATAGGTGTATAATAAGTCAACCTGTCCAAGGTCAGAGTGACTGCGTGTGTTATCCTCCATCTCTCTCCTCTATCTCTACACCTCTGAGTCGCCTACAGCACGCTCACACAACACATGCACACACGCACACGCACGCACAGCACACGCACAGCACATGCACACGCACACGCACACGCACAGGCACACACATCTTTAACCTCAAAACCCCACAAAATTAAGGTTTCTAATGGTAAGCCAAATATAAAATATCAGATTTAACCATAAAACAACCATTTCTCTTGTGAGAAAATTGTCCTCACTATGTCTCAAATTCTACTACTTGTGGGTAGTGTTGATTTTGACAGCAAATTTTGATTCAGTCTTTAGTTATAGTCTTGAATCAAATTCCATTCAGTTTTAGTCATATTTTAGTCATCTGATTTTTTTTTGTTTTCGTCTAGTTTTAGTTGGCTAAATATCATAAGTTTAAAGTCGACTAAATCTACAGTTCATTTAGTGCTGAAAATAGCAGATCTACAAGCCCACAACGTGTCGCAGCGCGACACGTTGTGAGCTTGTAGATCTGCTATTTTTAGAGCACAACACCCGAGTGCAACCAAACATAAAATGACTTGTCTTAGTACCTCCCTAACATTTTAGACTAGCTTTTATTTGTATATATATTTAGTCTTTGTTTTAGTCATAATAGCTTAGTTTTTATTTCGTTTTTATGTCATTTTCGTCAGTGAAAAAAGGTAGGCTATAGTCGACGAACATTTTTGTCATAGTTTTAGTTGACAAAATCAACACTGCTCACAATTAAGTCCACACGTATTTTATACTTATGCTAGCCCTATTTTAAACTTCAGCTATTCAAACAATCTCATCACAATACGTTTTGATCATTTCCGGAAAAAAAACTGATGAGAACTGCTGAAAATATTGAGTACTTTTACTTTGGTACTGTAAGAATATTTTGAAGCCAATACTTTTGTACTGTTACTCCAGAACATTGTGGGGGTAGTTTATTTTTATTATTGTGGTATATTGCTACTTCTACTTAAGAAAAAAAAAAGCTGCTTGTGACCGCGCTCTCCAACTGCAGATCAGTGCGGTTGCCAGATGCTCTATCTTGCAGTTAAGGGCTCCCGCATTGTTCATAATTTGATCATCTGGGAGGCCTGGCCATTCGTTATACAGCCTTATTTGTTGTCAGGCAGTGGAATGGGCACCCCCCCCCCTCCGGGAGTTTATGTTATCTGGGTGACATATGGAGCGGCGAGGTGAAGGTCCCCAGGTAACGAGGAGGCCGAGATCCTTCCAGAGATAGAGTGTGTGTGTGTGTGTGTGTGTGTGTGTGTGTGTGTGTGTGTGTGTGTGTGTGTGTGTGTGTGTGTGTGTGTGTGTGTGTGTGTGTGTGTGTGTGTGTGTGTGTGTGTGTGTGTGTGTGTGTGTGTGTGTGTGTGTGTGTGTGTGTGTGTGTGTGTGTGTGTGTGTGTGTGTGTGTGTGTGTGTGTGTGTGTGTGTCCATATTTCAGGCAGTATGGAATCGCATGTTAGGTCTATGTGATTTGTTGTGATAAGGATGTTAGCCTGATGCTCTGTGCCATGCAGAATGTTTACACACACACACGGCATATGACAGACTGTCAGTCACAGCAGGGGAGCTGTGCTGTGGCTGGTTACAGGAGCTGGACAAGAGCTTGTTTCATAAGAAGGGGGTCATCGTTACAGTATATGACAGCTTTATATTTCACTGTTATATCGATACAGAGAGCCTGACAAACATTCTGACTGCACCCGCCATAAGCCTGTCTGTAAACACTCTGCTCAACTATTATACAGGCAGTGGTGTAAAGTAACTAAGTGTACATGTACTCGATGTACTTTTTAGTACGATTTTGAGGTACTTTTACTTTACTGGAGTATTTCCAATTGCCTATACTTTTACTTCTACTCCACTACATCTCAGAGGCAAATATTGTACTTTTACTCCACTACAATTATTTGAAAACTTTAGTTACAATTTACTTTGCATATATAAATGATTACACTATAAAACATTAACCACTTTATCCCCATTTTTATACCTAGGCTATTTGAAAATAGCCGATCTACAAGCTCACAACTGCGACGCGTTGTGAGCTTGTAGATCTGCTTTTTTACACACAGTAAATGTTGTATCACTGAAAACTTTACACTTTTGGTACTACACAATTGAAAAGTTAAAGCCTGAGAAATCGGGTTTCAAAGTTTTGACAAAGATATTCACACTTTCTCAGCTCAAGTGTTATATTTACCCAACAAATAAATATGAAGGATTTGCTCCACTAACTTTTAATTTGAATTGTGCAATTCTGAAAGAAATATTCAGACATAATACACTTGCTCTGATTCGGGCGTCAATTTGAAAGGTTTTGAATACATCTCCAAAATAATGCATCAAGTTTCCCCCATCATCAGTTTGATACTTTCACACTTGAACAGAGCTGCTCTCCCGATTGTTTTAGACTAATTGTAAGTAAACATAGCAAAGGTTTTTTTTGAGGGGGGGGAAGGGGGGTTGTGTTCACTAAACTCTGCCCAGACCCCTATCCCAGAATTCATTGCATTTGAATATCTGGAGCTCAAGGTTTGTTTTTGCTGGAGGCAGGAAATTGAGTGTGGGCGGCCGCAAGAATACTGGAAGGAAAACTAAATTTTAACTCGATTTTGTGGTTAATTTATCATTTTATTTGAAAACGGGAAGGAAGACTTTGTTAGTATTTTCACCACACTGCTGGCAAATAGTGCATGTCCCATGAACTTAGATCGGCCATAGTGAAAATATAGAATCTTTATATATAATATTTCAGATGAATATTGCTTGATTTGATATGCTACTATATGGACAGACGGTGGATCATAGTGCAACGGACAACCATGAAGGCAGTGATCTTGGTCCAGTATCTGTCTTTGCAGGAAGAGCTAGAGCATTGGTTCTCAAAGTGGGGTCCGGGGACCCCCAGAGGTCTTCAACCACTTTAACCATAGTTTCTACTTTGGCCGTTCAAAAATAGCAGATATACAAGCTGCTATTTTTTGAAAAAATCCTTGGCACAAAATATTTTTGAGATGGGGGTCCGCAGCCAGATACATATCATTTTGGGGGTCCTTGACATGAAAAGGTTTGAGGACCACTGAGCCAGAGAGAGAGTTTAGCTTAGTGCTGCATGTTTGTCTGCAGCAGGTGGCTGATGTGTCCTTCAGCCAGATTCGATTTCATCTTTATCTCCCAGCTTTAACTAATCTTTAATCTATGGCATTAGGGAGTTTGTACTGAAATGTTCAACTTATTGCTAATATTGAAGGAATAAAAAAAATCACACCCAGTGTGAAGTGGGCGGTGTCTTGCTAGCTAATCACAATACTGAATGGAGTCAACCAATCATGTACAAAAAATAAATACATTTATTGAAACACTCTTTATGAAAGTCATATTCACATCAAAGTGGTTTTAGATTAATTTCATCATATGTCTCACTAGCCAATCACAGCATGTGGAATTGGAGCACTATGTCACTGTTGTTATTTAACAGTGGTCATCACGGTGATGGAAGCTCACTTAAAAGAATAATGTGTTTTTTTAAATACCCTTTCCACCCACAATGTGTGATTCACTTAATAAATACATTTTTGCATAGTCCTATTTATAGGGCTATGCACATGTGTCATGTTTCCCTAGCCAATCACAGTCCTGAATAGACTGTGATTGGCCAATCACGGTGCAGGGTTAGGGGGGTACACTGGTGGCCAATCACAGCGCAGGATTTGGTGTGCAAATATCCAAACCTCACATATAGGGGCGGTTTCACCGCCCGAAAATAGAGAGTGAGAGAGAGAGAGAGACACACACACACCTGTGGTTCAGAAAGTGTCAAGGAAAGAGTAATGTTCCCTCTCTATCTACAGTATGAGGGACTCTAACACTAGTGTGTGTGTGTGTGTGTGTGTGTGTGTGTGTGTGTGTGTGTGTGTGTGTGTGTGTGTGTGTGTGTGTGTGTGTGTGTTCATAAATGGTAAGGTGCGCCCCTATCCAAAGCGCTTTACAATGTGCAATTGTGTATTACATTCTCACACCGATGGTGGAGGAAACCATGCAAGGCACCAACAGATTGTTATTTAGATAGATAGCATCTTGTTTAGACGGATGCCAGGTCCATGGTTTTCCAAATGGTCTCCTATAGTTGCACTGTTTTCTCTCCATTCTATAGATGTGATTATTTGCCTTGCTTTTCGTAAGTCTATCTGGATGAGAGCATCTGCTCACATGTATAAATGGTGAATTGACACTAACCCAGGAATCAAGCCGGGAACCTTCTAATTCCAAAGTGACCGTTTTACCTCTTGAGTCACTGCCGTGTGTGCGTGTGTGTGTGTGTGTGTGTGTGTGTGTGTGTGTGTGTGTGTGTGTGTGTGTGTGTGTGTGTGTGTGTGTGTGTGTGTGTGTGTGTGTGTGTGTGTGTGTGTGTGTGTGTGTGTGTGTGTGTGTGTGTGTGTGTGTGTGTGTGTGTGTGTGTGTGTGTGTGTGTGTGTGTGTGTGTGTGTGTGTGTGTGTGTGTGTGAACCGAGATTAGGGGAATGCCCAGCTCATGTTTGCGTGTGACAGACAGACTAGGCTGGGCTGACTGTAAGTGTAATCAGATCTGGCAACGATGCAGGCTGCCTTATCAAGGCTTCATGGTAATTAGACACATGGAGAGGAGAAGGACCTGTTCTCCTCCTTTTTGATCTCTGGGACAGAGCCAAAGTGCAGTGACTACGCAAAGAGTCTAACTGATAAAACAATTGGTTATCTGGGCGCTCGGGTGGCGCAGTGGTAAAGTCCCTGCCCACCACCACAGAGGGTTGTGGGTTCAAATCCACCGTGGTGCATCCGGCCTTATCGGGCGTCTATGTGAACACAATCGGCCCGTGTTCGGGGGAGGGAAGCCGGGCGGGGAGGAGGGTGATATTTGTCACTGTATGTACTCCTACGGGCTGGGGTGGGCGGCACCTGTCTGCAGGGAGTGTTGGGCGGGAGGAGTAGGATGAAGGCCCTACGTCCTCCTGAATCAGAATCAGAATCAGTTTTATTGTCACATCACAGGTTTACAAGGTAAAAAAGTGGGTGAAATTCTTTTTTGTACATCGTTCCCATCGCAACGTTAGTTTCCATAGAAAGAAGAGGGGGGGGGAGAAGAAGAGGGTGGGGGGTAAGTGGGAAGGAGATCAAAACAAGAGAGCAACAGAAGGCCAGACAAGTTATCTACATATTTACAAATTACCTGAGATAATAAAAACTAAAAAAAACTAAACTAAGGTGCCTGAGCATAGCAGCAATGTATTGTATACTGTGCATGTTATACTTATACTGTGCATGATAGACAATGGACGTTAAGGTGCTTAGAGGAAAAGGAGCACAATAAAAAAGACCAAAAAAAAGTCAGTGCGTTATACAAGGGATTAAGGTGCAAAAGGTCAGTGCGTGTCCACCTAGAGTGGACCGACCCTAGTATAATCCGCAGGTAGCTCCATGAGGGAGTGCAACAAAAAGTCATTTGTACCTGGTGTAGTCCACAGGTGTGTCCGAGGGGGAGCTAAAGTCCAAGTCATTGTCCCTGGTATAATCCACAGGTGTGTTCAGGAAGAGCCAGAAAAGTCTGCGCTGCCTGTTGTCAGGCTGCTGAACAAGGCCTATGCCTCATTCAGGCTTATGCCCCATTCAGCATTCTGACAGCAGCCGGATTGAAACTACACCAGTACCTGGTGGTGGAACTCTTGATACTGACCTCCTGGTGGGGGCTCCTCACTGGCAGGTGAGTCAGTAGGATACGACAGCAGTGACAACACACAATAAACGTCACACCGCGTTGTGTACGCGTTTTGAGCTTGTCAATCGGCTATTTTCTGTGAAGATATTTAATGTAGAGCGAAAGGAAACATAAGAGACACCGGTATAGAGCCCTGAGGGACTGGCGCTCAACGACGTAGGGGTTTAAGTGGTTAAAGGAGTAGTTCACCCAAACAAATTACTTATGTTATATCAATTACTCAGCCAGTTTTATCGGTTAATCGGGTCATCTGTCTGGAGACTCCACCGGTCATAAAATGATTGGCTCAGGAATTCGACAAAAACTAAATAATCTCCATTACTTCAAGGCTTCATGGGGAGTGTAATTGATAGAAAATAAGTAATTTTTGGGGTGAACTACTCCTTTAACTGAAAACCCCCTTCCTTCCCAGAAAGCCATCTGGCTGAGAAAGCCCCTCCTGATGAAACCTCATCCAACAATTGACTTCAATGGGTCTGGATTGTTTGTTCCTTTTCTTGTTCTTTCTCTTTTCAAAGGTGATGTGTTCAGCAGACACTGACAGTGCCCCCGGTGGCCATGTGACCACGACTGCTTTGACCGCTTTTCAGGAATCAGCAGATTCTGTGTGCTGATTGGCTGAATAAGTGACGTCATGGGGTTTTCTTTCCCTCTTACGGGAAAAGAAGAGAGACTTAACAACGATTCTCAACCTGTGGGCAGTGGTGTACAGTAACTAAGTACATTAGTACTGTACTTAAGTACAATTTTGAGGTACTTTTACTTTACTGGAGTATTTCCAATTGTCTATACTTCTACTTCTACTCCACTACATCTCAGAGGCAATTATTGTACACTAAATATTGTACACTACAATTATTTGAAAACGTTTTTTTAACTTACTAGTTACTTTGCATATATAAAGATTATATTATAAAACATAGATTAACCACTTTAGCTCTGTTTTATACCTAGGCTATTTGAAAATAGACGATCTACAAGCTCACAACGCGTTGCGAGCTTGTAGATCTGTTATTTTGAAACATTGTAGTACTTTTACTTTTGGTACTTTAAGTACATTTTGATACCAATACTTGTTTTACTTTTACTCAAGTAAATTTTGAATTCCGGACTTTAACTTGTAATGGAGTACTTCTACATTGCAGTATTGATACTGTAGTGAACCTGCACTATGAGTGACGTTGACAATGACGCGTGTCAATCACAGGCTGATGGCACGCACCTGATGGTGACTGACAGACGCTGATCAATCACGGCTGGACATGATTGTGTTGAGGGTGTTGTGTCTGGAGAGCGGAGCTTGTTCAAGTTTAAGGGCGAAGCCAGCTGAGCTTCTGTCTTGCACTCACTGCGGGGGGTGGCTGCTGCTCGCATGCCGGTTAGGGCTGCCGGCAGTGAAGATAGATAGGAGGCTTAGGGACAGGTTGCTGTGCTAGGCAGGGCGAGATATTAGTATAGCGGGGACGAAATAGGAGTGCTTCATCCCGCTCTCCAGTTGTGCGAGTGGTCTCCTAAAGCCAACGGAGGCTGCTCACGGCGTTGGACGGGCAGACGCAACTCATACAAAACTGTCAATCAAAGTCTGCTGACCCAGCGCCAAAGCCCAGACCCATTGGGGGTCTCCGATCATTGGAAAGCTAAGTAGTAGACTAGTTTTAGAGTTTATAGTAAATGTGTTGATTATATCTAGGTGTTTATGAATTTATGCTCGAGCTGTTTTAAATGGGACAATCTTTAGTTATATGCTGATTTAATGAATTGTAATGAGATTTGCCAATGGTTACCTATCAGTATTTTATTAGTGTTTCTGTTTTAGTATAGTTAATTAAATAAAGTATCCTGTTTATGTCCATTGGAAGTTCTGCCTCCGTTATTAATGCTTATAGTAGAAATATTCTGTGGGCGGGCTCTTTACATTTCTCATACCTGAGACAAGGTTTATTACATTGGTGGCAGCGGTGGGATCTTGTATCTCCCAAAACTTAACACCTGGTAAAGTAAGCCCTTAGAATGTCGGAGGCAGATAATAACCCGTTGTCGGGGGGCAGTAATGGGGAGGGAAATGAGAACGCACCCTCTACTAGCGCTAATCACTCTGTGCGTCCTGTGGGTGGGCAGACACCTCGTCCGATCTTTATGCCTGAGACATTCACGGGAGCAGGCCGTGAGTGGTCTGATTGGTCGGAACAGTTTGATTTGGCAGCTGAGGTTAATCATTGGGATGAGGCACTTAAGTTCATGTCTCTTTTGCTGTCAGGGCGCGCCCGAGACATGTATAGTGGCCTGCCTAGGGAAGCTAAGAACAACTATGCCCTGTTAAAAGCAGCTATGTCACAGTGTTTCGAGCCGTGTGACAGTGATGATTGGGGCAGGGCTAGCTTCACTGCCCGCCGCAGGCGCCCAAATGAGAATGCCAGGGAATTTGGTAATGCATTAAGGAGGCTTGCAAATAGAGCATATCCCTCAGCTGATGACCGCACCCGTGATATGTTGGCCAGAGACCAATTCATATTACATCTAGCTACAGGTGATTTTCGAGTCAGCTTACGAGCTGCAAAGCCTAAAACATTAGAAGAGGCCATTGAATTGTCCGCTGAAATGGAGCTGCTTAGAAATCTGGAACAGTCTCACGTGACTCCAGAGGCTAAAGTGATGGGTGTGTCTGTTGCGAAATCCAGCAGCGAAGAGCAGATGGGTGTGTTATTGGGGGTGGTGGAGGGGTTGAGACAGGATGTTGCGTGTCTTCAATCAACTGTTAAAAACATGCAATTAGCTCCAAGGGCACCAAAGCCCTCCCAGTCCATCGAACACCCCAGTGGGGACCGTGGGCGTAGTGCGCCACTTAGTGGGACCGCCAGTCAGGGGTACAGAGACAATGGAGGGGGGTGTTGGGAATGTGGGTGTACCAGACACATCAGACGAAATTGCCCATACCTACAGGGAAACTAGAGGGGGCAGGTACCGCAGGCCAACTGCCTGCCCCCGAGTGCATTAAGACAACTGTGGCCGTTGCAGGTAATCATGGGAGTTCTGGGTATATCGCAGCAAAAATAGGGGGGGTAGACTCATTCCTATTAGTTGATAGTGGTGCAACATTCTCTGTGATTCCAAAAGGAATTTGGCTAAATATCACTAATGGGGGATCAAAGTTGGGTGGGCACCAGGGGGAGGTATCTGCTGCAAATGGTGGGGGGATGGGAATCCTGGGGAAGTGGCAAACTGTCTGTCAGTTTGACTCACTGGCAGTAGTTGCTGAGTTTTTGGTTGCTGATGTGCCGTCTCAGGAGATCTTACTGGGCTTTGACTTTCTCCACAAGTATGGAGCTGTAGTGGTGATAGAGTCATTTGATCTCTTATCTTAATTATCATAATGTGTCTAGGGTCCCTTAACCTTAAAATGTCCTATTAATTATGGTCTCATATGGGCCTGTACTTTGTCATGGTAAAAGTACTCTGTACTCTTAGTCTCTGTGTCTGCAAGCCAAGGTCAAACGCAAGCAGGCTTTCTCTGCGGCAATCTTGTTTTGGGAACACGGTATCTGGGTGTTCTCTTCTCTTCTACAGCTGTCTCCCTTAGTGTCACCAAATCTCCACTGACCAGTGGGTCAGAGTCAGATGTCAAACCTGTTGACCCAGACATGGGGACGCTGTTTTTCCATAAGATAAACTGTCACCATCATCCTCCATCATAATCTACCATCATCAGACGACGACGTAACCATCAGTCTCATCCAATCCGAGAGGTCCACCTTCAACCGGAACCTCATCGATGTCACATCCTATGATGTCATATGTTTATGTTACTGGACAATGTTAAAAGCTCGTGCTTGCTCTGTTACACGGCGGAGAGACGCGACCGATGCTGCGGACACCTGTGATATACTGTAACCTTCTAATGTCTCTCTGATCTGAATACAATCAATTGTTTCATTATACCCAATGGCTGCCTGTCTGAGTTTGGTTTTTTCCTTATTGTCTCCGTGCTACAAGTATCTGTACTTTGTGTGGGTCATGAGGTGAAATTAAGCAGGCTTTCTCTGCGGCAATCTTGTTTTGGGAACACGGTATCTGGGTGTTCTCTTCTCTTCTACAGCTGTCTCCCTTAGTGTCACCAAATCTCCACTGACCAGTGGGTCAGAGTCAGATGTCAAACCTGTTGACCCAGACATGGGGACGCTGTTTTTCCATAAGATAAACTGTCACCATCATCCTCCATCATAATCTACCATCATCAGACGACGACGTAACCATCAGTCTCATCCAATCCGAGAGGTCCACCTTCAACCGGAACCTCATCGATGTCACATCCTATGATGTCATATGTTTATGTTACTGGACAATGTTAAAAGCTCGTGCTTGCTCTGTTACACGGCGGAGAGACGCGACCGATGCTGCGGACACCTGTGATATACTGTAACCTTCTAATGTCTCTCTGATCTGAATACAATCAATTGTTTCATTATACCCAATGGCTGCCTGTCTGAGTTTGGTTTTTTCCTTATTGTCTCCGTGCTACAAGTATCTGTACTTTGTGTGGGTCATGAGGTGAAATTAAATTCCAACAATTGGTCCTTATCGAGCTGGATATGTTTGAAATATGGTGTACGGGGGGGGAACTGAGCTATTATCAGACTCTCTTTCCCCGGCAGACCATATTTTAATACGTATCAAACGAACCGGCCTTGGGTGTAACGACTTATCACTTCTATTCAGATGAAGGTTAACTTTGAACAGTATCACAATTTATTTTGTTTTGGACCTGGACGCGATCGCTGGACCTTTGGACTGGACCCTCGACATGTCTCAAATTCCACATGGTCCAGCCATCGGGGTCGGGATCCCTGAACCAACATCAGATTTGATGAGTATATATTTTTATTTTTATTGTACCATGGTCCAGTGATTTGGATCTCCATGTAACTTATCCCTGCCTTGATCTGATGAGTATACTGTACCTTTTTCTTTATTTTATTGTATTGTCTTTACCGAACCATGTGTCTCATAATTATCTGCCTGTTTGTAAATTACTGTTTAACACAACTCCGCTAGGGAGTGAGTCAAGTAAAAATGTTTTATCACCTTATATTCCTGGGAGGACATTCCTGAATGTCTCATAAATTCTCTTATCTACCTGGGTCATTATATAGTTTGTCTTTGTCTCTGTATATGTTTATGAGACCACCGGAGATACCCCGACGTTTTTTTTACACAGATGTTTGACTATCAGCTGTTACTATCAGTTATTTGTCTTTATTTATATATATATGCATGTCAAGGCGTCTAGAATAACCCACAATTCAACTTGGGTGTTCGAGCAATGCATGGCTATATATATGAATATATGGATTTATTTTTTTGTACCTCGAAATACCACTTTTTCACGCTTTGGTTTTCGGTGCGGGTGAATTTATCTAATATTAGTTTTACACTAGGTACGGGGGGTTTGTCTGTGTGCCTGCATGAATATATCCTTAAATCAACCCCTCCATCCACCAATTATTCAATCCAAATTACTCCATTGAGGGACGGGTAGGGGCCTGTTCTACCAATTCGTCCGATACTCCACTAAGAGGGACGGGTAGGGGCCTGCACGTGTTCTACCAATTCGTCCGATACTCCACTGAGAGGGCTTTGTTTGACGGGTGGGGGCCTGTTGTCTTATATGGTTTATTTTATTTTGACCACTGTAGATTTAAATCATCCATCCATTTAATATATTGAGCTTTAACAATAACTTTTAAATCCCTGATCCAATACACAAATAGGTTTTAAACCCCTTATCTAATACAGCCTCTAACTTCTCCCGTGTCTTATCTGTTTACATTCTCTTGTTCAGAGCTGGTATCATAACAAGGCTATGCCCACAGAAGAATACAGTCACACTATAACTATGAAGGCTTGTTTTAAAAGTTTAAAATATATATATATATATTAACACTGTTTTAAATTCATTGAACCATCAGTATAATTATTTTTGCCTTAATAATACATTTTAATTTATTTAAAATATTTTGAATATAATTTAAAATAATAAGTAAACCAATCAGGTTAAAATCTTTTTCATTCCAAAATTAGTTTGTTGCTGGAAGATATCTATGTTCGGTATGTTTGTATGTCTGTCTGTGTGTAGTAATGAACGGTTTCTCTCTCTATCTCTCTCTCTCTCTCTCTATGGGTCAGCAAGCTGTCGTATGGTGTGTGTGTCCGGGCGAGCGAGGGAGCT
This sequence comes from Gymnoscopelus braueri, assembly GCF_963280865.1. NCBI lineage: Eukaryota > Metazoa > Chordata > Actinopteri > Myctophiformes > Myctophidae > Gymnoscopelus > Gymnoscopelus braueri. The sequence continues at coordinate 6,670,807 of NC_137615.1, forward strand.
AAGGAGGGAAAGTTTCTCTCTTTATCTTTTTCTCCCTTCTATCTATGTATGAGTGATATGCAGGCATGCGTGAATGTTTGAATGCGTGTGTCTGTCTCGCTAGTTCTAACCATTTTAGTCCAAATTTCATTAATTCTCCAGTCAGTTAGAACAAAGTAAAAACTCAATTTCCCATAATTCCTTCTGGTCTCTTAAAACTCAATTTCCCATAATTCCTTCTGGTCTCTTAAAACTCAATTTCCCATAATTCCTTCTGGTCTCTTAAAACTCAATTTCCCATAAATCCTTCTGGTCTCTTAAAACTCAATTTCCCATAATTCCCTCTGGTCTGAGACTCCATTTCCCATAATTCCTTCAGCAGGAAGTGTTAGTGGTATGTTAGACACGTTTCCATGGCAACGTCATCCTGTAGAGTCACTATTGAATTCCATTTAAAACATAGATCCGTTAAATTAACCTACAATAAGATTCAATTTGTTCCATATCAATATTGGGAAACATTAACTATAATATTAAGTTTATTATAAAGTCATTTTGATTTATTTTTAAAGTTTTGAAAATATTTTATCATTTTAATTTAAGATTTTTTATGAGCTTGTAGATTTGCTAATTTTCAGAAGCTATTTTTCTGTACTTATCTCATTTCAATATACTCTTCAGAACAAAGATGTTTATTCCTTATTTTTCATTGTTATATTTTAATTTTAAAAGTTTTAATTATATTTTTTTAATTTTAATTTTTTCATAATTTTTTTCTCATCCCCTTTCTCATCAACAAATCATCTGACACACACTATATTATAGATATATGGGTGTCAAATAGAGGGGAGTTTGATGAATATTTGATTTAAATATGATTATGATTTAAATGTTTAATTACTGTGTTTTGTGTTTCATTTTCATTTTGTGTTTCATTTTAGAAGCCACCCCATTAAATCCAATTCCTGGACAACTATAAGGTCACAATACCTGCTAATTGTACATACAATTGTACATACAGGGCTAAACTTTAAATTTATATCTGGTTCTAAACCTGTTTTAAACTGTGTTTCATACTACAGTCAACTGTAGGCTACTGTCATGCCCAACAGTAAATTTGATTTCCATTCTGTCTTACAGATTTCAACTTATGTCTTGGATAGACAGATGTTTGATGCCACATGCCTACATGCAATCAGGAAGTATTTCTTGAGTTTTAAGATGATATCACGTAAGTTTTTTCCCAAAATAAAGTGTAAAGTGATGTACAAATTTACATAGTACAGAAGTGTCCCGTTCCATTTTAAATACTTGTATCTTGATAAAGCACAAGGACTGCAGCTCCACAAGGAGGAAGGTAACTTTTCTATTTCTGAACGTGTACAGAAACAATCAATGACCCGAGACGTAGGTCTCTTGTCAGATTTCAATATGAAAACTTACAGACTGGTGAGTTGTCCCTCCCTACAATCTCTCTGCTGCCATGCCATTAAACTGTGCTAAAATTGTCTGTCTTAGTTAAACCAAACATGTTGAAAAGATTTGCTTGGGACGGTGACATTAGCTGAGATTTTTTTTGAATTATAATAAAGTTATTTGCAAAGTTGCAAAAGGGAAAACTTGGACACGTGTGGAGTGTCTTGGAAATTCATGAACTATAAACCCTGTTTTGCTTCTTATTTGAATAAATTAATAAATTATACAGTCCTTTCCTATCTGAATAAATAAATTATACAGTCCTTTTGAAGAAGTATAAATGTGTATGTTATCCAACTAAACATTTATTTTTGCCCTTAAGTCATTTAAATCTTTGCCTGTCTGATTTGATTTTGAATAAATGTCACAAGGTACAATCAGCTTGACCTTTGACCCTATCCAAATCATGATAAGATGTAGGCTTGATAGAGTCATTTGATCTCTTATCTTAATTATCATAATGTGTCTAGGGTCCCTTAACCTTAAAATGTCCTATTAATTATGGTCTCATATGGGCCTGTACTTTGTCATGGTAAAAGTACTCTGTACTCTTAGTCTCTGTGTCTGCAAGCCAAGGTCAAACGCAAGCAGGCTTTCTCTGCGGCAATCTTGTTTTGGGAACACGGTATCTGGGTGTTCTCTTCTCTTCTACAGCTGTCTCCCTTAGTGTCACCAAATCTCCACTGACCAGTGGGTCAGAGTCAGATGTCAAACCTGTTGACCCAGACATGGGGACGCTGTTTTTCCATAAGATAAACTGTCACCATCATCCTCCATCATAATCTACCATCATCAGACGACGACGTAACCATCAGTCTCATCCAATCCGAGAGGTCCACCTTCAACCGGAACCTCATCGATGTCACATCCTATGATGTCATATGTTTATGTTACTGGACAATGTTAAAAGCTCGTGCTTGCTCTGTTACACGGCGGAGAGACGCGACCGATGCTGCGGACACCTGTGATATACTGTAACCTTCTAATGTCTCTCTGATCTGAATACAATCAATTGTTTCATTATACCCAATGGCTGCCTGTCTGAGTTTGGTTTTTTCCTTATTGTCTCCGTGCTACAAGTATCTGTACTTTGTGTGGGTCATGAGGTGAAATTAAATTCCAACAAGTGGATTTTGAGAAAAATTTATGTAGAATAATGGGAAAACGCTTTCCCCTTATTGTGCCAGCAGACCTGGAGAAACCCCAAGTCGTCACTGTCCCTGTGGACACAGTAATTCCCCCCCGCAGTGAAACGATCATCGAAGGTAGAGTAGGAAGCATTATGGGTTCTGGGCGGGAGGCGATGTTTGAGCCTGTGGAATCTGTGTCCGAACATTGTAATGTCATGGTGGCCCGGGTGGTTTGTAGGGTAGAACAGGGCTCCCTGCCAGTCCGGGTCATCAATGTAACTGACGAGGCGATCACTTTGAAGGGAGGGGTGAAAGTGGGTATGTTACATACTGATGTGGAAGTGGGGAAGAAGGCAGAACATTTGGGGGTGGGAGACAAGGGAGGTAGTTCACCTGTATCTTGGTCAGCTGACTCACTATCAGACCATCTGGGGTTAAAACAGAAGGGTTTTGAGGCCCCAGAGTTGGCAGTTATCCATGATTTACTGTACCAGAATTTAGCAGCATTCAGTACAGGAGATAATGATTTGGGGAGAACTCACTGCACTGCGCATCAGATTGATACAGGTGAGGAGAGGCCGGTGAGGTTGCACCCTCGTCGTGTCCCAATCCATTTACAGCATGAAGTTTCAGAGCAGGTCAAGCAGATGCTTGAAAATGACATTATTCAGCCCTCTCATAGCCCCTGGGCAGCCCCTGTAGTTCTGGTCCGCAAGAAAGACGGAACTCTCCGCTTTTGTGTTGACTACCGTAAATTGAATGATTTGACTCGAAAAGATGCATACCCTTTGCCCCGCATTGATGATGCCCTTGACATCCTGAGTAAGTCTTGTTGGTTTTCCACTCTCGATTTAGACAGTGGGTACTGGCAGGTCGAGATGGACCCCCAAGACAGACCTAAAACAGCATTCACTACGCGTCAGGGCCTTTTTGAGTTTAATGTGATGCCTTTCGGCCTTTATAATAGTCCGGGTACATTTCAGAGGTTGATGGATCTGGTGTTGGCAGATCTGCAGTGGGTAACCTCTTTGGTGTACTTGGACGACATTATTGTGTTTGGCCGGACATTTCATGAACACGCTGCACGCTTGGATGAGGTGTTAACTAAATTACGGCGGGCTAATCTCAAAGTAAAACCATCTAAATGTAACCTATTTGCTACTCAGGTTAAATATTTGGGCCACATCATTTCCGAGCAGGGTGTAGAAGCTGACCCTGCCAAGATAGAGAGTGTAAGACAGTGGCCTGTACCAAAAAAACAGACTGAAGTCAGAAGTTTTGTTGGGCTAGCGTCCTATTATAGAAGGTTCACGAAAGGTTTTGCCGACATTGCCCGCCCCCTTCATCAACTCACAGAAAAGGGTAGACGGTTTAAATGGACAGACGGCTGTCAGGCAGCATTTGAATCCCTAAAGCTCAGTCTGATGTCAGCTCCCGTTCTGGCGTACCCTGACCCCCACAAACCGTTCATTTTAGACACAGACGCTAGTGATACAGGCATTGGGGCAGTATTGTCACAGGAAGAGGATGGGCAGGAGCATGTCATAGCCTACGCCAGTAGGGCTCTATCCAAACCAGAAAGGAAGTATGCAACCACCAAGAAGGAGTTGCTGAGCATGGTCATGTTTACTCAACATTTTAAACACTACTTGTTGGGCAAAGAATTTGTGCTACGCACAGACCATAACTCTTTGAGGTGGTTGCATAATTTTCATGGAGTAGAGGGACAGCTAGCTAGGTGGCTAGAACAGTTGGCTAGGTTCCAGTATAAGATTGTGCACCGTCCTGGACGAGTGCATTCTAATGCAGATGCACTCTCAAGGTTGCCGGCATTTATATCAGAAAGAGAGGCCGGGGAGTCTCCAGTGACTCAAGCCATACGTGCAATACATCAGGCTCGTCCTAAGGGGCCCCCAGTTCTAGATGAGGGAGATGAGTTGGCGCAGGCTCAGAGAGAGGATGTGGAGTTGCAACAAATTATTGTTCTTAAGGGGGGGAAGAAGGAGTGTGTGCAACCCCCCAGGGAGTTACAGAAGTTTGCACTAGTATGGGCGCAGTTGCAGGTACAAGGTGCTAGGTTGGTGAGGGTACCTCCGAGCAATTCAGATGCAGCCAACCAGGTTCAGGTTGTTCTCCCCAGAACCTTGGTGCCGAAAGTGTTAGAACAGTTGCACAATTCAGTGACGGCAGGCCATTTGGGGGTACAAAAGTTGCAAGCTAAGGTGAAAGACCGGTTCTACTGGCTGGGGTGGTTTGGGGACGTGAAGCGATGGTGTCAGGAGTGTCTAGACTGTGGGTCTCAAAAAACAACTGGACCCCAGCGTCGCGCTCCCCTCCAGACTACAGTAGTCTCCAGGCCGTTTGAGCGGGTGGCACTGGACATCTTGGGGCCACTGCCAGAGACCTCTAATAAAAATAAGTACATTTTGGTTATTGGGGATTATTTTTCCAAATGGACAGAGTCCTTTCCCCTCCCAAATCAGGAAGCTAAGACAGTGGCCAAGGTGTTGGTAGAGCAGTGGGTTTGTCGGTTAGGGGCCCCCCGTACTATTCACACAGATCAAGCTCGCAATTTTGAATCTAATTTGTTTCAAGAGGTGTGCCAGCTGTTAAAGATGCATAAAACACGCACGTCACCCTACCACCCGGAGTCTGATGGAATGGTAGAAAGGTTTAATAGGACATTAATCTCTATGTTGTCCTTGTTTGTGGAGGACAATCAGACAAACTGGGATGTGCTGTTACCTTATGTAATGTTGTCTTATAGGAGCAGTGTGCATTCAAGTACAGAGTTTACGCCCTATAAAGTAGTGTTTGGACAGGAGATAATTCTCCCAGTGGACTTGATGTTGAATCTCGGTGGGGGGGAGAGGTTCTCCACAGCCACTGAATATGTGTCTAGATTGGCTGACACACTGTCCACAGTGATAGGTTCTGTAAGAGGACATCAGGCCAGGGCCTCAGGTAGGCAGAAGGAAGGATTTGACGTTAGAGTCAAGTGGCAGTATTATTCCGAGGGGGAGTTGGTATGGGTCCGTTCTAAAGCCAGGAAGAGAGGCGTTTGCCCGAAATTGCAGAGGCGATTTAAGGGCCCCTATAGGGTCCTAGAGAGAGTGACAGAAGTGTTATATAGGCTTGTGTTAGTTGACGGAGGACCAGAGGTTGTTTTGCATTTCAACCGACTCAAACCATGTCCTTCCCCCTTACCAGAGAGAAACGACCAGGAGGGTGCACCGAGGCAGCAGACTGTGACTATACAACCGTCTGGTGGTGCTGGCTGGACCCGTTGGCGAACCTCGAGTTCTACAGCAAGGTCGGGAGGGGCAGACGTCCCTCAGCCAGAAAGGGCAGCAGCCCCCAGTCGGACGGTGGTGGAAAGAGAGACAGACGGGAGAAGTCCCGTTGGGGGACCAGCCACCAGCAGAGCCAGGGACGGTGACTCCAGGAACTAGCGGCCATCGTGCCCGAGAAGGGGAAAGGCGGAGTATGGGATCAACATCGCAGGAGAATGCAGTGACCCCCAGCCCAGTTGTCGAGGGAGGCTTGAGGGGACAGCAGGTGTTTTCATCCTCTCGTCAAGGACGGCAAAGAAGGTTACCTGGGTGGGCCAGTGACTATGAGTTTTGGTGACTCAGGGACGAGTCACATTTATGGGGGGGAGAGTGTAGTGAACCTGCACTATGAGTGACGTTGACAATGACGCGTGTCAATCACAGGCTGATGGCACGCACCTGATGGTGACTGACAGACGCTGATCAATCACGGCTGGACATGATTGTGTTGAGGGTGACGGGACACTATAAAAGTGTGAACTCAGAAGAGACAAGTTGTGTCTGGAGAGCGGAGCTTGTTCAAGTTTAAGGGCGAAGCCAGCTGAGCTTCTGTCTTGCACTCACTGCGGGGGGTGGCTGCTGCTCGCATGCCGGTTAGGGCTGCCGGCAGTGAAGATAGATAGGAGGCTTAGGGACAGGTTGCTGTGCTAGGCAGGGCGAGATATTAGTATAGCGGGGACGAAATAGGAGTGCTTCATCCCGCTCTCCAGTTGTGCGAGTGGTCTCCTAAAGCCAACGGAGGCTGCTCACGGCGTTGGACGGGCAGACGCAACTCATACAAAACTGTCAATCAAAGTGTGCTGACCCAGCGCCAAAGCCCAGACCCATTGGGGGTCTCCGATCATTGGAAAGTTAAGTAGTAGACTAGTTTTAGAGTTTATAGTAAATGTGTTGATTATATCTAGGTGTTTATGAATTTATGCTCGAGCTGTTTTAAATGGGACAATCTTTAGTTATATGCTGATTTAATGAATTGTAATGAGATTTGCCAATGGTTACCTATCAGTATTTTATTAGTGTTTCTGTTTTAGTATAGTTAATTAAATAAAGTATCCTGTTTATGTCCATTGGAAGTTCTGCCTCCGTTATTAATGCTTATAGTAGAAATATTCTGTGGGCTGGCTCTTTACATTTCTCATACCTGAGACAAGGTTTATTACAATACTTTTACTTAAGTAAAACATTTGAGTATACTTTTTCCACCACTGCCTCTATACCTTATTGAGAACTGCCTGAGAAAACTACGACAATAAGGTCTTACTTCTGATGTCCAGGAAAGGTTGAGAACCACTGCAGACAGTAAGTGATACAAAGTGTAGTAGAGAGAGAGAAAGAGAGACCTCATGAGACACACTGTTTTGTCTTATAGAGACAAAACAAGTGTTATTGCTGTTTTTGATGTGTATCACCCGTTTCTTTCATTTTAGCTGATGAAAGAAAAGAAGTGGGTGTACACTGTGAATATCAGTGTAAAAGTACAGTGATGATATCAAATCTTTGGCATTTAGCAGAAACTTTCAACCAAAGAACATTTCAAAGTGCACAGAGTTAAGGTCCTTACACACCGGGGCGAATTCTTCATGCGAATACATTTTTTTTTTTTAAAACCTTATAAAGTCAATGCAAGCGTCCACATCAGTTTCGCGGAGCAAAAAAGCGTCTTTTAATTATTCGGAACGAGTCCGAATTTTGCGTATATTCGCATAATCGCCGGTGTGTAATGACCTTTAGTCTACACCAAGGTTATTATAGTAATAATAACAAACTATATAATAACTAATGAAATAACGAAAACTAAAATTGAAAAAACATTTCCGTTAACTGAACTAAATAAAACTACAATAAAAAGAAAGAAATGATAACTAACTGAAGCTGTATTGTGTGTTTACAAAACTAACTAAAACGAACGGAAATTATAGACAAAATGCCCTTAGTTTTCGTTTGTGGATGGCTGGTGGTTCATCTGTAACTGAATACATTTTTAAATGCTATATTTTGTTATTTTTTTACTACACTTTATTATACTGACCTTTTCAATCCTGCACCTGACAAATAACCCAAAGTATAAAAAAAACTAAAACTAACCAACAAAATCTATTAGTATTTTCAAAAATATAAACTAACAAAACTAGCAAATCCGCCCTAAAAACAAATGAAAACTAACTGAATAAGAAAAAAAATCTAAACTATCTAAAACTAAACTAAAATGAAAAATCCCAAACTATTCTAACCTTGGTCTGCACACATGTCTTGGGGGGGAGGAGGGGTTGACATTTATTCTATTATAGATGCTTGGAGCGATGGCCAGGGTTGATGTACGGAATTGTTTGTCTCTTTCCTGCATCAGTGAATAAAGCCTCCTGTTTCTCCATGCCAGTCCATACTCAAATCCATGGCCGCAATATCATAAAGGTCATAACTTTGTTTCTCTATTATTTGAAGTCAGTGAAAAGGTGTCAACAGAGTACAAAAAGCAATAAAAAGAGGGAGGAAAAAATGCAAATGTCACCTGGAAATCTCTCCTCATGTTTCTTTAACAAACACTTGATCCTATAAGAACAATTGATCGTCCACAAAATGTCTCGAGAGTCGCGACGCTTTGCCTGTGTCGTATAAAACCCAGCCCGCCACTATGCCCTGCTCATATTTTTTTAAACAAACCGATCGATAGATTGAGTGAGAACGGGAGTGGACTGTTCCATGGTAAAACTGTGGAAGTCTCAAAGGGAGCACAGAGGGAGGGAGGGAGAACTCAATTTGTTTGGAAAAGTTTGAAGGGGAGAAGAGTAAAAAAAAGATAACTGCAAGAAGGGAGAGGCCAAGAAGGTTAAGCTTCAAAACAATGGTGCTGCGTCCCGCGGGACCCAAATACTCCTCCCCAAGGTCAGTGGTGGAAGAAGAACTCAGATGTTTTACTTATCCCATTAAGACCTGAGGCCGATCTAAAAATGTCTTCTGAAAAGCGTATGTTACTATAATATCAGTGGTTTTAAATGTTTCTAAAATGTTCACGATTTATCAAAATAGTGACTTGAAATGTTAAAATATGTTTTGAGATAATAATCTAAATCTGCAAAGTAACTTAAAGTAATTAAGGCTAACTAAAGTATAAAAAAAAAAGAACTAACGTTTTCAAATAATTTTTGTGAGATGTTAATTTCCACCACATGGAAGCTAAGAAGGTTTCAGCTCCCCAAGGTCAGACCCCACAGCGCACGCACCTTACCCAAGGTTAATACTCCACCGCACGCACACGCTCCTGAACACAACAGACCGAACCCCGCTGGGACAGAGCTAATCCCAGATCCCAGACTTATATCCACACCACCTTGAGCTCGGCAACCAACGCCCTTGAGACCCACACCTTCCTATGTTTATACATTAATATGTTCTGTGTTACTGCCACCTGCGCCCACCGCGCCTGGCCACAGTGGTGGCTAAGTAACTAAGTACATTTGCTCCACTGCAATCATTTGAAAACCTTTAATACAACTTACTAATTACAGGTAGTGTTTCTACTTTGTGCCCTTGCTGGATTCACTTATTTACTTGTACTTTAATTGCGTAAAAATAATCTGAGTACTTCTTCCACCAAAGGAGAGAATTAATCCCAGTTACCAGCGATCCTCTCTCGACCTAAATACAAACACCTACTAGTTCTCAACGTCGGGTCTGGGCCTGGGGACCACCAAGGGTCCAACATAGACCAATACGGGTCTGGAACACTGTAATCTCTCAAGAACAGATTCTGCACTGCGTTAGAATCTGTCGTGAAGGCTCGTCATAACATGTACACACTGGGCTACAAGTGGGCGTGCCTTCAGATCAGGAAGCAGGCCGCGCTTTACCCAATCAAATGTAGTGGGCGGGATTCACATGTCCGTCGATCTTTCCCCCTCGAAACAAACCCAAACTAATTTAACAATAGCGTCCGCGGAGCAGACAAAACCACGGAAAGATATTCACATTTTAACTTGCTCTTTCATCATAGAAACAAGTGGGCTTATAACCAAAACCATCCATGTTCTCTGGGAGAAGTGGTGTTAGTGTTCCGTGTAGAAATATTCTTAGTGGGAATGAAAACATAGTGGCACCCACCGGAAGTGAAAGCTGAAGGCAGACCTCTAAACCCCGGTTTCCTTGTGCACTAGCGTTACGTTTTCTTCCGCCCAGAGCCAACAGACATAGAACAAACAGCAGAGGGCGCTGTTTTTCATTTTCAGTTGGCGATGGGTTCCCAGATTGGGAACACTGTGAACAATGTGAGTGTACACATTTAACACTCAAGAGTTAAATTAATACTGAGGATTTTACAGTGTATATATTGTGGTCCCAGAGATGAAAAATGAATGGTATCAAATAGGGGGTCCGTGTGGCCTAATACAACTCCTTGAAATTAAAAAAAAGGTTGAGATTCACTGTAAAGCTAATTAAACGCTGCAGTGTTCCTGCTCTTCAGCCTAATGAGGCGTGACGAGGCATCGATGTCAGGTTGAGAGAAACGTCGATATTCAACCTGGGAGGAGGACACCCAAACCTTGTATGTCCAAAAACGTTATTTTTCAGGAAGTGGAAAAAGGTTACCTGTGTTCTAATGCAGTGGTTTTCGACCCTTTTCATATCACGGGTCATTATTTATTCGGCATTTGAGCCACAGACCACCGTTTCATGAGATTTAGCCTCTCAGACCCAAGACTTAGAATATTGTGTTATCGTTGAATAACATTTGGTCCACAAATCCATGCTTTATTGATGTTGGTAACAATAGGAGAGATAACAGGCAAACGTTGACCAAAATAACAATTATTTATTTAAGTAATGCAAATGTTTAACAATAGTTTGGTTTCATTTTACACTCTAAAGAGTTAAAGATCTATAAGGGTCCATTTGGTTACCAACTCTCCATCATTTAGCTGGGGACCACCTGAAACCTGGGGACCTGGAAAAGGATCTGTCGGACGGATCTGTCGGATTTCATATTCCAAGTGGTTTGCCTCAAATCATAAACGCACCAATTCCACTCACCTCTATAATTACGAACATTGCTGGCCCACAATAACCTGCTTTTAACGTGTGTCACATGTCAAGTATGAGCGGGTGTGGCCTGAGATATAGCGCCGATCTGCAACATTTTATTTTGCAGATTAATCTGCAAAATAAAATGCTCAGAAGCGGAGAAAAGATGCATAAAAGAACAGAGATTGAGGTTAAATACAAACGCTAGGGGAGGGCAATTCTCATGGTGCACCAGATGACACTCCAGGAGAAGAGGGGGTGGGGGGGAGAGAGAGAGAGAAAGAAAATGAAAGAGAGAGACTTCCTTTTCGCTTTCAAGGAAGCATTCCTGCATCTCTTTGTGTTCAGTGTGAGAGAAATGCTGATCTTTTACATCATCAGAATGTACAAAGCAGAGTCAACATCATCGCTTCTCCAAGACGAGACAAGACGGAGACACCAGACCGTTTCTCCCGCTGTCTGTTTTGTTTATTTCTCCACCAAGCCCCATTAACCACTTAAACCTATTTTCTGCGAAAGTCTTCCCCAGGTGGTTACATTATTTAAGCAGTCTTCATATATTTTTACAATTTTTGTAAATTAATGCCCTTATGGTACAATCTGAAAAATAGACATCGTGAGGACAATTTTTGTGGTTCTCAAAACAATAAAATAAATGTGCTATGGTTAAAATAAAACAATATAAAAATGTGCACTTATGTACTTGTACACAAGACATAACAACAAAGACTTTTTAGAGTTTACAATTAGGAATAGATTCAGGTTGGATTATAACATTTTACTCAAATAATTGTGATTAACCATTTAATTAGTTTTTTGGCATTGAACATTAGAACATATGAATAAAACCATTTATGTTAGCCTTTTAGGCTTCGTAAACAAAAGGTGCACAGTGCAGATATGACAAATAACTTGCATAATTTAATAACTTATATAAATAAAAAAACACGAATAGTGGAAATAGCCGATCTACAAGCGTGTAGATCTGCTATTTCCACCATTTTTGATTTGTTTTGAAAATATTTGAAAATATTTTTCGATATGGAATTATCTCAAACAATTGCGATTAGGCGATTATGTAATCATTGTGACAGGCGTAGAATCAGGTTGACATAGGATCAGACATTTACAGGATCAGGTTTAAAGGTTGGGATCAGTGTTAAGGTCCTTACACACCGGCGAATGTGGCGAATATACGCAAAATTCGGACTCGTTCCGAATCATTAAAAGACGCTTTTTCGCTTCGCTTTTCCGCTTTTTCGCGCCATGTACGCTTGCATTGACTTTATAAGGTTTTAAAAAAAAGCGTATTATTCGCACGAAAAAATCGCCCCGGTGTGTAAGGACCTTATGCCTGATGTAGAAGTAGTTGCGTCCTGGTGTCGCACACTGAAAATATCGGCTCTACAAAAGCTCGCTGTGTGAGCGTCACTGGGCGAGCGTCATGCTGTAAATCTGTTATTTTCACTGAAAGTCCGCCTATTATTATGACATGCCCAGAATAGGAATGCTTGGGTTTTTATGTGCATGACACCCACGCGCAAATAAGTTTAACTCGAGGTTAAAAATGGCACAAAACAGGTAAAAAATTGCATTCTTAATAAATACCGACCTAAGTGTTGTACTATAGAAATGTGTGTGTGTGTGTGTGTGTGTGTGTGTGTGTGTGTGTGTGTGTGTGTGTGTGTGTGTGTGTGTGTGAGCAAGAGAGACACCTGTGGTTCAGAATGTGTCAAGGAAAGAGTAATGTTCCCTTTCTATCGAATAGCGGCCTGTGAGAGCAATACCTTTCCTCACAATAAAAGCACCGCTCTGTGTGTTTGCGTTGCAGTTCCTGTGGGCTTAACCTAACTGTAGTGTATAGAACCCATTCATCACACACTCTGTCAAGCATACAGTGTGTTTGTCCTATACTATATCTTTGTGGGGACATCAAAAACAAAAATGCTGTTTTTTTGCTTAAAGGACAACTTTGTTTTTTATACAACCAAGGTTTATATTTTAGCTTGTAATTAAAGCAAATAAAAGATGAGTGTTATTTTGTTTTCATTTACTGCTTTCTATAGTTTTAGCAATTTTCGCGATATGTTTTACAGTCGGCGGGGGCATTCTGTCCGGTGACTAAATATGCCTTTTTTACACAATAAAAAAGGTCCTGTGGTCTTTGATGGTCAGATGTGAGTTATTGGGGGCTAGAAGAGCTACTGTAAATAATAATAAAGAAAACACCAGGTTATTGTTTAAAAAATTTAACATTTTAACACTCATCTTTTATTTACTTTAATCTTTAATCTAAAACATAAACCTTCGTTGTAAAAAAACGAAATTGTCCTTTAAAACCTTGCAAAACCCTATTATATATCATGGCGTATAATTGTGGCACGCCGTGAGAATAGCCAATCTACAAGCTCACAACATGTTTTTGTTTTTGCAGAGAGAAAGAGAGATCAACCAGATACAAATAGAGTTAAAATGCCGATTGGTAGCCTGACAATCAGCCTGAATTTTCATTTAGTTTCACTCCATTATTCAGTATGAAAGCCTTCTCGGTGCAGCAGTTTTTTTAGATGGGGGTGTGGGCAAAGTGGGACTCTTTGGCAATTGGTTTGTACTGGATCGTCCCCATTGGGCCGGTTAGATTTTCACAGTGTGATATAACTATGAGAGTGACGACACTAGCGTTGAATGCGGAATGCAGAAGTTTTCTTTCTATATCAATGAGGAAATTGCAATGTTTGGAACGACTGGAGGCAACATCCTGCTTTGCGGCGAGATCAAAGCGTGACGCAACTCTCTCTTTCAATGGATCTGGATTTTCAACCGAGTAAAACCCTGCCTTCGACAGGCATTGCTCAGTGACATGTCGACACATTACATCTTACCTTTATATTTCGGCTAACTCCCATCGAGGGGTTGCCACATCACATCATCTGTTTCCGTCTGCTTCTGTCCTCATGAGGCTAATTCTTTCTGTTTGTACTATGCTTGTTTTGGCGGCTTTTGTTCCCCACAAATACGAGGTTGGAATAAAACATGGATAATCGTCTCTGTCGGGTGGAAACCTCATAATGTCTAAAACGTGTTACTTTTCTGGATTTAAATTCAAGGAAGCATGAGCTGAGTTCGAGGCTCTCCCCAGGCTGGCAGAGGGAGAGTAGCGCCCAGTATTACAAGCTTAGGCATTGGCACTGGGTGAAAAATAGGGGTTAAATAATAATAAATAGGTGAAAAATAGGGGTTACAAAATTGTGGGATAATTTAAAAAAAAAGAAAGGATTCAAATTCAAAAACAGCAACAGTAGTAGATCTACAAGATCGAAACGCGTCGCTTCGCGCCGCGTTTCGAACTTGTAGCTCTGCTACTTTTGATACTGTTGTGTGACGCTGTAGTGTGATCAAGTAGGGTATAAATGTATGAAAAATATGGAGATACGGCCTGGAGCACTGGCGTAGCCGTCCAGGCACTTAGGCTCTAAAGTATAGCCTGACAGCGTGTTGCGGGTTCGAGTCCCGATCCCGACGGCCTTTGCTGCATGTCACCCCCCCCCCCCATCTCTCTTGCCATTTCCTGTCAGCCTACTCTATCCTATCAATGAAGGCATAAAAGCCCACAAAAAAATAGAAATTATTAGAAAAAAAAACTATATATATATATGGAGATAAGAGGTTTCTGCCCGACAACAACGACACGGTGCACGCACTCCACAGCAAGGCAGTTATCAGCAGAGTTCTATTGGCAGGAGAAGTAACATTTAAAGTCAGTGTGTGACAGGGTTGGTTCACAGAGGTTAACTCTCTGCTTCATATTCAATTTCATTCTCAATAGAAGCTGCTTTTAACCCATTAATACCGGGAAAGCATCCGTGTCACTTTTACATCATTTTGCATCACAATCTTTTGACCGCTTTAACCCAATTTTTTTACTTTGGCTATTCAAAAATAGCAGATCTACAAGCTCATAGCGCGACACTTTGTGCTGCGCCATGAGCTTGTACATCTGCTATTTTGTAAATATCCTGAACATTTTAGCAAATCTTTTAATATATATATTTTTTATAAAAAAACATTTACTCAAATATTTGTTTCTGGGGGTCTCTGGAACAAAATATTTTGAGATGGCGGTCCACAGCCAAATATATATCCTTATGGGGGTCTTTGACATGAAAACAATCTGCACAATCTATGTAAAGCGCTTTGGATAAAAGCGCTATATAAATGCACCATTTACCATTTAAAACGTTTGAGAACCGCACTGACATAGACGCATAGGTTTTTCAGAAAACTGTTAGGATTTAGAAGGCATTTGTAGAAATCGGCCTTGGGTCTTAAAGGGTTAAACACACACACACACACACACACACACACACACACACACACACACACACACACACACACACACACACACACCACTTTACCTCAAGAGCGGCTCCTTCAACACAACACGCAACACGTTTTGACTTTGAAAATGCAAATAAGCACCTATTATGAAAACACAGCCCTGCCAGGGATTATAATGACATTATAATGAGGCTTCTTTGCATTTCGTGGTCTTTATGCATTCCCAGCATGGATGTCAGATTATGGCGGGCGAAAAGAAGATTATATTCATTTATTAAGAATGCATTTACTTGTTAATTTAACTACTTGAACCCTATATAATGTGCTGACACCAGGGCTTTGTACAAGGCCCCTTCCTTTTTTTCAGTCTGCAGACAATAGGCAATTCAAGCTCAAATAGCCGATCTACAAGCAGATAGCAGATTCAAAAGTTAATGAAAATAGATCTACAAGCTCAAATAG
This sequence comes from Gymnoscopelus braueri, assembly GCF_963280865.1. Taxonomy (NCBI): domain Eukaryota; kingdom Metazoa; phylum Chordata; class Actinopteri; order Myctophiformes; family Myctophidae; genus Gymnoscopelus; species Gymnoscopelus braueri. Next base: position 6,686,540 of record NC_137615.1, read on the forward strand.
CTGATTTAAAAGTTCATGAAAATAGATCTACAAGCTCACAAAATAGCAAACCTTCAAGCATGCAAAAATAGCTGATCTACTATACGGAAATAGAGGATTTACAATCATACGAAAATAGGCGATTTACAATCTTATGAAAAAAGCTTAGAAATGGTCGATCTACGAGCTTACGGGAATAGCCGATTTACAAGCTTACGAAAATAGCCGATCTACAAGCTTACGAAAATAGCCAATCTACAACCTTAAGAAAATAGCCAATCTACAACCTTAAGAAAATAGCCGCTCTACAAAATAGCCGATCTACAAGCTCTGCTATTTTCGCCGAACATTCCGCCCTTGAATAGAGACGCTAGTTTGAAGTGGTTAACGTTGAGAGAGTGTTTTCCTGTGCAATAGCAAAAAATATATATATATATATCTCTGGCTGTATTCTGAAGAGGCTTAACACAGCAAAAGCATTGCTCTTTTTTCCCAGAGGCACAACAATAGCTTTGTGTGGGATTTGGGTGTGTTTGTGCACGTCTGTGTGTACATGTGTGGGACATCATGCCAGCCTCCCCACCATGTCAGAGTGTGTGTGTGTGTATGTGTGCGTGTGTGCGTGCCTGTGCGTGTGTGCGCGTGCATCTAGCACGGTCGATGGCTTTTTAAAGTAGGGCACGGAGCTCCCTGGATTCAGAGAGGGATTATGTTCTTCTGGTGCAGACCTGCTGCTGGATTACACCTCAGAAACATGTCAGCCTATTGTGGAGCCATGTTGACGCTTAACGATGCTCCTCTGACACCCTGACACCATCCCGCTTCTGACACCACGCCACGGCGGCAGGGAGATCAGCCAATAAGCTTGAAGGACACATCGCATGCAGCCATCTGCTGCAGAGAAAACATCGAATAGAGGAGTCCTGCATCACGAGCTAAGCTCATCATACCCGGGCTCCTGTGGGGTTTCTTTTGAGTGTGATGTGTTTTACCCCTGCAGTATATACCGTACTTTTCTCGCCCCTGTATCTGTATCTTGACTGTTGTGCTGCTTTTTGGCGACTGAATTTCCCTCGCAGGATCGATATGGCCTTGTCCCCAATGACGGGAACAAGGTCGCTCTCATCCTTGTTGTCCGTTGCACTGTGATTCGCCATCTGCAACATAATCCAATCTAGTAATATTCACTATGAAAGATTACTACTGTAGCTACGGTAAATGGTGCATTTACTGTAATAGATTTCCAGGCCCTAAAACCTAGTGCGATCTACAAGTTCACAACGTGTCGCTTTGCAACGCGTTGTGAGCTTGTAGATTTGCTATTTTCAAAGGATTTGTTTACATTGTATTTATTTCAAAACGTGTGAAATGCGACCTTCTGCGTACAGAGAACTTTTACTTTAGGTACTTTAAGTGCATTTTGATGCCAATACTTCTGTACTTTCACTCAAGTACGTTTTGAAAACTAAACTTGTAATTGTATAACAGACTTCTACGATACTGTATTGATACTTTTACTTAAGTGAAACATGTGAGCACTTCTTCCATCATCCATCTCTTCTTGCAGAGACACAGGGCTGGAACCAGATCACTCCCGTCTCTGTTGAGCTCTGATCGGCCATCTGTCCATAACATTACATAACTGCTGCTGACAGCCTGAAACTATAGCTCCATATTTCATCTTTTATGTTTTTGTTTGTTTTGTAAATGAATGCACTACGTTGTCGTTGTCGCAAAAAATGCTGCTAATTAGTCCGTGAGCCAGGACCCCAAAAATGGGGTCATCATTACCATCTGGGGGGAATAATTCTCATAGTGATTTTTGGGTAGGTATACACCCCTAGAGCTAGGAAAAATGTGATAGCCTTGCATCGGTGGTAGCTATCTGTGTGTTATCACTCCTTTTATAACCACAAGCCAAAACACAGTTTTCAAAATCCGAATGAAGCATTCTACTTCAAACTGATGGTTCTCTCTTATTATTGACCCTCTCTCTCTGAAAAATGGTTGGGACAAAGCTCAGACTATATATTGTCCAGAAAGGTTGTTAAAATTTGCATATCTAGAATCTAATGAAAGATGGAACACAAAGGGTTCCTTTGTAAATTACCTATAGATTTAAAACCATGTTAGATTCTAAGGAAATGTATTATGAAATTCAATAAACAGAATATAGTGCAATGGGTAAGAAAATATCCAAAATGGCCACTAAACACACGCCTGGCAATTTTTTACTTTTAATCCGCTTGTCTTAGAATACCTCTGTTTAATACCTCTTTTTTAGGGTTTTCATATGTAGAATCCATTCCTGATGTTATTTTTTTAATATCAGGTCAATCATGTCAAAGGTCAGGTCAAGGTTAAAATTGACCTCTGGGAGAACAACAAATGGAAACAACTTGATGAACATTCATGGTTCACTATTCATGATTTTGTTTTGTGAAAAGTGTCATTAACATGTCACAAGAACTGGTATTCATAATAACATGAATGTAAAATGATATAATCTAATGTCAAATATGTATCTTTTGCAACTACATCTGTATTCTCCAACCCACATCCTGTTCTACCTCATCCTTACAAGTATCCTCCTTATTAACATCACTCCTCATCTGTAGCTTGAACATATCATCAGTAACCATCTTCACCAGAGCAGTTACAGTACATCAGTGATGTACTTCTCACTCTCTGTGCCCTAAATTGATATTGCACCATGTCACATAGCTCTGACGGTGGGGTCACCCTTAGCAATGACAGGAACAAGAATATCCTAGATCTCCTATCCAAATTTTGTGACATCAAACGACTTGTCAGGTGGGGCTTGGTGGTCTGCCACTTTCCACAACATCACTTGTAAATAAATGAGCCCACACGTGGTGCAACAGGTTGGTCGGTGTTGGAGGAAGGGCCATTGACTTGTGGCACCCACCTCACCCAGCACATCAGGGTAGCCTGGGAAGTTCCCTGCCAGCAAAGTGTAGTGTGCTCTGATCTTGCCTTTGTCATACATATAAGACTGTCCCATCCCAATGCTCCATCTATACTTTACACCTGTAAAGGTCCACCTGATACACCCCAATACACAGCATACAACAGGACAAGAACATCAGTGTAATCACTGAGCATGTGTATCACACCCTTTCCAGAGATGGCTGCATCAGGGATATAGGAACTCATGGTGATGTCTGCCTCATCATGACTAAATGCAGTATCTATCGTCAGCACTGAAGGTGTACAACATGCTCAACGGCTTCTGCTTAATGTTCTTACTCTTCATGATGACATCTCATGTGGGTAAAGGACATTACTATTCACAACAGCATGGGGGCAAATTAGCCAAGGATGGGATTGAAGAGATGATCTTTCTGTGTGTGAGGAATCCTACACCCCAATATTTTATGACCAAGACACACCAGTGCTTCAACTCTCCCTCTGTTTCTGCACATTTTGGGGAAGGCTTCAGTCCACTCCACTCACATGCATCATGACAGCATCTTTCCTGTCAGCAGAGACAGTGATCCAGAATCCATCATGGTGCCGACAGACAAGGTCTAGCTTAGCCTCTATGCTATGGCATGGAGCACATGCATCTTCAGCAGGCACTGGGTTAGATATCAAGCACACTGCACATGGCCAGCATGGAAGAAGTCCTTCAGTCATGTGCTTCATGAGAGAAAAGGTGAAGTTAATGTCAATGTGTCTCCCTGCGCATTCAAACTGGTGGATGTGAAGTGTAGGAAGAAGTTGTCTACCCACTGTCAGCCAGTAGGATGGAGATGTGCAGTGTCCAGGTAGGCTACTGCTGTATCTGTTCAAATGTCTTTGGCCAAGTTGATAGAAACCACTTCAGAGTGCTGCTGATACACTCAGGACTGACCACTGAACTTGCCTGTCATGTTCTGCAACCACATGCATTTCCACTTCCAGTGCTGAACCTTGCATCAGTTTTGCAATGCAGCTGAAGAATGACTGTATAACATGCATCCCACCGGGATGCACAATTACATTATAGAGCTTATATACCTGCAAGGTGTCAACAAACGGCTCCATGTCAATTGTGAGGTGAATAGGGCCTGCTGTACATGTCAACCAGTGACCATATCTGCTGCCTGCTTGGACACCTGGTTGGACGATAAGGTGCGAGAGAGACCTTGACCTGACCTTTAGCACATAGGCCAAAGACTGACCAGCAAGTCAAAATATAACATTAGAAATAGATTCTACACCTATGAATGCCCCCCCCCCCCCCCAGGTCCCCATATGAATCACGTTCACGAAGTTCACAGATTCCCTCACACAACTGCAATATTTTGTTGTTTTTAACATAATTTAGTACAATGGAACATCACCATGGGATGGACACCATCTTTGATTTGGCAATAAAAAATTAACTGATGGTAATTTCACTGATTCAGCCACATTTCTTGAACCCTAAGACCTAGTTTTAGACACCAAAACCACCTTTCTACATTAGGTTGAACAGTATCATAAAGCCATTTAAGCTCCTGGCAGTCATATTGGACGCCATCTTGAAAATGATGGCTTTACGAGAAATATAATTTCCTAGATTTTTTTGTATGTTCTTAAGCATGCCTAGACGTACCAGAACCAATTGAAAAACCTTTAGTATATTTTTTTGGGGGGGGGTTAATAGTATGTTTTCATATATTGACCCATGTAATTTTCGCCTAGTGTTATAACATAAAATGCATGATAGCACCCATAAAGCTACCATTGGTGCAAGGCTATCACATATTTTCTAACTCTAGACATGCATACCTTGACAAAAATCACTATGAGCATTATTCCCCTCAGATGGTAATGACCAACCCCCCTGGCTCACGGACTAAATGCACCGCATTGCAATAGGGTTTTGTGTGACAGATAGACACACAGAGAGTACTGGAGTGTGGAGTGCAGTGTTGATTTTGATACCATACAAATGATTTTCACTTAGCTGCATGCCGAAAATATCCGATCTACAAGCTCACAACGCATCGCGAGCTTGTAGATCAACTATTTTTGGTAAGAGACAACCGTGCGCACCCATGATGACTTGTCTTTTAGTTCTACTGGATCTCTTCTCCACTAATCTGAGTTCCCAGAAGTTTTTCGCCTCGCATACAAACGGGAGCTGCGAGGAACTTCTGGGCCAAAGCCCTGGTATTTGTGGGCGGGATGTAACTTACGCTCAGAATCTGAGCGGACACGCCTCTTACCGGTCTACTCGTCTAAAAAGTCCGACGAGAGGCAAACAGCAGTACACAACAATGGCGGCCGCAATTTCTCAAGGGGAAATTGCTTCCCGTCGCTCCTATTTACATGTAAGACCCACTGCATGTGGATCCCGCCCCCTTTTCTTTATTGGCTGTTGATTTGAATCAGAAATCAGTGGCCGCGCCCCTGCTGTCCAGGCTTTGAGCCGAAGCCTCCCAGACTACTTCTCCACTAGTCCCTCCCAAACATTTTAGTCTAATTTTTATTTGTTGACGAAATTGTCAGTATATTTAGTCATAGTTTTAGTCATCATAGCTTAGTTTTTACTTAGTTTTTATTTAGTTTTAAGTGAAAAATGTAGTCAACAGAAATTTTTCGTCATAGTTTTAGTTGACGAAATCAACGCTGGTGGGGCGGTATGGGAGAGTGGAGTACTGCAATGGACTTAGTGCATTTGATGTGGAACACCCACAGATGGTTCAACCCCAAGATTTCTGAGACTGATCCATTCCAGAGGCGAGCTACCACCCCTCAGCCTGTGTCTTGGGGGAAGGTCATGTACAGTATATCTATGGAGGAAGGACCAAGCTGACTTTATACACTTAAAGGGCAAGACCACTTTGGTAGAGGTCTGGGTTGTGTAGTTACCTTGCCATGGTGTAACTCCAAAGGTGGACAAGAAATAAAAAATAATTGCTCCATTGATTAGAAATTGATAATTCTGAATATGCTCCTCATTGACTTACATTGTACGGTGAAACAGCTCTCAAAGTCACTTTTTTAGCACGTAAACGGACGCAAACAGAGCTGATTCTGAGAATATAGAGCATCACCAAACCCAGTACTGTTTGTTTTTTTAATAAAAATGTCAACTTCCTGTTGATTTTACTATTTGAAGATCCGGATCCGGATCCACAGATCCAGTCCGGGTTTTCTTCTACATAAAAATAGCAAAATCAACAGGAAGATAACATTTTTATTAAAAATGATGAAAAGTGATGTTCTATATTGTCTGAATCAACTTTGTTTGCGTCCGTTTATGTGCTAAAAGAGTAACTTTGAGAGCTGTTTTACCGTACAATGTAAGTCAATGAGGAGCATATTTTGAATTTTCAATTTCTAATCAATGGAGCAATTATTTTTGATTTCTTGTCCACCTTTGGAGTTACATAATGGCAAGGTAACTACACAACCCAAACCTCTAACAAAGTGGTCTTGCCCTTTAATATATGACATGTACAAGTTGGACACCCGCACAATGGTCTGGTCTTTAAGCACATTTACTTGAGTACTGTAGCTACATGAGTACTTTTTTTTAAGCACTTGGCTTTCACTCCACTACATTTCAAATAGAAATATATGTGTTGTTATTTATTTATTTATTCTATTCTTTTTTTAAGCTGATCCATTAACTCATTTTGCTGGGGACTCCCTGGAACCCCCTCAAGGACCCCTAGGGGTCTTTGGTCCCCACTTTGAGAACCTCTGCTGTAGATGGAAAGAGACAGAATGAAGGATAGAGGGGGGATAATGGCAAACAAAGACACACCTGTGCCGTGTGAGAGCATTTAACTCCCAGTGAGACGTGTTGAGGGCCATCACCAACCCGTTGAGCGGTCCATGGCAGTGTAAAGAGAACTAAAAGTGACAGAGTTTCACGGTGACATCCATCATTCCTGGCAAGGTGACAGGTAACCAGACAGTGTCCTAATCAGATGGTATCAGCTGGAGCCCCCGTCTACGGACGGGTGGACAGACACCAGGGGCAGTGGAGAGGAGATGGCTGTGATACGCCATCGTCTCGGTGTACTGACGCACACACATGTGCACACACACGCACACACGCTCTTGTTTTACTATACTTGTGAGGACAATTTTAGGACGGCCATTTTTACACAATTACAATTTTCACCCTTTTTTGCCATTTGCCATTTTTTGAATGTGTATTTTATTTGAAAGTGAAATATCCCTTTAAGACCTGAGGCCGATTCAAAAAATATCTTCTAAAAACAGTTTTCTGAAAAACATATGTTGGTATATCAGTGGTGCTCAAAACTTCTTCATGTCAAGGACCCCCAAAATTATATGTAAGTCAGAGTTCTACTTACTTTTATCGCAGTGTCGTGCACCTCAATTATCTAGCAGATCTAGCGGGGCGGGGGAGCAACAATACTAATACAAAACAGGGGAAAAAACTAAATACACAAAACTAAAAACTAAAAACGGAACTTTATTTTTTTTGGTAAAATTCGAATCTATATGATTAGTACTTGGTTTAAAATTAAGTCATATTATTGGCCAACCATCTTTCTAATGACAGTTTAAAGTTTTCAAAGGAACTGATCAACTTGAGGCTAAAGGTAGATAAATCATAGGTAAATCATTCCACTGAACTGCTGCCGAGTATTGGAAAGATGTATTTCCCATATTGCTGTAAAGACTTCAGGGCTTTAAAGCAGTAGGGCTACCTCTGGTGGAATACCTGTGAGTATCACTAATCTTGGAAAAATTGTCACTGACATATTTCGGCACACACACACACACACACACACACACACACACACACACACACACACACACACACACACACACACACACACACACACTACATGCTCTTGTTGTGTATACTTTAAAATGCAGACACACGCGTATGGTCCCGTAGGTAGTTACCAGACAGGTTTTTGAAAACGCAACCGGTAGCACAATGATTGCCTGGAGAGTGTAGTGGTTGTTTCAACATAATCCATTCCTGCATGCTGCTCTGAATCACTTTGAAAAGACAGAAGTGTGGAGGAAAAAAGATAAGATCAGAATGTTTAGTGATCTTGCTAGCTCATGGGTCTTGAACAACTTGCTGTTGTATTGCCGTACGGTAAAAAAGAAAGAAAGAAGAAATACACCAGAACCAAAGCAGATCTGGTAGCTTTAGCAGATCGGTATACAGACTCTGGCAACTGAAACGAATGGCCATAATGGTTGGAAGTGTTAACTACAAATCCAAACAAAACTATTGCAGACGCACATTGTGTGAACTACATTACACGCACGCACGCACGCACGCACGCACGCACGCACGCACGCACGCACGCACGCACGCACGCACGCACGCACACACACACACACACACACACACACACACACACACACACACACACACACACACACACACACACACACACACACACACACACACACACACACACACACACACACACACACACACAGTCGAGTGTATCGAGAAGTAATTTTTTTTATATTGGGTTATATATTCACTCATCTCTGCTGCGCTCTATCCTTCCATGTTCTTAGTAGCCTAGTTCCTTTTTCACTCACACAGTGTTTTAAGCGATGAGGGGGAGGGGGGGTTCGACTCTCATTTCCAGGAGCTTTAAGCCTTTACATACACTCCATCCTACGATGGGTTGGACACCTTAAGTTGTGGGCTCGTAGGACTGCTATTTTACGACGAAGTACACTTCAGGCGTTTTTACTGTGAGAAGACGTACAGCCCGCTGCTATACCCAGGAGTCCTGACTAATACTCGTCAGAGCGTTAAGCACAAAACCCCCCGAAACCCCTTGATCTCCGGGATACAAATGAACAGTGCGGAAAAAGTACTCGCATTACTTACTTAAGTAAAAGTATGAATACTGCAATGTAGACATACTCTGTTACAAGTAAAAGTCCGGATTTCAACTATTGGCATCAAAACGTACTTAAAGTAACACAAGTAGGACGCACTCATTATGCAGAAGGTCCCATTTCACAAGTTTTAAAATGTATAAAATGTATTAAAAATATTTTGAAAATAGCAGATCTACAAGCTCACAATGTGTCGCAATGCGACGCATTGTGACCTTGTAGATCTGCTATTTTCAAATGGCCGAAATGTATGTAGGGCTGAAGTGGTTAATGTATGTTTTTTAATAATAATCAAAATCTACAAAGTAACTAGTAACTCAAGTTTTCAAATAATTGTAGTGGAGTAAAAGTACAATATTTGCCTCTGAGATGTAGTGGAGTAGAAGTAAAAGTACTGAAAATTGGAAATACTCCACTACAGTAAAAAAAATACCTCAAAATTGAACTTAAGTATACAGTACTTGAGTACATGTACTTACTGTAGTTACTTTTCCACCACTGCAATTGAAAGCTCTGAACTGTCGTTGTCTTCGTTTGCTTTGCCAAGGAAACAAACAGAAGCAACGCGGAAACAAGGCATTAATTGAACTGCATCTGACTCATACTCTATGCTATGCTTTTTCTGCGCTCGCTCCATCGTTTTGCAGCATTACGCGAGAAGAGAGAGGACAGAGTGAGATCAAAGGGATAGACATAGAAAGCAGGCTAAATAGAACAATTTAAGATATAAAGATAGCAGATGTGTACATGATATTTAGAACGTTGGCATCATATGCAGGTGTGTACGTGTTGTTTTGAAATATTAGCATAACATGCAGGTGCGAAAAGATCTCTTAACTCATTGACCGCCATTGACAAGTCACTCGTCATTTATTTGGTGTTTTCAGTTTTCAGCTATAGGGCGCTGTTCCACAGCCTGTGAATCATGATTTCTTCTCCGAGACCCCCCTACGTCTTTTAAAGCGATCATCGTGAAGAATAATATTCTATGAATTCAAGGCTTCATGAGGTGTGTAATTGATTGAAAATAAGTCGTTTTTTGGGTGATCTACTCCTTTAAGACTTTCACTCCAAACTCTGTGAGTACTTCTTCCACCACTGTCCCCCAGGTAATAGATCATATGAGACCCCCAGGGGACCCAGAAACATCTTCCTCCCTGCAGATGATGATGATGACCACCTGCATCACCGCCTCTACACCACGGATGATGAAGAAAAGCCAGCGGGCTGCTCGCCCCAAATGGCTGCAGAGTGCAGCCATTCCATGCTGGCAGTGGTGGAAGTAGAACTCAACAGCAATACCACAGGGTAAAAAAGAATTAAAAAATACTTTGTTACAAGTAAAAGTTAAATCTTACTTAATCTACCATCAAAATTTACTTAAAGTAGCAAAGGTGGAAGGACTTATTATGCAGAATGGCCATTTCAGAATCATATATCATCGAACTATAATTATTTATCATTAACCCCATTAACCCCCTCATTTACGATAAGCCCTATTTCATACTTCGGCTATTCCAAAAATAGCCGATCTCGTAGATCTGCTAAAAAAAACACAAAACGTTCGTGCAGATAAAAGGTTTCTGCCCGACAACAACGATAATGTAAGTTAAGAAAAGTACCTGAGTAAATGTACTTTGTTAGTATCGTATCCACCACTGCATGCTGTGTAGGGTCCGCTTGGTCGTGCTGTGCACAGTGTCCCAAACGGAAGTGAGCCATATATCCAGCGCCTAAATTATTAGTTGGTTATGATGCACAGGTTTTGAAAGTGAAACTGGTCAAAGGCACTGACCACCTACTGTATGTCTCTATTTCTGCTCAATTGTGTGTGTGTGTGTGTGTGTGTGTGTGTGTGTGTGTGTGTGTGTGTGTGTGTGTGTGTGTGTGTGTGTGTGTGTGTGTGTGTGTGTGTGTGTGTGTGTGTGTGTGTGTGTGTGTGTGTGTGTGTGTGTGTGTGTGTGTGTGTGCGCGCTTAATGTACCTCTGAGAGTGTAATAAATGGACCAAAATGGACCAGTTACAGGGAGAAGGCAGGGTCTGCAATGACCTGAACCAAACATTAATCACACATTAACACATTGACTGCCAGAGTTTATTCATAATGTACTCACCCCTGTGCCAGCAATTTGCGTGTTTTTTATTTTTTTTGTTTTGTAATTTTTCATTCAAATACATTCTCTGATTGTGTTGTCAAGCACCTACGATTGTTCCACCAGTAGAGAGCAGCACATCCAAACATTGATCACCTCGCTCACCCCCTCCCAAACAGGCCCACGTCATATCCGGTAATTCAAAGGATGTGACGTTTTCGACAATTCCCGTTCCGCTGATCAGCCTGAAAACGACGTGATACACTACGACGATCACTGTTAGTCACCCGGACCAAAGAAAATAGAAGTTGAGCTGTCCGTTTGTCTTTTATACCGTGTGAAAAACAGTGTTTTTCCTTATTCTGGCCGAAAATCACCGGAGAAAAACAGCGTGACCCGGAAATGATTTTTTTTTTTTTACATCCGGCTCCGGGTGAGTGTGACGTAAGTGGAAAACGAAAGTGTTGATGAGAAATAAACAAAGCCGTGCGATCACAGATTAAACAATGAAAATTCAAAAGAACGTGTCAACTCGTTCTTAGGAATCCTGGCACTCAAGCGATGGATTTGAAAGAACGTGTAGACGGGATCTTGGCACTGTATGTGTTAAGGGCTCTCTAAACAGCACAGAGCCAAAAGATATGTCACTTCCTCCACATATAGGGGGCACACATGCTACAAATCATTGTTTATTCCAAACAATGATTTGGGCAGCTTTTTTCTTACAAAAAACGGCACATATATTGAACATCCAATTTGGGTAAGGCCTAGCCGGTTGAGTGTCTGAACGGAAGTACCGGAATTTGGCAAAAAGTATACTGCCCTTACACTTCTGCCCATAGGGAGCACCACAAACGTGATAAGCTGAACAATCTATCGTACTCGTACAAACTATTTTTTTCCCCACCGCGGTTTCCTCGTGTCCGGGCGGCTGCTCCCCGCGACTGACACAGCCCTGGGTTTGGCAGGTTATGATATTAAGAACCTTTTCATAGAGCACATTGCGATTGCACCCTTGGTAATACATTGATAAAAAATGTATTTGAGACAGTTGGGTAGTTGGGGTTATTTTTACACTCGCAGTTAACTCCATTCGCCTCCATTATATCTCCAAATGTATTTTGGGTAAAATCGTCATCAACAGCTGCCCGTTACGTCATCATCTATCACTTCTATCACGCAGACCAGGTGCAGCATTGTCTACGGCCTAAATTCTAATCACGGGCGGAAATGTTTTTTAATACAAAAGTGGAGCAACAAAGCGCAAGAAAATGGGCAATAGAACAAGCAACAGCTAAACTTGCTAAGTGAGTTTTGCCCTATTTAGTTTGCCCTCATCCACCTTGTTGTAGATGAGACTGACACTGTTAGCAGCGATTCGTTGTGCCCATACTCAGTGGTGTAAAGTAACTAAGTACATTTACTCAAGTACTGTATTTGTGGTCAAGTTTGAGGTATTTTTACTTGACCTCAGTATTTCCAATTTTCTGTACTTTTACTTCTACTCCACAACATCTCAGAGGCAAATGTTAAACTTTTTACTCCACTACAATTATTTGAAAACTTCAGTTACTAGTTATTTTGTAGGTTTTGATTATTATTACAAAACATACATTACCATTCTCAGATATACAGTATATATTTCGGCCATTTGAAAATAACAGATCTACAAGCTCACATAATGCGTCGCGATGCGACACATTGTGAGCTTGAAGATCTGTTATTTTCCAAAGATTTGTATACATTTGAAAACTTGTGACAAGTACATTTTCATTACCGGACTTTTACTTCTAACAGAGTATTTATTTTACTTAAGCACAACATGTTAGTACTTTTTCCACCACTGCGTGCGTGCGTGCGTGCGTGTGACTGCATGAGGGTGTAAACAACATGAAAAGGACAGACAGGACAGGACGGGGACGGCGGGGAGACGGTTTAATAACATTTATCAGGGCTGATGGTAAAAAGATAAACAACTTTGTCTGCCTCCGTTTTGATGACAGTCAGCGCCTCGCTGTCATCCTCAAGGAAAATAGCTGATCTACAAATTAACAACGTGTCACGGGCAGACTGGCAGACTGATGACTGGCTTTATAAAGTGCTGAGGAGGAACGTGGTTGTTTTGAAAGCCATGCGTCTGGGACTTGATGAGGGTCAAAACAACATCAGAAGGACAGATGGCACACCATGGCGACAGAATGGGGACCGACGGGGAGACGGTTATTTGGACTGATAATAAGGGCTGATGGAAAAAGATGTGTCTTATCAGACAATAATCATGTCATTATACCAATAATTATACCTCTCCATTGCAGTTAGAAGAACTGCAGACTCACTCCCGATTTAATTTGCGCCGTAACCTGAAGACTCTTCATTGTACCCCTACCTAGGCTAGGGCAGTCACGATTACACATTTAAGTTGACGATTAATTATCACTCAAATAATTGTGATTAACGATTTAATTGTGTGTTTGGCCATAGAACATTGGAACATTATGAATAAAAAATACATTTATGTTTGCCTAATAGGCTTCGTAATCAAAAATTGCACAGGGCAGATATGACAAATAACTTAAATATACAGACACGATTGACATATTTGATCATTTAATTTCACATGTAAAAATAGCAGAAATAGCAGATCTACAAGCTTACAACTCGTCATTGTGTGATGCGTTGTAAGCTTGTAGATCTGATATTTCTGCTTTTTTTAATATTTGAAAATGTGAGCCACAGAGCCTAGTCCCTCCACGTGCCAGAGCCTCTCCTCTCCCCCATTCCTGGCAGAGTAGTTTCGGACAAGCGTATTGAGTGGCCCTGTCTTTCCCTATTTAGGACTGACCGTGGGTAGCCACCTGGGACGTAAGTCGGGGCCTGATCAACCCTGGCTGGGTCACCTGGGCGAGGGTGTATGTTGCGAGACCCGAAACATCCTATGACCCCAGGCTACAACACTGATGATACGTCCCAGGTGCATCCATGTGATGTTTTTTCGTTATAGTTATTCTATTTATAGTGGCTCATAGGAATTTATAGACTACGTGACAACCAGGAATAGATTGGTGACCACCGGAGAGACGGGTGACAGCCGGAATGTAGACGGCATCCGGGAGCAGTTTGGGTTGGCGCCCCAGTCTGTGTCATTCAAGTAAGCCACAAAGGGAGCCTGCAGTACCACCACGGGCCAAGACACCATCACACCAGAATGAAATGTTTGGAGCGGGGGAGTCTGGTGCAACGCCCTGGACCTGGTGAGACGGAGGAGGAGCCCGGGAGGCCATCCACAGAGCCTAGTCCCTCCACGTGCCAGAGCCTCTCCTCTCCCCCATTCCTGGCAGAAAATTTGACCTACCTGCCACCTTATTCTGTTTGATTGATGCTAGCGACTGACCTAGATATGATGACCATGTAGACAAACTATACCTTGATCAATTGTTCTCATGTTTTTGTTACTTAGGCTCGTAACGTATATTGACCACAATGTTAAAACACAATGTAGCATGTTTATGTGTGAGAGAGAGAGAGAGAGAGAGAGAGAGAGAGAGAGAGAGAGAGAGAGAGAGAGAGAGAGAGAGAGAGAGAGAGAGAGAGAGAGAGAGAGAGAGAGAGAGAGAGAGAGAGAGAGAGAGAGAGAGACTCAAATGTATGTGCCCTGATCTAAAATGCCATGACCCTCCCTTTGACAACAAAAAAATCAATGACCCTCCCCAAGTGATTACAAAAAAAAGAGTAACCCTCCCCGCCTAGAAGTGTTATATTGATGATATATTGTGTCACGATATAGCCTATCGTGGTATTAAAATATGATGATAGGTATTGTCTTCATGTCATACTGTATCGTATTTTTTTTTAATTGTTCTTTTTAATAAAAAAAAAAACACATGTCCTCCATCATATTCAAGGTATTTTGGAGAGAAATGAAACAGACTCCAGTCACTTTCAGTTTAAAGCACTGCAGAGGGGAGGTGTTGTGTGTCAGCTGATGCTCGTTGACGCTCGTTAATGTGACATGCATCTGCACTCTCAAATAGGCCTACATCTAATCTAAGATTGTTTACATGGTATTATACTGTATCTGGTATTATAGTTTTTTTTTTAGCTGTTGGAAATAACTAGGCTGCACTTGGTTGGTAAAGTCCAGATGACAAAAATCTGAGGTTTGTGGAATTTATAGTTATGCAGTCTTGTATTATATTATATTTGTTATATTAGTGTCTATCTGTCCTCTGAAACAATGGGTTTATAGTTAGTGAGAACTTCACTTCTCCATTAAGCTTGCACAAATGTATTTATTTGTGTGTACAAAGCACTTTGTAATTGTTTTTAACTTGCTTTATAACGTTATTTATAAGATGATGGCCAATGTTGATGATACATGAGAAAAGAACATTAATAATACATCATATCGATATCATGCCCAACATCATGTATCGTATTGTGAAATTCTTGACACCCCTAACCCTCCCCATCAAATACAACATGACATTTAAAACTGATATATCCAATGTTTTGCTTTCCACATTGATTAGAACATTGCTGTAGTCAGTCTTGCTAAATGCACAGTGTATCTGTAGTAGTGGTAGCAGAATGGATAGTGTTCTCATCTTACATGTGGGAAACCCATTGAATCCTGGTCAGATTGAAGAAAGTTGAATATTTGGTAACCAGTAGTTTAAAACTTTTGTCACTCAAAAGGTATATAAAAAACGGACTATTTTATCAATTCAAAATTGCATGACCCCCTTGGATTCAAAGTAAAATTAGCTGACCCTCCCTTGGACCAAAATTAGAAAGGCATGACCGTCCCCTATTTTCCTCCATGCCCCCCCTTCTGTAAATTTCGACTACCTAAGAGAAGTTATTTCTCATATTGAGGCCCTAATATTCAAATGCAATGGATTCTGGGTCTGGCTGGAGGTTATGGCGAGCACAAAAGAGCCTTTGTTGTGTTTAATTATAATGATTCTAAAACAATAGAGAGAGCAGCTGTTACTGTTTTAATGTTTAACACTGATATAGGAACATGATAGAATTGTTGGTGATGTATTGAACTGAATAAAATAAAAACAAAAAACTTAAAATTCACCCACAAACCGTACCTAATTTGTTTCATAATTGTGTGATTCAAATAAAATGTTAATGCTGCAGAACAGAAAACGCTAATTACCACAAAACTACAAAACAATCAACACTGTATGGTAATACACAGTGGTTCTCAACCTTTTCAGGCCGTGACCCCCCCAACATAATCATATTTTAACTGGGAACCCTCCCACCCTAATAATCACTTGGAATGTAGGACGGAGTTGAGGCATTACATTTAGTTTGACTCGGTTTTCCACAGATTCATATTGTGAAAATAGCCGATCTACAAGCTCACAACGCCTCGCAACACAAGTCGTTGTGAGCTTGTAGATCTGCCATTTCCTGTGCGCCCTGGGTCACGGAAGTATTTTCTTTTCTATTGAAAATACCATAGGGTTATCTTAGATCACGTCATTATAAGAACTTTGATTTTGTCAGGTACATTTGTCGAGTTACATTTGATAACGTCTGTGTTAAAAATGTATTTATTTTCTTACTCTTTGGATGAATTTGTACTTTTTCACAGTCAATTGATGCTTCATATCCATATGAGTGAAATTGCGTGGTTATTTGTTTATTTTTGCAACACAGTTGCGATCTAAGATGCCCCATGGTATTTTCAATAGAAAAATTGACTCCATGCCCCAGGGGATAGTGCCCTCTGGCGGCAGTGGCTCAGGGGTAGAGTGGCCGGTAGAGCGGCTAGATGGGAAGCACGAGGTTCCCAGTTCGATCCCGGACTCCCCCAGAGTCAGTGTCGAAGCGTCCTTGAGCAAGACGCTGAACCCCTAGTTGCTCCCGATGAGCAGGTTGGTGCCTTGCATGGTTTCCTCTGCCATCGGTGTATTAATGTGTGTGTGAATGTAATGCACAATCTATGTAAAGCGCTTTAGATAAAAGCGCTATATAAATAGACCATTTACCATTTTATGTACCATTATGTCAGACTTCGGTTCTCTATGATCATTACAACCTGGGTACCATTTCTGTCCACTCACTCATGCACTCTGTGACTGCAGAGCGGATTCAGACTGGGTCCGATTGATTCGAACCGTTTGAAAAATCACAATGTAATGTTGTCTGCATTTATTGTATGACAGTGACGTCACTGACACATCCTTGGTATCTTAACAATGATGTCACAGACTAATCCTTGCTATCTTTATCCGATAGCGGCAGCACTCACTACACATGTGTTTTTTGTTTATGTTTTTTCATGGCTTGTGCTACTCAAACACTAGCGGGATTATTATTTCTTGTTAACATTCAAGTAGAACTATCACAAGGTATGACCCAGGTAAAATAATGGGACATTATAAAAATATATACATGATATATGATTAGCAGCTACTTCCTTCTTTTGGTACGGATGGCTTTCACATTGCAGCGTTCCATATCCGAGTACGCATCAATCGGACCCCAGGCTACCTCCCTAGCAGATGGGACTTATAAGGGCCCAAATGTGTTCTAAGAGCAGCATTCAATTTCATTGGTCCTCGTGCCTATTCAATTTCATTGGTCCCCTAAGCGGGGTAGGGGTGGGGTTAGAGGTGGGAGGCGGGTTCAAAGGAATTTTGAACTGTGCAGCGGCAGCCATCTTGTTTCACCCTGCTGCAGCTACTGTTAACTGCCTACTGGTCCTCTTCTCTGCTCCTGATAAATAAAACTCCTGCTCCCATAAGGTAAATCTTTTAAACATTAATAGGTTTGATTAAGCTATGGTTTGCTAGCTAACTAACTAAGCAAGGTGCTGATTGTTTTGATTAGCCTAAGCTAAGGTTTTCTAGCTAACTAACTTAGCAAGGTGCTCATTTCAGCTTAGTTAAAAAAGACAAATAAGAGCAATAACAAGACAGAAATTAGCTGTTGGTTTTACACGTGCCACTCTGCCTTGAAATGCAATGTTATTTAATCATTTTAAAACATAGCTAGCAAGCTAATAAAGCAACTTCTGCTACAAGGCAATGCTGTGCCCTAAGAGCAGTAATTTAACTTTGTTCTATGCATACCATCTAAGCTGCCCTGAGAGCAGCATTGACAACGTGCCCCCAGAGCAGCAATTTAACATTGGTCTATGCATATTATTAAAGCTGCTCTGAGAGCAGCATCGACAAAGCAGCAATTTAACATTGGTCTATGCATATCATTTAAGCTGCTCTGAGAGCAGCATTGACAAAGTGCCCCTAGAGCAGCAATTTAACATTGGCCTATGCATATTATCAAAGCTGCTCTGAGAGCAGCCTTGACAAAATGCCCCCAGAGCAGCAATTTAACATTGGTCTATGCATATTATTAAAGCTGCTCTGAGAGCAGCATCGACAAAGCAGCAATTTAACATTGGTCTATGCATATAATTTAAGCTGCTCTGAGGGCAGCATTGACAAAGTGCCTTAAGAGCAGCAATTCAATATTGGTCTATTCATATCATTTAAGCTGCTCTGAGAGCAGCTTTGACAACATGCCCCCAGAGCAGCAATTTAACATTGGTCTATGCATATTATTAAAGCTGCTCTGAGAGCAGCATCGACAAAGCAGCAATTTAACATTGGTTTATGCCTATCATTTAAGCTGCTCTGAGGGCAGCATTGACAAAGTGCCCTAAGAGCAGCAATTCAATATTGGTCTAAGCATATCATTTAAGCTGCTCTGAGAGCAGCATCGACAAAGCAGCAATTTAACATTGGTCTAAGCGTATAATTTAAGCTGCTCTGAGAGCAGCATTGACAAAGTGCCCCCAGAGCAGCAATTTAACATTGGTCTATTCATTTCATTTAAGCTGTTCTGAGAGCAGCCTTGACAACGTGCCCCCAGAGCAGCAATTTAACATTGGTCTATGCATATCATTTAAGCTGCTCTGAGAGCAGCATCGACAAAGCAGCAATTTAACATTGGTCTATGCATATCATTTAAGCTGCTCTGAGAGCAGCATCGACAAAGCAGCAATTTAACATTGGTCTATGCATATCATTTAAGCTGCTCTGAGAGCAGCATTGACAAAGTGCCCCCAGAGCAGCAATTTAACATTGGTCTATGCATATTATCAAAGCTGCTCTGAGAGCAGCCTTGACAAAATGCCCCCAGAGCAGCAATTTAACATTGGTCTATGCATATTATTAAAGCTGCTCTGAGAGCAGCATCGACAAAGCAGCAATTTAACATTGGTCTATTCATATCATTGAAGCTGCTCTGAGAGCAGCATTGACAAAGTGCCCCAAGAGCAGCAATTGGATATTAATCTGTCTATATTATTTAAGCTGCTCTGAGAGCAGCATTGACAACGTGCTCCCAGGGCAGAAATTTAATATTGCTCTATGCATATAATTTAAGCTGCTCTGACAGCAGCATCGACAAAGCAGCAATTTAAAATTGGTCTATGCATATCATTTAAGCTGCTCTGAGGGCAGCATTGACAAAGTGCCCTAAGAGCAGCAATTCAATATCGGTCTAAGCATATCATTTAAGCTGCTCTGAGAGCAGCCTTGACAACATGCCCCCAGAGCAGCAATTTAACATTGGTCTATGCATATTATTAAAGCTGCTCTGAGAGCAGCATCGACAAAGCAGCAATTTAACATTGGTCTATTCATATCATTGAAGCTGCTCTGAGAGCAGCATTGAAAAAGTGCCCCAAGAGCAGCAATTGGATATTGATCTGTCTATATTATTTAAGCTGCTCTGAGAGCAGTATTGACAACGTGCTCCCAGGGCAGAAATTTAATATTGCTCTTTGCATATCGTTTAAGCTGCTCTGAGAGCAGAATTGACAAAGCAGCAATTTAACATTGGTCTATGCATATCATTTAAGCTGCTCTGAGGGCAGCATTGACAAAGTGCCCTAAGAGCAGCAATTTAACATTGGTCTATGCAAGAAAGATCTCTGCACTCCATGCTTACGCCAGCGAATGGAAATTGCTAAGCGCAGTGAGCTTTACAAAAAGCATATTAAAAAAGTGTCTAAAAAAGCTCGTTAAAGGGGCACGCCTATATTGAACCTTGTCTATTGCTCCATCTATCTAATTGAAAACTGAGGCCAATTCTATATAATGTCTTCTAAATCAGCAGTTGTCTAACATTTTGTGCCCAAGACACCCAAACTGATTTGGCCACGGAGCCCCCTTTGAAAATGTTTTGTGCCAGGGATCTCCAAAGGAGTGTAACAAAAAATAAAAAATAAAAAAATGTCTGTGTGTGTATATATATATATATGTATGTATGTATGTATGTATGTATGTATGTATGTGTATATGTATATATATATATATTTTTTTAAAATCTACATTAGAGCTAAAATCAGTGTTGTAAAGTAACTAAGTACATGTACTCAAGTACTGTACTTGAGTAACATTTTGATTTTTGTTTGACTTTTTACTTTGACTACTTTCAATTTACTTCTACTCCACTACACTGACAGACAAATGACGTACTTTTATTCCAGTACAATTACTTAAAGTTGTTACTACTTTGCTACTTTTAGTTACTTTGTAGATTTTGATTACACATATACATTAACCACTTCATCCCTATGTACATTTTGGTCCAATCTACAAGCTCACAATGCGTCATATTGTGATGCATTGACCTTATAGATCTGCTATATTAAAAAAAAAAAATTGTATAGAGGGTATGAACATGTATAAAGTGAATGGGAAATGGAGTGGCAAAGTGAGTTTAACATTGGTTCATGCAATCAGACTGTATTAAATCAGGGCTTTTCTGTCTGGATGTATGGGCTGTCAAGGCCAGAAAGTATTTTTTTATTTTTTATTTTTTTCCACTCAGATGTTTTCGCATAACTTCCGGGTGATAATGTCAATGAGCATACCCTGTACACTTTGATACCAATACTTTTGTACTTTTACTCAGGTAAATTCTTTAATTCCGGGCAACTTTTTCCACCGTTGCTGAACACAGATGCTTTCCCGGTTTTAAACCAGCTCTACAGTCATGTCCCCCACTGGATGAAAACATTAGGGTTCAATTAATGTAGTTTCATTATTGTTGGTTAACTAATGTACAATAAATGATTAAGAATGTGATTTGCTGTGATTTGCTGTCATCTGTCTGCTGGAATATATAAACTGAATAGCACAAAAACACAAGAGGGTACTGTACAGTATGCAATAGGCCAGGGGAGAGGCCCCCAGAGCACTAGAAGGTTACATCTCTGTAACCCGTTTTGATAGAACACTTGTGTTGTCTAGTTAAGATTTCTTCTTGTTGCCCTGGTCAAATAATGTCCCATGGGTTTATTTTTAACTTTATCTAACGCCTATCCCCAAACAGAACCATAAAATGGTTCCCACTGAACTCATTAAAGTGGTTATTAATATACAAGCACATCTTGACAGTATTTCAGGACATGAAAATAAATAAAAAAGTTCAAATAATTTATCACATCTGTATTTCTCTTTGTACTAAACTTTTAAGGTGTATTGTTTTTTAACGTTCTTTTTAGGACCCTAATGGGGTCTACTAAGATTTCTTCTTGTTGCACTGGTCAAATGATGTCCCAAGGTGTTTGTAAACCCTTTTTTACACCTATCCAACCCACATTGACCCAATGAATTGATTACTTAGTCATTATTATTCAGATTCAAGCACGTCTTGACTCCATTTCAGTTTCAGAAACTAAACAAAAACAAAGAAAATGTTTTTAAAAAATCTATATTTCTTCTTCCCTGTTTTAGGATCCTAATGGTGTCTAGTTAAGATTTGTTCTTGTTGCCCAGGTCAACTGATGTGTCATGGGATTCATTTGGTGACGACTTTGAAATGTCCACACAAGGACGATGTTCCTATCTCCTGAACCAGACAACATACAAAGACTGAACTGACTTTTTTTCCTGCCATTGTTTCCTACCCCAAAACATTATACTTGGAAGTTTTTTCCAATAGTGTACAGAAGGTGTTAAAATTATGTTTTGTGGCCACACACACCTGTTAAGTATAGAGGGTATGTGCGTGACATCATACCAGGAAGTTAAGCTGAAACACCTACTGCGTGGCAAAAAAAACCACTTTCTAGCCCTGACAGCTCGTATACAAACAAAAAAGCCCTTATTTAATGCAGTCTGATTGCATTAAACAACATTAACTCACTTTGCCACTCGATTTACCATTGACTTTATGCATGCGCATACCCTCTATACCTGGTTTTCAGGTGGGTGGTGACCCAGCTGAACTTAGCCAAAAGGGGAGCTGTACTTGTGTCATTAAAGCTGTGTCTTTTGACTCGGAGGATGAAATAATTAACTCAATGCAATGAAACCATTTTATTATGAGGAGCCTATTTACATTAGGTGATTCTACAAATGTCTTCTTCTAAATCCGTATGTTTCTATGTCAGTGGTGCTCAAATATCTTCATGCCAAGGACCTCAAAAATTATATGCATTTGGCCGCCGACCCCCACTGAAAATATGTTGTCTCCACCAGGCCGTAGGCATGAGGGGAGAGTATGTTTTGCACCCCGTTTGTCCGTGTGTGTGTCCGTCCGTCCGTCATGTCCGTCTGTGAACACCTAATGTCCGGCACCGTTGGCTCGGCAGCTATGAAACTGTGCACACACACTCCCTGGATGCCAAAGACGAACTTATGCCCAACATTTTCCAGATAAGCCTGTTATAGCACCACCATGATGCCGA
Organism: Gymnoscopelus braueri; assembly: GCF_963280865.1. Taxonomy (NCBI): domain Eukaryota; kingdom Metazoa; phylum Chordata; class Actinopteri; order Myctophiformes; family Myctophidae; genus Gymnoscopelus; species Gymnoscopelus braueri. The sequence goes on from NC_137615.1 coordinate 6,709,199, forward strand.
TTTCTGCTAAACAATTTTTTTTACGTTGCACGCAAATCGGTACACAGTATCTCTATAGTCATGTGACCAACATGGATGTGTCCAATTTCCCATAATTATTCCATCCTGATTGGCTAAGATTGCCTTCCATATTTTGCAAGATTGGTCCGTTTTGACCAAAATGCTTCAAATCACGAACACAGCGTCAGATTTTCATGATATTTTGCACACACATTCCCACTAGGCCGAGGAAGAAATGCCACTAGAATTTTAATATCAGCCTCATGGTGGCGCTATAACAGGCCCATTTGTGTTTTTAAGTATAACTGCACCAATCTGTGGAAAACTTTGTATGCGTACTCCGTAGAGGCCAAGGAAAAACCTTTGCCCTGCATTTTTCACATCTGCCCTTCATAGCGCCACCAGGAGGCCGGCCTGTGTAAAATATATTTTTTGATATTACTCCTTCAGATTCTAGCAAAATGTCACGCAAATCAGTACACATGACCTCTATAGTCACATGATCAAGACAGATCTGTTTGATTTTTCAGATTCTATCCTCTTGTTTTAAACAAAATGTCGCAAATAATAAACACACCATCCGATTGCGGTGAAACTTTGCACACACATTCCCACTAGGCCTACGAAGAAAGGCCACTTGAAAATCTTCATATCTGCATCATGGTGGCGCTATAACAGGCCCATTAGTGTTCTTAGGTATGACTGCACCGATCTGTGTAAAACTTAACAACATTCAATAGAATCCTCCTATTTTCCAAACCAATATATATATATCCACTTTCAATGTTTTTCTTTGTGATCCTCTGCTACATTCATTGTCTACAAATTACCTACTTAATTCACACTCATTATAGCAGCAACACTTTCTGCGCTCTGATGAGCACTTTTTCTAGTTTCAGTTATCTTTTCTTTTTTGGAGCTTCAGTCTTGTTTCCTTGAGAGCCTGCTGGATCATTTCGAATGTAAGGTCAGCCACTTTTGGTCCAAGACCATGTGTGACTTCATCATAAGTCTCCATGTTGATCTTGAGGACCCTTTGGATCTCCTCCAGGAAACTACTGTAAACACACAAGTTTTGACATCTGAGACCGGTTTATAATACTGTACACACAACACATCAAGGATGTCCTGGGACCAAGTTGTCAATGCTGCTCTCAGAGCAGCTTAAATAATATAGATAGACCAATATCAAATTGCTGCTCTTGGGGCACTTTGTCAATGCTGCTCTCAGAGCAGCTTCGATGATATGCATAGACAATGTTAAATTGCTGCTTTGTCGATGCTGCTCTCAGAGCAGCTTTAATAATATGCATAGACCAATGTTAAATTGCTGCTCTGGGGGCATTTTGTCAAGGCTGCTCTCAGAGCAGCTTTGATAATATGCATAGACCAATGTTAAATTGCTGCTTTGTCGATGCTGCTCTCAGAGCAGCTTAAATAATATGCATAAACCAATATTAAATTGCTGCTTTGTCGATGCTGCTCTCAGAGCAGCTTAAATGATATGCATAGACCAATGTTAAATTGCTGCTTTGTCAATTCTGCTCTCAGAGCAGCTTAAACGATATGCAAAGAGCAATATTAAATTTCTGCCCTGGGAGCACGTTGTCAATACTGCTCTCAGAGCAGCTTAAATAATATAGACAGATCAATATCCAATTGCTGCTCTTGGGGCACTTTGTCAATGCTGCTCTCAGAGCAGCTTCAATGATATGAATAGACCAATGTTAAATTGCTGCTTTGTCGATGCTGCTCTCAGAGCAGCTTTAATAATATGCATAGACCAATGTTAAATTGCTGCTCTGGGGGCATGTTGTCAAGGCTGCTCTCAGAGCAGCTTAAATGATATGAATAGACCAATATTGAATTGCTGCTCTTAGGGCGCTTTGTCAATGCTGCCCTCAGAGCAGCTTAAATGATATGCATAGACCAATGTTAAATTGCTGCTTTGTCAATGCTGCTCTCAGAGCAGCTTAAATAATATAGACAGATCAATATCCAATTGCTGCTCTTGGGGCACTTTGTCAATGCTGCTCTCAGAGCAGCTTCAATGATATGAATAGACCAATGTTAAATTGCTGCTTTGTCGATGCTGCTCTCAGAGCAGCTTTAATAATATGCATAGACCAATGTTAAATTGCTGCTCTGAGGGCATGTTGTCAAGGCTGCTCTCAGAGCAGCTTTGATAATATGCATAGACCAATGTTAAATTGCTGCTCTGGGGGCACTTTGTCAATGCTGCTCTCAGAGCAGCTTAAATGATATGCATAGACTAATGTTAAATTGCTGCTTTGTCGATGCTGCTCTCAGAGCAGCTCAAATGATATGCATAGACCGATATTGAATTGCTGCTCTTAGGGCACTTTGTCAATGCTGCCCTCAGAACAGCTTAAATGATATGCATAGACCAATGTTAAATTGCTGCTTTGTCGATGCTGCTCTCAGAGCAGCTTTAATAATATGCATAGACCAATGTTAAATTGCTGCTCTGGGGGCATGTTGTCAAGGCTGCTCTCAGAGCAGCTTAAATGAAATGAATAGACCAATATTGAATTGCTGCTCTTAGGGCACTTTGTCAATGCTGCCCTCAGAGCAGCTTAAATGATATGCATAGACCAATGTTAAATTGCTGCTTTGTCAATGCTGCTCTCAGAGCAGCTTAAATGATATGCATAGAGCAATATTAAATTTCAGCCCTGGGAGCACGTATGCTGCTCTCAGAGCAGCTTAAATAATATAGACAGATCAATATCCAATTGCTGCTCTTGGGGCACTTTGTCAATGCTGCTCTCAGAGCAGCTTCAATGATATGAAAAGACCAATGTTAAATTGCTGCTTTGTCGATGCTGCTCTCAGAGCAGCTTTAATAATATGCATAGATCAATGTTAAATTGCTGCTCTGGGGGCATTTTGTCAAGGATGCTCTCAGAGCAGCTTTGATAATATGCATAGGCCAATGTTAAATTGCTGCTCTAGGGGCACTTTGTCAATGCTGCTCTCAGAGCAGCTTAAATGATATGCATAGACCAATGTTAAATTGCTGCTTTGTCGATGCTGCTCTCAGATCAGCTTTAATAATATGCATAGACCAATGTTAAATTGCTGCTCTGGGGGCACGTTGTCAATGCTGCTCTCAGGGCAGCTTAGATGGTATGCATAGAACAAAGTTAAATTGCTGCTCTTAGGGCACAGCATTGCCTTGTAGCAGAAGTTGCCTTATTAGCTTGCTAGCTATGTTTTAAAATGATTAAATAACATTGCATTTCAAGGCAGAGTGGCACGTGTAAAACCAACAGCTAATTTCTGTCTTGTTATTGCTCTTATTTGTCTTTTTTAACTAAGCTGAAATGAGCACCTTGCTAAGTTAGTTAGCTAGAAAACCTTAGCTTAGGCTAATCAAAACAATCAGCACCTTGCTTAGTTAGTTAGCTAGCAAACCATAGCTTAATCAAACCTATTAATGTTTAAAAGATTTACCTTATGGGAGCAGGAGTTTTATTTATCAGGAGCAGAGAAGAGGACCAGTAGGCAGTTAACAGTAGCTGCAGCAGGGTGAAACAAGATGGCTGCCGCTGCACAGTTCAAAATTCCTTTGAACCCGCCTCCCACCTCTAACCCCACCCCTACCCCGCTTAGGGGACCAATGAAATTGAATAGGCACGAGGACCAATGAAATTGAATGCTGCTCTTAGAACACATTTGGGCCCTTATAAGTCCCATCTGCACCTCCCTAGGCACCTATTGGTGGACTGTGTGGACAGAAACCTGTCTACCAATGACATCATGGGGATTTCAAGCTAATAGAAACGACAGCCTTTCTCTTCCTGGAAAGTTAGAATGCAAAGAAAGTTTCAAATCTTGTGTCATTAGCAGGAAAGGTTTGTGTGTTTGTGTGTGTGTGTGTGTGTGTGTGTGTGTGTGTGTGTGTGTGTGTGTGTGTGTGTGTGTGTGTGTGTGTGTGTGTGTGTGTGTGTGTGTGTGTGTGTGTGTGTGTGTGTGTGTGTGTGTGTCCACAAACGTCCCTACAGTAAAACCAATAAAACTTCCGGTTCCCATGAAGAAAATGTCGAGGTGTATTCTTGAGCATTTTATGCTTTGTCCAGATAGGCCGGGAGAGAGAGGATGACAGGCAGTCAGACTCCACCCGGTGGAGGTCAGCTGCCAGAAGCACTATAGCCTCATTAAAGGGCTGCAGTGACCAGCCTGACCACAGTAAAGCTATGTTTGAGCTGCCAGCTCTTTTCTGCAGTGGTGTAAAAGCACTGGTTGTCAAACATTTTGATGTGTATTTGGCCACGGACCCCCCCATCTGAAAATGTTTTGTGCCAGGGACCCTCGGAAGCAAAGATCTGTGTTAAAATGTGTCAACACGTTTCAGTAATGTTCAAGATGTTTGAAAAATAGCAGATCTACAAGCTCGCCACGAAAGATTGCTGCGACGCACATTGAGAGCTGATCAATGTTTCAACCAACTCTGAACGCTGCAGGCATCAATAAACGCTGTGTGCGAGCGCTCAGCGACATCCAAAGTGCTCTCCTCCTCTCAGAAAACACTTTGATGTGGACACACGGACCCTTATTGTGGTATGCACGCGAGTGGCGTTAGTACACGTTGGGCAAGACCTAGCCGGTTGAGTGTCTAAACGGAAGTACCAGAATATGGCAGAAGTAGCCTACTGCAGGAAATGACGTTTAGCATTACAAATCTGTTGACATTCTCCATGAATGAAACGACTGTTGTGAATGGTCGAAAAAGATAGTTTCCGGGGGAAATGTGTAAGACGGAAGTTCCACTCCAATAGACACTCTCTGCATTAGGTCGTGACCAGGCTTTTCTCTTCGCAGATGATAAGGCAGAGAACGAGGCTAGCGATAGTACCACGAGTTTGAGCAAGACACGGGAAGGATGTGCTGTGATTGGCCAGTAGTCGCTGTGATTGACAGTTCTGCCTTGTTGAACTTCTTCATATAGCGTCTTTGCAAAGTTATGCCTCAACCTAACCTTATTCCTAACCTTAACCTCAAAGTAGTGTTTTATCAGAGAAAATCAATTGTCCACAGTGAGTTTTGAACCTGAGGACTACGGACTGGGAGTCGAATGATTTACACTGAGGCCGCTAGTGGAAGTAAGGTTTTTTGGGAGTTACTTGAATTTGACACTGCACTGTCTATCTGTCTCGGAAGTGACATGAGTGACTGGGGGTTGTAGCCAAGTTGCTCAAACTAGCAGTACTAACGTTACTCGCGGTATGCGCTCCGTTACCCCCTCCCTCCCCCGCCGCATCAATGTGACTATTTAGTAAAGTGACTTGCTGGTGTCTTGCATCACTTCCTGCACCACGGACCCATGTCTCCACAGCATTTAGTGTTTCCGTCAGCTTGAACGGTCCTCCGCCTGCCTGCACACACACACACACACACACACACACACACACACACACACACACACACACACACACACACACACACACACACACACACACACACACACACACACACACACGTCAGCTTGAGTGCTCGTCCGGCTGCCAAACCTCTTGCCTGATGTGCAGACAGGCAGTGTGAGTGACACCCTTGGTGTGTGTGTGTGTGTGTGTGTGTGTGTGTGTGTGGTGGCTGTTGCACGGGGTTATGTCATGGAGTGGGGCTGTCACACGAGCCTGCTATTGAGGTGGCGGATAAAGTGGCCTCATGTTAAGTACCGCGGTTACGTACATGCGTGTGCATACAGCTAAATGGATGTAAATGGATGTCAGTGAACTGATCAGGCATCTATCTTCATTGTTCTGTGTGAGATAGAATTAGTGTGGGGAAAAAAACTAGACACCAGAGTGTAATAATGGCACAATTGAAAAGCCTTTCAGACAGCTAGTACAGTACTACATTAATTAGCACTTAGTATAGAACTGGCTTGAATCACCCTTCATGTAATAACAACCCGAATTCTCAAATGTCAACTGACAGCATAACTTCACTCTTACTGTTGTGGAAGAGTTGCTTTCCTTTTACATTGGGCTACTGTGATTTGCATATTATGCATATATGCATATATTATTGAACAATCACCAATGATGAGCCTAATGTTAGCTGCATATTATACATTGCCTACATTGCCTGGTTCTCAACATCAGCTCCGGGGGCCAACAGGGGTCCAAACGGACCCTTATAGGTCTGTAACCCTGAGAGGGTCTGAGAGACCCGTAAGTGTCTCTCAGTCCCTCTCAGAGTTTCCGTTAGTCGGTATTTACCGGCCCTTGACCGATACAATGTTTCATTGGCCGTTAATTATAAACATTTCCCGACAGCCTGCTGCTGTCCCGCACAGTGCACTGCAGTTATGTGTCGTACGATGGTGTCGCATGTTGAAAATATCAGACTTACGAGCTCACAACACGTCGCAAGGCGCCGCTTTGTGAGCTTGTCTGATATTTTCGATACGCAACAACGCGTCATACGGCGACGCACAAATCAAGCTTTACACAGCTGTCTGCGTCTCCTCCAATCAGCGATGAGTAGGCCTACGGGTCTTCTTGGTTCGCTCGGCTGTTATGATAAACAGAACCAGGGTCCTGAGGTGATAGAATCTGAACCAAGCTGGACCCAATATGTCGTGCATATACAAGCAAGCACAGTGACTGTCTTTCTGCAATGGATAAAGTTGTGAAAGTTGGTGACACACATACAGTAGGCTACATCATTCATGATGACATAATTAACATTAACACAACAAAAGATGTAGGTTTGGCATATTAACCCATTAAGACCTGAAGCCGATTCAAAACATGTCTTCTAAATCCCAACAGTATTCTGATAAAACGTATGTTTCTATATCAGTGGTGCTCAAACTTTTTTTCCGTGGCACATACATATCAAAGCGGGGGGGTCTTCCTGGACATGAAAAAAGGTTGAGAATCATTGCTTTGATGTGCATTATTTGCATGATGTCAACCAACTCTGTGGCGTATCGTTGTGGTTCGTCTCGCACACCATAGTGCTTCTGCTTTCACTTATGACCCATAAGCCACTGCAACCCAGGGTGGGTGGGTGTGTGTGTGTGCGTGTGTGCGTGTGTGCGTGTGTGTGTGTGTGTGAGAGTGAACTTAGAGGCGGGGCTTTGCTCCTCCTCTCGAGTGCAGTAAATTGCGTGGAACTAACACTCCATTACGGATGAAAAGCCTTCACACCGTCCCTTAATTAGCAGCTCTCTCTGTTCCAGCAGCGAGCCACTGATACCAGGGTACCTTGTTTATTAGAAAATGTATACATAAATAAATATATACTAACTAAATATATACTGTGTGTGTGTGTGTGTGTGTGTGTCGGTTTCAATTAATACAATTTGGGGGCTATACGATAAAAGATTCCCTCGACTGCGGCGCAGTCTTAAAACTAATGCGTGTGAGGGGAAAATCCTCTTCATCTACGAATTCATAGCCAGTGTTGCCATGTCTGCTTATTTTAAGCGACGTTGGGCTTGTTTTTCTGTAAAGTCGCTTCCTTATATCCCCATCTGAAAACATTTTGTGCCAGGGGGGAAAAAAATAGCAGATCTACAAGCACATCTACAAGTTGTCCGTCCGTCCGTCCGGCCGGCCTTCCGCAGTGGCGCCTTTCGACCAGGGTTCAAAAGTCCAAGAAGCAATTAAAATACGCTCATACGTTGAATGTGACAGACAATCGACATTGCTGAGCGTTGCACGGGGGTCTTTTGATGATGAAGCCGCGGAGCTGAACCTGCGGGCTAATAACCAGCAGCTCATCCATGCTGGGGGTTCTCTCTCTCTCTCTCTCTCTCTCTCCCCCCCCCCTGGCCGCCTTCCAGGATGGTCCACAGTCAGTCCTCCCCTGACTGAAGGCTGGGTAAATGGGCTAAATTGAGCGTACGTGACGCAGGCCTGTAAACTCCGGCTCTACAGTAGTCTGTCTGCACACCGTGCGGCCGCGGAGCTCATTTAAAGCCAATCGTCGCCTGCGGCAAGTGGAGAGTGAATTGCGCTAAGCCGTGGCTATAATGACCACATGAGGTTATTCAGTTTGGGAGGTCTTTCATAAATTAACGCCCTTCTTGATCATACTCAGCGTGCGGGTATCGGCATTAAAATGAACGCTGTTTCTGTAACGGAATACCTTTTTGGGTAACGAGTAAACTAACATTTTGCAATTAGAGTACTCAGTTACCTTTTCCTAAATAATGGCGTTACTTAGTTACATTTAAGACCTAATTTGTTGCCGCAAAGGAAAAGGAAAATCCATCCGAGACATTTGCGCTGTTTCCTGACCAATGAACAAGCTCGTCTCTGTCAACGCCACTGAGACTTGCACGGATGTTACACAGAAATTGGTGACCGGGCCAGCAGACTGTGGTGATCATTCTATTCAACCAGAGCCGTACACCAGGCTATTCAACGGGTCACCACTTATGGTGTAACACACGCGGGCTGGCTGACAGCTGGTCTTGTTTTTATTACATTAATTTGCGTCCTCCACAACACTGGTGGTCACTCCCGGTAGGCTTGCTTTTGATTTGATTTTATTTTATTTTGGTAAAAGTATAGGCCTACAAGTAAAATCATTCACACTATAACTTAAACCCAGGATAACACATTAAAGCATAAAAGACACTTGTTTCCAATGTGGTCCTGCAGATGCACTCTTGATTTTATGTGTATCAAACTAAAACTTTAATCGTAGGTAACGCAAAAAATATCTAACAAGTTACTTTTCTCTGAAGGTAATCCTGTAGCGTAATGGAATACTGTTTTTTTAATGGCGGTAATCCTGTAACGTAACGAGTTACTTTCAAAAGTATAACGTTAAAAGTATAAGTAGGGCATTCATTTATGAAAACATTTAAATGCTGAAATATGGAGATACGTAGTTTTCTGTGGAGCTGTCCGTTGTGCTGTTGAGAGGAATGTGGAGTGACCGCTGCTCAGACCCATGGAAGCTTAATGACTGGAGATCAGCTCAATCTGTCTCTATTAATCACACCACTCTCTCTCTCTCTCTCTCTCTCGCTCTCTCTCTCGCTCTCTCTCTCTCTCTCTCTCTCTCTCTCTCACAAATGTATAAATTAACACTGAGGATTAATTCTACTGTGCTGTAACTTGCCCTGTATTATATCTGCATATAGATATAATACATAGTTTTACTGAGGTTAAGTTTAGGTATACCGGGTGGCGACCGGTCCGAGGTCGACGGATTTGACCCGGAGCGAGCGTGTTTTGGGGCGAGCGTTCATTCTCTGTGTGTGTGTGTGTGTGTGTGTGTGTGTGTGTGTGTGTCAGCGCAGAGTACATACTTGTGGGCCCATTTGGTTGGTCCTCACAAGTATAGTAATACAAGCACACACACGCACACACACACACGCACACACACACACACACACACACACACACACACACACACACACACACACACACACACACACACACACACACACACACACACACACACACACACACTGTCACTCTCCACTCACCCACTTCTCCCCAGCTAACATTCCCCCCCTCCCTCCCCCCGCCTGTCAGCCATCATTCATCCACACAGAATGGACCCCTGACCGAGGCAGGGTGGCCCCACCTGGCCTTGGCTTGTCCTGGGTGCCCCCCACCCACCCACCGGACGGTATGTCAGTGTGTCTTCAGAGGGACAGAGGGGAGAACGATGACTGCAAAACAGCTCTGACAAAGCAAGGTGACACTTATTGTACCGTGTGTAGTGGGAGCATCCATTTTATTGTTGTCTTAAATTGCGTGTGCACACGCGTGCGTGCGTGTGTGTGTGTGTGTGTGTGTGTGAATGTCTCCATTGCACACACACATACACACATACAGAACTATGTGGGGAGAGATGCAGATAGATATTGTTGCTGTCGGGCCAGCCTGATCGCCAGAGAATTTAGTATACATTGCACGGATCCAGTGCACGTCATTCCGTGCATAGTCGCCTAGAAACCCCGAAAATCCGTGCATATGTACGGCGAATCCCACGGTGGGCGTAACCAGTTGCAAACCGGAAAAACCCGGAAGCAGAGCAGTCCCCACAACACAATTTACGATTCTGTGCCTATCGGTACGTAACTCAAACGGCGCTGAGTAGGCTCAAGGGAACGTCGCAACGTTCGGGACGGCAACTTGCTCGCTTTAGCTCACTCGGTGGTCCCTTACGTAGCGACAGTTCCCTTGAGACTGCGCGCCTCCGAAATGGTTTAGTCACAATGGGGGTAATCTCTCAAGAACAGATTCTGCTCTGCATTGGAATCTGTCGTGAAGGCTCGTCATAACATGTACGCACTGGGCTACAAGTGGGCGTGCCTTCAGATCAGGAAGCAGGCCGCGCTTTACCCAATCAAATGTAGTGGGCGGGATTCACGTGTCCGTCGATATTTCCCCCTCGAAACAAACCCAAACTAATTTAACAATGGCGTCCGCGGAGCAGACAAAACCACGGAAAGATATTCACATTTTAACTTACTCTTTCATCATAGAAACAAGTGGGTTTATAACCAAAACGATCCATGTTCTCTGGGAGAAGTGGTGTTAGTGTTCCGTGTAGAAATATTGTTAGTGGGAATAAAAAAATAGTGGCACCACCGGAAGTGAAAGCTGAAGGCAGACCAAAACCCCGGTTTCCTTTGCGCACTTGTGCTACGTCGTCATTGTCCCAGAGCCAATGTGAGATAGTACAAACAGCAGAGGGCGCTGTTTTTCATTCTCATTGGCTCTGGGTTCCCAGATTGGAACGGGGGAGATGCGAGGCGGCTATGCACGGATTTTGGGGTTTTCCAGTTGTTTATGCACGGAATTTGAAAAACGTTCAATGAGAACGTTTCCTCTGGCGATCGGGTTGGTCGGGCAGAAACCTCTGATCTCGGACTTTTTGTGTTTTTTCGTGAATCAACGCCCTTCTTGATCATGCTACAGTGTCACACAAAAGCAAACGCGATGCAAAGCGACATGTTTCGAGCTTGTTATTATATCTGCTGCTTTTGCTTTTTTTTTATCCTGAAAAGTAACAGTTTTGGACTTTGGACTGAGACGATCTTTGCCTATGAATTTCGCAGAGTTGAACTTGAAGCGTACGACACTGGTATTTATTTTTGCTTTTTTTTTACTAATCCCATTAACACATTATTTTCCACATGGGGCGCTCTAACGCAACTTAGGAATGATCCTAGGACCCAGTAAAATGGAATGGACGGATGTGAATCCAGTCCAAAAAACATCACTTCCGTCCGCTCCAATGATGGGATCTTGAGAAAAAGGTCCATATCTATTATCTTTTTACAGTGGTCAAAACAAGCCATTTTCGACGCGCGATCTGTCTGCGATGGCGGATCGTGCTAGAAATGTTATTGTTCCAGGCGTTAGACGGGACCCTCGCCCATCGTGCAGACACCCTTTGTTTACATCCGCGTCCTCGTGGAGGCGTCTACAGCTCTACACAGATCGGCGTAAACGGTAAGAAGCGCTGGTACTGGATATACCCTGTTTTTTTTAAAAAACTCTGGCACTCGATGTGTTAAGACCTGGAACGCATCTGTGTCATTTTTAGATTTCTTTAGCTATTCAAAAATAGCAGATCTACAAGTGCCGCGCTACGAGCTGCTAAGACGAGCTGCTAAGACGAGCTGCTAAGATCTGCTATTTTTTAATATATATATATTTTAAAGCCAACATTTGTAACTCAAATATTTGCTTCTGGGGGTCCCTGGAACAAAAACATTTTGAGATGGGGGTCCGTGGCCAAATACATATCATTTTGGGTGTTCCTTGACGTGAAAAAGTTTTAGAACCACTGATATAGAAGACATTTTGTAGAATCGGCCTCAGGTCTTAATTGGTTAAATAGAAACCACCACCGGTAATAATTACTGACTCTGTTTGATTGCAATCCCCAGACAGACACCATGCACATCCCAAAACCCATGCAGGGCCGGGTCCAAATCAAAAGCACCACCCGGGGGGCACGGAGCCTTATTGCACCCAATTATCTATCCGGGACCAGCCTGTGCTGTGAGTTACTGCCGCCGTGTTTGTCCAATCCACTGTGTCAATTCCATCTTCTCCTGCAGGTATTACTGTGAGAGAGAGAGAGAGAGAGAGAGAGAGAGAGAGAGAGAGAGAGAGAGAGAGAGAGAGAGAGAGAGAGAGAGAGAGAGAGAGAGAGAGAGAGAGAGAGAGAGAGAGAGAGAGAGAGAGAGAGAGAGAGAGAGAGAGAGAGAGAATTATGATTTTTTTTTTCCCCCTCTGTGTCTCTGTACCCCACCTTCTGTTTTAATCACTTTTATTGGACTTTACAGGCCTCATCTTACTGTTTCTGAGCAAATAGATCACACACACACACACGATACTCGCTCACATGCACGCACACACACGTGCACGGCCAGACCAGTCTACCTCTTTAACCGAGTTATAATACCGTATATGTAGAGGCCCCGCCCCCAGCTATTAATTTCAATGATGAAGTTGCTCACCCAGCGCATGAAACACCCGGAAGTACCCTCTTCTTCCTGGAAGTATACCCTCTTCTTCCTGGAAGTACCCTGTTCTTCCTGGAAGTACCCTCTTCTTCCTGGAAGTACCCTGTTCTTCCTGGAAGTACCCTCTTCTTCCTGGAAGTACCCTCTTCTTCCTGGAAGTACCCTGTTCTTCCTGGAAGTACCCTCTTCTTCCTGGAAGTACCCTCTTCTTCCTGGAAGTACCCTCTTCTTCGAGGACTTTAAGCACCGAGCAGGTGCACGTTAGGGTTTCAAACGGTAGAAGCGCACGCAGTAGCGTTTTAAATGCTTGCAATCCCAGATTTGACCACCAGGCGACGGCAGCAACACTAAATCCACGGCGGTTCTTCTGGGGGATTTAAAGGAGTAGTTCACCAAAACAATGACTTATTTCTATCAATTACGTACCCCATGAAGCCTTGAATTCATGGAATTTGTTTTGGTTTTGTCGCATTCCTGAGCCAATAATTTGATGACGGGGTGACTGGTCAGTAGGAGACTCTGTGAGTCTCCATTGAGTCTCTTACCAGAGACTCCGCTGGTCATCTAATTATTGGCTTAGGAATGCGACAAAATAAATACATCCATGAATTTAAGTCTTCATGGGGTGTGTAATTGATAGAGAATAAGTACTTTTTGGGGTGAACTACTCCTTTAACCCAATATACTTGGTTAGACTGGATTCCACCTGGGATCTATACTAGGCCCCCCACTGTTAACCCTCTACACGATTGATTGATTGATTGATTGATTGATTGATTGATTGATTGATTGATTGATTGATTGAATACTTTATTAGACAGACAGGGAAAAGGCACAAGGTACAGTCAGACATTTGGGATAACACAAAAAAAGTCCTGGGAAACAACACCAAACATCAACCAAATATCTTTGCCAAAAATAGCCGATCTACAAAGCAAACCAAGGGCCAAAGTATCATACTGCATGTATCTTATTGCTATCTTATTTATACTACTACTGTACCTCTATCAGTGGCGGAACAACTGAAAGCCGGGCCGGGAGGCACAGCACAGTGATCAGGCCCCCCCTGCGCACAGCGCGTGCGTGGGTGCACATCCCGCACGCGTGCGCTGCGAACATTTTTGCGGGTTTTCGGCGGATTCGGTCACTTTTTGGGGGGCTTTTTGTCACTTTATTTCGGTTCTAGGGTTAGGGTAGGGTTAGGTTAGGGTTATGTTGTTTAATTCTTATTTTTGCCTGATTTTACCGATTTATTATTCGACGGCACGGGCCCGCGAGGGTCGCGGGCCGGGAGGCGGCCGCCTCCCTGGCCTCCCCGGACGCTCCGCCACTGACCTCTATGTATTGTTATTATGTTTAGGCTCCTCTTCACTGAAGCTTGTACATTAATCTCTCTCTTATTTGTCTCTGTCTCTGTGCATCGCACCGCGGAGCTGCTGTGACAACTGAATTCTCCTCCAGGGATCAATAAAAGACCTATCTATCCACACACACACACACACACACACACACACACACACACACACACACACACACACACACACACACGGCGCGCACAGCGACCTGAGCAGTAAGATTGATGACACGGCTGTTTGTTTTGGGGGCAGACGTCTCTCATCTATTTCAGAACATTACTGCCGTGCATGTGTGTGTGTGTGTGTGCGTGTGTGTGTGTGTGTGTGCGCGTGTGCGTGTGCGCGTGCGTGCGTGCGTGTTTGTGTGTGCAGTCGTGAGTTATTGTCCTGGGAGTACAGACAAGTTATTCAGTGTTGAATTCCTCATCCCAGCGCTGGCATACCTATTATGAGATGTCACGTAAATGACTGAAGGCAAGTCAACACCTAATTCCCTTCTTTAATCTGAAAACCGCCTTCACAATAGACACCGCTGTAAACAATTATTTTGGTACATAAAAGTATAGCAATATCACAATGCAGAAATACTGTTAAAGTAAAAGTCCTGTATTCAAAAGTCTACTTGAGTAAAAAGTACAAAAGTATTGGCATCAAAATAAGCTTAAAGTGCCAGAAAGTTTAAGCACTCATTATTCAGCATCAGCACGTCCCATTGTCTACTTTTTTATCATTTTGTCAAATAGCAGATCTAGAAGCTCACACTGTGTAACATCACGACGCGTTGTGAGCTTGTAGATAGGCTATCTTTAAATAGACAACGTATAACGGGTTATGCAAGGGGATACACTAGCCCCCTTTCTCTTCATTATAGTCCTCGATTATGCGCTCAGGAAAGCAATCAGTGGGCGAGAGCAGGAACTTGGCTTCACACTAACGCCAAGGAAGTCGAGGCGACACCCCGCAGTGGTCCTCACAGACCTTGACTATGCGGATGACATCAGTTTGCTCTCTGACAACGTGGAACAAGCACAATAACTACTGAACAGGGTAGAGCTAGAGTGCGCCAAGGTCGGCCTCAGGCTAAACGCCAAGAAAACTGAGGTCCTCACCTACAACGTTCCACCAGAACATCAACCTCTGACTACAGCAGGAGGCACTGTGCTGAAAGAAGTCGAGGACTTCAAATACCTGGGCTCATGGGTCAACTCAACTGAGCAAGATATTAAAGTGAGGAAGGCACTTGCATGGAGGGCCCTGAATGGCATGACCAGTGTATGGAACTCCAATCTCCCGCGCCAAATCAAACTCAGCTTCTTCTACGCGACAGTAGAGTCCGTTCTTCTCTATGGCAGTGAATGCTGGACCCTGAAACCAGCCCTTGAGAAGTCCCTGGACGGGTGCTACACCAGGATGCTGCGTGCAGTGCTTAACATCAGCAAGAGTGCGCATGTTACCAACAGAATCCTGTATGAGGGAATACCAAGGGTGAGCGAGAAGATTGCTGTAAGGAGAATGAGACTAGCAGGACACTGCCAAAGGCACAGAGAGCTGCCAGCCAGCAAACTGGTGCTGTGGGAACCAACACATGGGCACCGGTCAAGAGGACGCCCCACACTAACATATGTGGACACGCTCAAGAAGGATGCAGGAGCCCATAGCACCAATGAGCTGGCCAGATGTATGGAGAGTCGGGATGACTGGAAGCAACGATGGAGGGCTCGTCTGAGGACGACCTAGAGAGAAATGGGGTTTAATTGATGTACATGTTGTAATGACAATCTAAATCTACAGTACAAAGTATATAGCTTGTAGCTAAAGTTTACTGATAATTGTAACTGGGTAAAAAGTACATTATTTGCCTCTGTGGAGGTATAAAGTTTTTAAAAATGTACATATTCACGTGAAGTACGTAGCTTGCTTTAAATTGTACTTTAAGCACAGTAGCCTATACTTGAGTAAAATCGTCTGTCGGGTGGAAACCTCATAATGTCCAAAACTGCTACTTTTGCAGGATTCAAAAATAGAAAAAGTAGCAGATCTACAAGCCCGAAACGACACGTTTTGAGCTTGTAGATCTGCTACTTTTGATGCTCTTGCACACTGTAGTAAGATCATGTGGGCATTAATTTACAAAAAAACACATATTCGAAATATGGAGATAAGTTGTAGATCTGCAATTTTTGGTGTGCAAATCTTTGATTATAATAGATATTTTAAAGAGCAAACATTTTTAACTCAAATATTTGCTTCTGGGTCTTCTACATGTCTTCTAAATCCTAAAAGGTGTTTTTATTATGTTGCTATAATATCAGTGGTTCTCAATCATTTTTCATGTCAAGGACCCCCAAAAGTATATGTATTTGTCTGCGGACCCCCCCATCTCAAAACATTTTGTTTCAGGGACCCCCAGAAGTAAAGATCTGAGTTAAAAATGTATATTCAAAGATTTGCACACATTTCCACGGTTTAAAAAAAATTGCAGATGTACGAGCTTGTAGATCTGCTATTTTTGAAGTCAGATGTGTTCCCGTCTTAAAGGGTTAATCTAGGAGAAAACCAGCCTCACAAGCAGCCAGCGCTGTGAAGAAAAAAGTGAATGCCTCGTGTTGTGAAACTGAACATGAAATGTCAAGCGTGTGAAATGTTGTTTTAGCCTCAGAAATCTGCAGAAAAAGGCGTGCGTGTGTGCGTGTGTGCGTGTGTGCGTGTGTGTGTGGGGTTTACACAGCTCGCACTGCTGGCTGTTTTCCAGAAGGTTTGAGTGATCCGTCTCTGTGTGGCGGCTTCTGTCTCTGATAATAAATTGGGAGAGAGAGAGAGTGTCAGACAAACAGAAGTGCAGGGGAGAGGTATAGGTTCGCAGTTTGATGCTTGGCTGTACTGTCTGCCCTTGTCAAAGTGTGACACCTCACTAGCACCCTCCAACCCAGCCAGCCAGCCACCCACACCCCCACCTCATTGCTTCCAGATGAGCCTGCTGTCACCCAGGCAGGGATCTGGGGACTGGTCCAGGTTCTTCCCAGATACAGCTCAAAGGACACACCAGGACAGGTCACTCCTATGCTTCTAAGCCAGTGGTTTTCAAACTTTTTTCAAGGCCAATGTCCCGCAAATTTATATATATTTGGCCACGGACCCCGTGGATTTGAACCTGTGGGCAGACACTTTAGTACTGCGCCACCCGAGTGCTCTGACGGCACATATCATAACTAAGCCTACTGTAAGCTAAGCCTGTAGCTAAATACAATTTCAAACCTAAAGGTACACAACATAGCCTGCTTAAACACAGGCTCAAACCTTGATTTTTAAACATGACCTTAGATCTAAACGTAAAGCCCTAAAAACTATATATATGCCTACAATCTTAATAGTTTAACCCTCAAAACAAGGGTGTACTAGTACCAAACAAATGTACTGTTCTCCTTTATTCTTAGTTGGCAGACATTTTAGAATGTTAACATTGGGATGGCCTTAGCGTTACCTGCATGATCTCTAGCTACACAAACCGTAACTTTGCCTAAATTAACTAACCGTAACCACAAACAAACCAGCCTGAACCTAACCTCACACTAATCTAAAATTTGTCGGACTATAGCAGACCTGCAAGCTCTCAAGAGCTCAAAATGTGTCGCGTCGCGTTTCGAGCTTGTGAATCTGCTACTTTTGATGCTTTTATGTGACGCTGTAGTGTGATCGAGTAAGGCTGTTAATTTACAAAAAAAGTTAAGGAGATAAGAGGTTTCTGTCCGACAGCAACGATATCCAAGCATCCGCGACGGGGTCCTGAGCTTGTAGATCTGCTATTTTCAGTGTGCAAACACCATCACACCTCGATGCACAAATTCGCCGGAGCCGGTGCGCCGTAATACTTAGTATGGATACTAGGCCTTTGATGCTAAATTGGATGGAGAGTAATAATCTTATTTGAGGACACGGCACCCTGGTTAACCCATTAACACCGGGAATGTATCTGTGTCATTTTAGATTTCGTTGGGCTATGTAGATCTGCCATTTTTGGTAAATTGTGAAAATCTGTGCAAATCTTTGAATATATGTATATTTTTTGTACATTTGTAACTCAAATCTTTGCTTCTGGAGGGATTCTACAAATGTCTCTTTTTAAAAAAAAAATGTTTTCCATTCTATAATATCAGTGGTTCTCAAAACCTTTTCATGTCAAGGACCCCCCAAAATGATATGTATTTGGTCGCGGACCCCCATCTCAAAATATTTTGTTCCAGGGACCCCCACTAGAAGCAAAGATTTGAGTTAAAAATGTTCGCTTTAAAAATATATATTATATTGAAAGATTTGCACACATGTTCCACAATTTTTCAAAAAGAATAGCAGATCTACAAGCTCATAGCGCGACACTCGGTGCCGCGCTATGAGCTTGTGTTGTCTGCAAATGTTTTTTTAATAAGCCAAATAAATCTAAAAATGACACAGACGCTCCCGGACTTAATAGATTAAGAAAAAAAGCAACACAACAAAGGGAATGTAAATCCTAGATTATAAAAGAGAAGAAAGGCAGGATCAGAGAATAGAAAAGAAACAAGGAGGGAATAAGCTGCAGGATGGGGCTGACATTGCAAGAAGGACGCTATTGTTAAAACCAAACGTTGATCTGCTCTTGTAATTAAGTGATGGCAGATAGCGCTGCTCATGATGACGCCAGTTATTTTGCCATAGTGGTGTGCATACGAGAAAAGGCCGCTGTGTGTGTGTGTGTGTGTGTGTGTGTGTGTGTGTGTGTGTGTGTGTGTGTGTGTGTGTGTGTGTGTGTGTGTGTGTGTGTGTGTGTGTGTGTGTGTGTGTGTGTGTGTGTGTGTGTGTGTGTGTGTGCGCTAATATAAATTGAGGCATAACTCTAATGCCTAATACTAACCCTAACCTCTAATTCCTAATAAGCCAGCCTTTTTCTCT
This sequence comes from Gymnoscopelus braueri, assembly GCF_963280865.1. Classification (NCBI taxonomy): domain Eukaryota; kingdom Metazoa; phylum Chordata; class Actinopteri; order Myctophiformes; family Myctophidae; genus Gymnoscopelus; species Gymnoscopelus braueri. The sequence goes on from NC_137615.1 coordinate 6,727,964, forward strand.
TTTTCTTTTAAACCAAAAAACAACAATTTATCTTGAGAGAGAGCCCATCATTTTTGTTTTTGTTTTTTTAGTTCCTAGATAAATAAAAAAATGAAATAGCCGATCTACAAGTTCACAACGTGTCACATTGCGACACCTTAACCATTTTATATAGGGTTGAAGCGGTTCAACTGAAGCAGGCCCAAACAACCAACTATACGGTACACTTTAGAAACAGGGCCACAAAAACGCAACCTGCAACTTCCAATATTGCAAACCGACTTTCCTGAAAAACAAGCCAGGTCAGGGTGGCAATAGCGCGTGTCATGGGGTGAGAGCCCCCCCCCCCCCCCCCCCCACACTCCCAGACCCCCCTTTTCTTTTTTATTAGCCCCTGCCCCCGAAATGTGTGCCCTTGCACCACACTGTGTTAGAGTACGCCAGATGCCAGTCAAAGCGGCATAATTAGGGCACATGCACATGCACATGCACATGCACATGCACATGCACATGCACATGCACATGCACACGCACACAGTGGGATCTGGCTGTGAAGGTCAAAGCTGCAGCATCAACATGCACCAGAGGGACCCAACTGATCTTTAGACACTCTCCTCCTGTTCATTCCTCCATTCCTCTCTCTCTCTCTCTCTCTCTCTCTCTCTCTCTCTCTCTCTCTCTCTCTCTCTCTCTCTCTCTCTCTCTCTCTCTCTCTCTCTCTCTCTCTCTCTCTCTCTCTCTCTCTCTCTCTCTCTGTGACCTGGCCTACAGGAGGTCTGGGGAGGAGGTGACAAACCACAATCTGGTCCCCATGCCCGAGAGCACAGAGATGAGAGGATAGGACACACTCGCACGCTCCCGGGGGGGGGGGGGGGGGGATCACCTTGACACCTTGAGGTGGACGAGGGGGACGAGGGGGTGTGACCTTGAGGTGGACGGGGTGTCATTTAGCCTGTGGGTTGTATTACAGTGCTTGTAGGTCTCAGTCCTATACTCCAATCTGAGTTACATTATCTCCCAGAGGTTGTCACTCACTCACACGCACGAGCATGCACGCATAATCATATACATACACACGCACGCACGCACGCACGCACGCACGCACGCACGCACGCACGCACGCACGCACGCAGGCTTTAGAGATCTGTTTACATTGTCCTTGCACGAATCACGTGTTGTGATTCGTCCAGCAAAAATACAGTTTCCAGGGGGGAGGTCACATGATTAAATGGGAATAAAGAAATGTGTAAACATGAGCTGTGTTACATTGCAACTTAGACAAAACTATCTTACAAAAGCATGAGAATAAGTGCATTTGCTGTCAGAAATAGTTATACATCCACATTAGGAAAGGTTAGCTTGGGATAAACCTTTGAAACGAATGACAGCAGTATTTCCATGCTTTGCATTCACTTGGTATTAAAACCTTTGGGACTAAATAGCAGCACATTTTTTCAAATGCATTGAAAGGTAGCTGCTCAGTTTGTATGTACTGTACAGTATTTCTATTTACCGAGGTCACTCTGTGCGAGCAGCGCAGGAATACACACAAATAATTTGTAGTCCTTTAACCCATTAAGACCTGAGGCCGATTCTAAAATAATGCCTTACTCATAATGGCATTCTCAAACTTTTTCGTTCCAAGGACCCCCAAATTGATATATATAGTTGGCCACGGACCCCCCCATCTGAAAAGGTTTTGTGCCAGGGAGAAGATTTGTTACAAAATTAAATGTTTTCACTTAAAGGTAGGGTAAGTGATTTTCTTTGGTTAAAATAAGTGTTAAATAGCTCTATATTGTGATAGTACTCATTGCTATAGAGTGTTTGTTCAGTAAAAGGAGTCTCCTTGTCTCTCCAGCTCTTTATCAAACAGAAAATGCATTTTCGTTTCAGTTTCAGTTTCATTTCCAATTTTATCCAATCAGGATAGAGAACTCAATCAGGAGGATATAGATTAAACAAGTGAAATTGGAAGTGATGACACTAAGAAATGAGCAGACAAAATTGGAACTGGAACACTATAAAAATTAAGCTTAAACATGGGTACTTTCTCCTGATTGGCTGACATTTTGACATCTTCCGGAAAATGTATTTTCTGTTTATTAAAGAGCTGGAGAGACGGGGAGAAATCTGTTACTGAACAAACACTCTATAGCAATGATTACTATCACAATATAGTGCTTTAACCTTTTCACAAAATACTTTTTGTTTTAACCAAAAAATATCACTTACCCTACCTTTAAATACTTAAATAAACAAAAATAGCAGATGTACAAGCTCACAGCTATTTTTGAGCACCGCTGTTCTAAATCCTAAGAGTTTTCTGAAAAATGTATTATGTAGCTAAAATCTAAAATGACACAAATGCTTTCCCGGTTTTAATGGGTAATGGGTCGATGTACATCACGACACAATGTATCTAACACAGTAGCTCTCAAACTTTTTTCATAAAGGACCCCCAAATTGATACAGATTTGTCCGCGGACCCCCACCTGAAAAGATTCATGCCAAGGACCCCATGAGATATGTTTTTGTTTTGTTTTGTTAGATTAATAATTGCACAACTTTCAAACACTGTATAGGTGGAGTGATCGAGAGAGTTAAAAAAAATCGGACTATTTTGGGCATGTCATTATCGGCAAACAAAAACAAAAATGTCTTAAAGAAAATGAAACAACAAAAAATCTGATCTACAAGCTCTGAACGTGTCGCATCGTGACACATTGTGAGCTTGCAGATCGGCTATTATTATTATTTTGAATGGGGCAAGAGTGCTTTAAAATGTATGATCTGAATATAGTCAATCTTATGTATTCTGTTCATAATTTTGCTGGGGACCTCCTGGAACCCCCTCAAGGAGCCCTGGGGGTCCCCAGACCCCACTTTGAGAAACACTGGTCTAACATAGTTAGACATGATGATGATGATGGATACCAGTCAGTTTATAGAATCTATATCAGTGGATTTACTTACCTCTGGGACCCCATTCTACACAGTAACTGTGTACAAATGGAACTAAATTACAGACCGGTGAGAGTCCATTTGTACCCCTGGTTGGTCCCAGGACATCATGTTGAAAACCAGTGTGATTGGTTCTGTGGTCCAAGACTTCTGTGATGTCATCAACATGTGATGTCATCAACATGTCTATGAAGAGGATGATGTCATGATATTGATCTATATCTACTGTCTAATAGTCACAAATCAATAATTATAAAGTTATGGATCTTATTTAGTGTCCTTTGTCTATTATCCGTTTTTTTATTTATTCACATCAGTATAGTAGTAATACAAACAAGAATAACAAGAATTTCAACCTATTTTGGGAATGTCATTATAGGCAAACATAAAAAACTTTAAAAAAAAACCTCTTACATCTTAGAAAGAAAATAAAACAGTTTCAAATATTTTAAGAAATATTAAAAATCCAAAGATTTTCAAAGGAAATAGTTGAACAAAAAGCTCACAAGTAATAGATCATATTTAGTGTCTATTATCTATCATCAGTTTTCTATAAATATCAGTATAATGGTGATTTTAACAATAATAACTTTAAAAATAATTAATAAAAATAATTCAAAATAATTTGAATGTCTTAATGGTTATTAATATTGTTGGTTTAACGCACACTCGGCAGTAATAATTTGAGGAGTCGAGGTACTTCACTATAAAATGTATCAGAGTAATACTCCTAATATTATGCCTTTACTGTTTTACTTTAGTGTACTATACTATTTTACACAGTTTCCTCATAAAATATAGTATTAATCTCAAATGGCTTTTAATGAATGCATTTGATGAATTATCTTTTGACAATTCTCCTGACATAAAATACTACAGCAATATAATTGACATATTTGCTCTGAGTTGTGATGAAATAATATGATCTGAAAATAATATTGTATGCTGTGAAGAAACACATTTAAATCAAATAAACATCTATCACACATCCCTTGTGATTTCAGTTCAGTAGCATCACATTTTAACACATATCTGGTCCATATTTATGACTTAAAGTATGACATTATATGTTGTTACTGTAGGTTGGAAACCTTGTATTGTATGTCCAATACAATACAAAACTGCCTGACAGTGACAATTTGATGTTAACAGAGGTCAGTATGTTAAATATTACAGAAGTTTTTATGACTCCACAAGATAAGAGGTAAACTATGAACCCTAGAGGAGAACTCAGGTGTGTTACCACCTGACTCGCTGATAATAAAATGATAAAACTATAATAGAATATTACAGCAGCTAACATGGTATTTTAACACCTACTCTGACTTTTGTGTGCAGCCCAGACAGTTTTTAAGTTGCTTAAATTTTTTTTTTAAATTTCCCAAAAAATAAACAAACTAGGCTACATGAAAAGAAAAATGAAAAAAACACAGCCCCCTCACGCATGAGAAGGACAATAGACGCATTTCCTGACAACGGCACACTGATAACGGGGCCAATGTCTAATAAAATGAATAACTCAGCTGGGATGATGAGGTTGAAGACAATGCAGGGTGGGAGGTAGGTGTGTTAGTAGAGTCCTGCCAGAGGAAGGGAAGCAAAGGGGGTCAACACTGGGGAATAAGGTTATGGTCAGGTACAGTAGATACACAGCACGCTGCTCAACAGGGTCAGACACTGTTCTCTCAGTGAAGCAGAAACCCTGGAGGATCAGAGTCCGGCTGGACTGGAACAGAGGAATTATGTCCTTCTCTAATCCTGATACTAACACACACCTACACACCTGACCTTCACACACACTTTCACTGAAACACTCTTTCCATGCATTTGGAACTTTGACGATACTGTCCCTGTGAAGATTTGCCAGGGAAGATCAGAGTAACTCTGTCATCTATGTAACACAGTAGCTCTCAATTTGTTTTCATGTCAATGACCCCCAAATTGATACAAAATTTGGTCGCTGTACCCCCATCTGAAACGATTCCATGCTAAGGATCCCATGAGATAATGTTTTTGTTTTGTTTTGTTAGATTCATAATTGTAAAACTTTCAAATACTGTAGGTGGAGTGATGGAGAGTTAAACATTTTTCAAACTATTTTGGGCATGTCAGACCGGTGAGAGTCCATTTGGACCCCTGGGTGGTCCCAGGACCTCATGTTGAGAACCAGTGTGATTGGTTCTGTGGTCCAAGACCTCTGTGATGTCATCAACATGTGTATACGAAGAGGATGATGTCATGGATCAAATATAGTCAATAATCAATCATTATAAAGTTATAGATAATTAGTGTCGATTGTGCAATGGCACCTCCTCGTAACCTGGCTCTGAAGAACCTGTGTGAGACCTTCATACAGGAGAGACATCAGAGAGCGCCTAAGGTTTGCAGTCTGCATACTGAGAAATTCAAACTCTTCTGTCTGGAATGTCAGCAGCCAGTGTGTCTTGTGTGTCGAGATTCTAAAAAACACACCAACCACAGAATCAGACCCATCGATGAGGCTGCACTGGATTACAAGGAGGAAGTCCAGAAATCACTGGAGCCTTTATATGAGAAACTGGAGGTCTTTAATAAAGTCAAAACAAACTGTGATCAAACAGCAGAACACATTAAGGTGCGAGCCTGGCACACAGAGACACAGATGCATGAACAGTTTAAGAAGCTTCATCAGTTTCTACGAGAGGAAGAGGAGGCCGGAATCACTGAACTGAGGAAGGAAGAACAGCAGAAGAGTCAGATGATGAAGGAGAAGATTGAGGGTCTGAACAGACAGATATCAACCCTTTCAAACACAATCAGAGCCATAGAGGAGGAGCTGAGAGCTGAACACGTCTCATTCCTGCAGAACTACAAGACCACAGTGAAAAGAGCCCAGCTCAAACTGCAGGACCCACAGCCGGTCTCAGAAGCGTTGATAGACGAGGCCAAACACCTGAAGAACCTGACCTTCAGAGTCTGGGACAAGATGAAGGACATTGTCTCCTACACTCCTGTCATTCTGGAGCCCAACACTGCCTATCCAGAATACACCCTGTCTGATGATCTGACCAGCGTGACACGTGGAGAGAGACAGCAGCTTCCTGACAACCCAGAGAGGTTTGACTACTGGCCCTATGTCCTGGGTTCTGAGGGCTTTAACTCAGGGACTCATAGCTGGGATGTTGAGTCCCTGAGTAAACGCTGGGACGTAGGCGTGTTAGCAGAGTCTTTCCCGAGGAAGGGAAACAAAGGGGGTCAATACTGGACAATACGGTCAAGGGCAGGTGATTACAGAGCACGTTCCTCATCAGGGTCAGAGACTGTTCTCTCAGTGAAGCGGAAACCCCAGAGGATCAGAGTCCAGCTGGACTGGAACCGAGGAAAACTGTCCTTCTCTGATCCTGATACTAACACACACCTACACACCTTCACTGACACTTTCACTGAAACACTCTTTCCATTCTTTTGGAGCTTTAATGATACTGTCCCTGTGAAGATGTTACCAGGGAAGATCAGTGTAACTCTGTCATCTGTCTAACACAGTAGCTCTCAAACTTTTTTCATAAAGGACCCCCAAATTGATACAGATTTGTCCGCGGACATGTCAAGGACCCCATGAGATATGTTTTTGTTTTGTTTTGTTAGATTAATAATTGTACAACTTTCAAATACTGTAGGTTGAATTATCGAGAGAGTTAAACATTTTTCAAACTATTTTGGGCATGTCATTATCGGCAAACAAAAACTAAAATCAGAAAGAAAATGCAACGACAAAAAAGCCGATCTACAAGCTCTGAATGCGTCGCATCGTGACACATTGTGAGCTTGCAGATCGGCTATTATTATTATTTTGAATGGGGTATAAGTGCTTAAATGTATGATCTGAATCTAGGCATTATGTATTCTGTTCATAATTTTGCTGGGGACCCCCTGGAACCCCCTCAAGGAGCCCTGGGGTCCCCAGACCCCACTTTGAGAAACACTGGTCTAACATGATGATGATTATGATGATGAATACCAGTCAGTTTTATAAAATCTATATCAATGGTTATACTTCTCAACCTTTTGACCTCTGGGACCCCATTCTACACTGTAACATCCTCAGTGTTAATTTAACTATCATAGTGTACAAATGGAACCAAATAGTTACAGACCGGTGAGAGTCCATTTGGAACCCCGGATGGTCCCAGGACCTCATGTTGAGAACCAGTGTGATTGGTTACGTGGTCCAAGACTTCTGTATAGACCAATTATTTGTTTACTAACATTGAGACTGGATGCACAGGTGATTGTTTCACGCAGTCAATTCCCAACCTGTTGTTTTGTGGTTTCAGCACACCCCGACCCCCTCTTGTGTGTTGGCTAGTGAGGCACGTCCTAGCGAGACCTGACAGAATGGGTTTCGTTGCGCGCATACTGGTTCTTATCAGTGTGACGTCGTCTGTTAAGGGGTCTATTGTTATCAACATTTGATGTCATCAACATGTCTATGAAGAGGATGATGTCATGTTATTGATCTTTATCTACTGTCTGTAGTCAACAATCAATAATTATAAAGTTATGGATCATATTTAGTGTCCATTGTCTATTATCAGTTTTTTTATGCATTCATATCAGTATATAGTATTGTAATGCAAACAAGAATAACAAGACTTTCAACCTATTTTGGGCATGTCATTATAGGCAAACGTAAAAGAATAAATACAAAAAAACTCTAACATTTTAGAAATAATGTCAAACAGTTTCAAATATTTTCAACATATTTTAAAAATATTTGAAAATCCTTTTTTCTTTTTTAAAATAAATAGTTGAACAAAAATAATATTTAGTGTCTATTATCTATCATCAGTTTTCTATAAATATCAGTAGAATAGTGATGCTAAGAATAATAACAGGATTATTTGAATGGTCTTAATGGTTAGTTAATATTGTTGGTTTAACGCATGCTCTGCAGTAATAATGTTGAGGAGTCAAGGTACGTCACTTTAAAATGTATCAGTAATACTCTCTGCTTATATGCTTTTACTGTTGTACTTTAGTTTACTGTACTATTTTACACAGTTTCCTCATAACATAATGAATCTCAAATGTTTGTTTTATAATGCATAAAATACTTCAGCTATATAACTGATATATTTTGAAGAAATACATTTAAATCAAATAAACATCCATCACACATCCCTTGTGATTTCAGTTCAGTAGCATCACATTTTAACACATATCTGGCCAATATTTATATTGTTACTGTTGGTTGGAAACCTTGTATGTCCAATAACATTACTTTTCAGGAAATGGCAAAAAGAACCCTGTGTTCAAATAGATCAATTTAGTTATTATTTAGTCACCAGCTCTGTGACACTCTTAACCATTATCTACAAATAAGCTCACAACGTGTCTCATCGTGACACGTTGTGAGCTTGTAGATCGGCTATTTTTGCTACTTTTGCACAACGCTCTTAAGCGGAGTAACGGAAAATGTATTATAAAAAAATAAAAAAAAGAGTTGTAATATGGAGATACAAGGTTTCTGCCCGTCAGCGACGATTTGATGTTAACAGAGGTCAGTATGTTAAATACTACAGAAGTTTTTATGACTGCACAAGGTACGAGGTAAACTATGAACCCTAGAGGAGATTTCAGGTGTGTGTCACCTGACTCACTGATAATAAAATGATAAAACCATAATAGAATATTACAGCAGTTAACTTGGTATTTTAAAGTCTACTCTGCCTTTGTGTGCACCCCAGACAGTTTTTAAGTTGCTTGATAATTTATTTTTTATTTTATTTTCATTTCCCCCAAAATATACAAACTTCATGAAGAAAAATGATTGAAAAAAACACAGGCCCCTCTCGCATGAGAAGGACAAAAGACGCATTTCCAGACAACGTCACACTGATACCGTGGCCATGTCAAATAAAATGAATATCAAATATCTAAATACTGATGAATCAAGCAACTTAAAAACTGTCTGGGGTGAAACACAAGAGCCAGAGTAGACGTTAAAACGACCCCAAACATGTTTGAAAGTGAAATATCCCTTTGGAGCTTCATTGTGTAACTTGTTTTGGTGATTACATTGTATTTTTGTCCAATCTTGTATGATAGAGCATCCATATTCTCTGCAAGGAATAATAGCCAAAAAATAGCACATCTACAAGCTTACAACACGTTGTGTTGTGAACTTGTAGATCTGTTATTATTTTATTATTTTTATTCTACACCCTAAAATGCTTTTATCTTAACCACTTTCAACCTGGTGTCCCTATAACATATTGGGCCTGTGCAAATGTACTGAATAAAAGATGATCCTGAAATTGACATATCTTAGTCAATCAATGTTCAATACTGTATTTGGAGCATATAGTATTGTGTATTAGATACAGGTTGCGCGTGCGTGCGTGCGTGCGTGCGTGCGTGGTCCGTGTATTTCCTGGCAGTTGGATTTTCTTTTGGTAACCACAAACAGAAATCCGCCCATTGCGCTCGTTTTTCATTTTTCATTTTTCATTTAGGGTCGCGTCGGTTCTTTCGCTCCCGTTCGCTCCCGTGTTTCATTTTTCATTCTTCATTTTAAAACAAGTTACGTTCGTTTCGCTCCCGTCTTTCATTTTTCATTCTTCAATAAAAAATAAAAAATGAAACGTAAGAAAACAGGGTTTTGCTTTTTCATTCTTTCATTTCTCGATCTTAATCAAAGATACTGTAAAGACAAGACCAGAAGCGGAAGTAGATTTAGTACTTAAAAATAAAAGTGATATATATATATATTAAATATAATTTTATACCGTAGGCTACATGATTATAACATTACTATGGCTACATCAATGTTAGACAGATGGACATATATATATATAGATAGATAGATAGATAGATAGATAGATAGATAGATAGATAGATAGATAGATAGATAGATAAAGATAGATAGATAATATAAATATATTATAGGCCTACTGTAGGCTACACGGTTATAACATAAACATAATTATGATAGGCTATATTATTATATTAGGCTATTAACATTATGCAAGCTAATTATATTTACCATGGTTACGTCAATAAGAAGACAGACAGATCTATATCTGTCTGTCTGTCTGTCTGTCTGTCTGTCTGTCTGTCTGTCTGTCTGTCTGTCTGTCTGTCGGACGGACGGACGGACGGACGGGCAGATATAGGCCTACGTGATTCTTTTCATTTAGACATGCGTTTTTTCATCCAAAATGTGTGTTATATTTATATTATTTAGTTGCAGCATGATTAATTAATAGCCACTCATTGTCATCAAGTGTTTCAGAATCGGTATAAACAAAACGTGAATACTATCAATACAAAAGATACAATGCAACTTTGGACTGGTACATCAGAGCTTATCAATATTTGGTGTCTGTCTGTCTGGATGGACAGACGGACGGACTTACGGACAGATTGATAAGTAGACTTGATTATAGCCAATATATTATTTTATTTTCATTTACACATGCGCCTTTTCACCCAAAATGTGTTATATTATTAATAGTCCCTGTTTGCGTAGCCCCCAAATCGGGCTCCCCAAGTTTTGCTCGCTGTGTGAACTGTTCAAAGACGCAACAACAAGCTCCATACTAGCACTCGGTGGTACTGGTGCGTCTCTGACCGTTTCTGTCTGTCTGTCTGTCTGTCTGTCTGTCTGTCTACTGTCCACAGTAGGCCTATAGAAGGATATAGACCTAGGAAATCCAGGTGTCCAAATGTAACAATGTTGATATTGCAGTAGTAATTTTAAATCGAGTCTTTACAACTGGCTGGAAATCTGGAATCTCATGAACTTGGATGTATAATAGTTACGCTACAATATTCAGACCCTGCCCTATGGCACACAGTGCCCGTGATGGGATCATTCCTTACAAATGGTTACATACGGTTGTAGCCTATGTTTGTCATAATTGTAATACTTTTGGAATAATCACCATGAACGATCGAGCTCAATCTCTCCCCTCCATTGCGCACTGGAGTCTGGACGTTTGGTTGTTCATTGATTACAAGTTACACAAATAACACAAATAACCTCTTGCATTATATGGTCAATAACGCCAAAAAAATGAGGGGAATTGTTAAACCAGTAGAGAACAAATAGGGCTCTAATCATTATGATTAGAGCTCTATTGGTTAAATATCTCCCCCTCTTTTTTGGCATTATTTGTGTAAAAATAATAAAGTAATACAAAATCATCACCCACGGGCCACGGCAATGTGCAGGATGTCATTTTACAGGTTTTGGATTCATTCAATACATTTTACATATTCTACTGGTGAGAATCAATAGCGTTGCGCGGCTTGCGCCTCGACAACCTGTGGGTTTCAAACGGTAGAAGCATGTGCAGTGGCGTTTTAAATGTAGAACTATTGCAATCCCAGATTTGACCACCAGGCGATGGCCGCTTCAATGTTCTACCGTGGCTCTTGGTGCCACCTCCTACCAATACAATATTAACTACCCCCCACAGTTAAGAGGTTCACGTCTCACTAGTCTGGCCAGATCTGTTCTTTTCGGTTTCCTCGATTGCCATGGTTGGTAAACACTGTATGACTTAAAGTCGTCAGGTTGTATTACTATTAATCATACTGCAACTAAAGCCAACACATTTTGGATGAAAAAGCTGATGTCTAAATTAAATAGATTGGCTAAAGTACATGTGCATCTTGATATATCTGATTCATAATAGTGTTGCAAGGAGAAAAACAACCTTTGTAACTGCTGGGGATTTCAAAAACATTATAACAGTTGGGTTAAAAATGTTCAGTTGGCCATTAGTGGGCCTATTTGAAAGCAGACATCGTTAGTTGTTGCTATAATCTATATAATATATATACAATATACGCAGGCCAACCCTTACCTCTATTAATGGCCTACAGCCGCACGAAGTGATCAGAAGCGACACTATCCAGGCACGCACCTTTACGCATCCTAATTTATGTTATCCTACAGTGTATAGACCAATTATTTGTTTACTAACATTGAGACTGGACGCACAGGTGATTGTTTCAACCCCCTCCAACCCCCTCTTGTGTGTTGGCTGGTGGTGAGACGCGTCTTAGCGAGACCTGATAGAATAGGTTTCATTGCGCGCATACTGGTTGCACGCATACTGGTTCTTATCAGTGTGACGTCGTCTGTTAAGGGGTCTATATATAGGCGCGTTCATTAATTCATTAATAGTGCGTGCTAAAAACAAGGCATTTCGTACCATAAACAGCACCGTCCGCATTGATATATTGTTCAACAGGTGTGTGGGGCAATGTATCCCACTGACGACGAGCACCTGCAGAGCCAGGACTACACTCGGGGTTTTGCTTAGCCTAATTTATAAGAAAATAAACAGTTAATAAAGCACTTACAGTAGGCCTATACCTTCAATGAAATGCTCCCGCACAACACACCACCAGGAAGAAAGAACAAGCCAGCTAACTGGCGGCTGCGTAAGGCTTTGAATTTGTTTATGCAGTTATTTTTGTCAATAGCTGACAAGCATGCTCCAGATAGAAAACAAACTAACCTGTATAAGAGCACCTTGGATTGGAAATTAAGAACTGCATGGCTTTAGAAACACTGCAAAGCAAAAGGCAAGTGAATCTGTCAGTCTGGATGACTGGCAGATCTACTGTAAATTAAGGAATAATGTGCCAAAAATGAATAGAAATAATTTATTGAGCCAATGATAGATGGCCCTCTGTTTCATGGTAATTACCTAGTACTACACGTCACAGCCTCAAGGTAGCGACAATCAGTGGTGATTGGGGTTGGCTCTGGGTATGGACTATTAGACATATTGCAAAATATATACAAAATAGTAAAACCATATAATGCCATATCAAGATAAAGTTAAAGCAGTGTACATATAGAAATAAGGGACGGAAAATATTAGGCCAATACCAAAACATGTTAGATCTTTTTAAGACACAATGCAAAAAAGAGAACATTTTCAAAAATGAAAGGCACCAAAAACACAAAATACACATGAAAGCCTCAGGGACCGTCTACAGGAAGCAAGAAAGGCTCTGCTCTTCGTTTAGAGTAGACCATGGGTGTTAAGGTTGTGGATCCATAGTACTTCTCTGCGAAGCAATTTATTAATGATGTCACCACCCCGTGATGAGGCTGCAAGATTTTCTCTATTCCCCAGAATTTAAGGGATGCTGGGGAGCCATGCTTTGCTTGTTGATAGTGCCTGCCATGGCATATTCAGGGTTGTTAGTAGGAATAGCAGTTTTGTGCTCACCAATACGAGTTTAAGTGGTCTCTTAGTTTGACCAATGTATGCCAGTCCACATGCAGGGACATTTAAGCATGTATACCACATGGGTTGAGTTACAATTTATAAATAAGGATATTTTATATTTTTTACCAGTAGGTGGATGGGTAAAACATTTGGTATTTGACGAATTAGAGCACTGAGCACAGTTGCCACATTTATAAAAGCTCTGTGGGGGATTGGGAAGCCAGGTGGGGGGGGGGGGGGGGTTCATATTGGTGTGACATATTTACAAATGACATGCCACTGGTCTTAGACAGGGCCAATAGACCAATTATTTGTTTACAAACATTGAGACTGGACGCACAGGTAACTGTTTCATGTAATCAATTCCCAACAGATCCCCAAACCTGTTGTTTTGGGGTGAGCTTGTTTCAGTTCATTCAACCTCTTCTGTGTGTAGGCTAGTGGAGTGCGCCCTGCAGGCAACACATATATACTCCATCGCGTAACGGCATTGCGCACCGAGAACAGCTGACATACAAGCTCACAACCGCGTCACGGATGCGACCGCTGTGAGCTTGGAGATCTGCTATTCTCGGCCGTTCTCTGTGCGCGACACCTTCGCGGGACGGAGCATAAATTAGTCTTGACGGGCTGCTGCTGCGCGAGCCAAGCAGGTTCTGGTGCCATGATCATAGAGCGCTCTCTCCGTTCTTATATGACAGTTGACAGCCACTGGAGGTGGAGTTTTGAGGACAACTGCTTTGAATTGTTATTATTGTTTACACACAACAGAAACCAAGGATTATATATTTCAAGAGCGAGAGATCAGTAAAAATCCTAAGCATTCTTCCTCCACACTGGGAGAGAAACAGCATCTGAAAGTTTGATGGGATGCATTTTTACACGTGAGACTGTGACCACTTTTACATTGCATCTTATGAGCGGTGGGGTTATTTTGCTGCCGACATGCGCGCGCATACTGTTTCGTATCAGTGTGACGTCGTCTGTTAAGGCGTCTATAGCCATGTATTCTGACGACACAACTTTGTCTGCTACTATGTGGAAGACCTGTCTGTAGCTCTTAACAAGGAACCAATATCAGAGTGGGTGGTGGTCCTGAACATCTCAAAGACAAAATCCATTGTATTTGAATCACAGTATAATCACAGTATCATTCACACAGCGAGCAAAACTTGGGGAGCCCGATTTGGGGGCTACGCAAACAGGGACTATTAATTAACTATGCTACAAGTAAATAGTATAACACACATTTTGGATGAAAAGGCGCATGTGTAAATGAAAAATAATATAATATAATCAAGTCTACTTATCAATCTGTCCGTAAGTCCGTCCGTCCGTCCGTCCATCCAGACAGACAGACAGACAGACAGACACCGAATATTGATAAGCTCTGATGTACCAGTCCAAAGTTGCATTGTATCTTTTGTATTGATAGTATTCACGTTTGTTTATACCGATTCTGAAACACTTGAGACAATGAGTGCTTCATTTAAAAAAAAATGTTTTAGGTTTACTGCATTAGATAGATAGATAGATAGCACCGGGAGCGCACGTATGGTAGCCTACCCTCAGTCTGTCCAGTCTGAGTGTGTCCCTTTGCCTATATTGCCTCCCCAGCGCACCACAGCATAGAAAAGGACGCTGCAACCACTGTCTGATAGAACATCTGCAGATGTTTATTATTGTGTATTGAGGAAATCTAACATGCTGTATCTATAACATGACCTGCTGAGCTTTAAGGCTGCTTCATCGTTGCAGACGGCAGTGCTTTCTACGGGCATAATATTGTCAAACCCTTACACTGATGACTGACAGGGCATTAGTGAAAGCAGCTACCAGTTATTTGAAGATATTAATCTGTTCCGCTATGTAGGCCATTTCAATTGTAGGCTACTGTGTGGAAATAACTGCAGTGTGTATTTATGTATAGGCTAGTAACGGTAACAGCCAGGATTGGTGGGCACCAAAACATTCTGGGCACTAGGGATAACTGGGCACCTTGGACGAGTGGGCATTAGGGACATGTGGGCACTTGGAAGAGTGGGCACTTAGGGGTGGAGAAGAGTGGGCGCTAGGGAAATCTGGGCACCAGGAAGACTGGGCACCAGGAAAACTGGTGTTAATAATCATTGTTAATAAAGAATTCAATCTCTGCAGGCAGTGCACACATGTACCCACTCTTCCTGGTGCCCAGATGTCCCTAGTGTCCACCTATGCTGTATCCGATTAAAACGTCAGCAGAGATGTAATTTCGATGGTTCAATGAGTAGCGACGCCTATAGCTCTCCAGATCAGGCTGAGCTCTCAAGTCTCTACCCAACTTTCCAAGTTCAAATTATATAGGTAGATTTGTTTCTGTTTTCCTATTCCGTAATATTGCTATTAATTAATCATGCTGCAACTAAATAATATAAATATAACACACATTTTGGATGAAAAAACGCATGTCTAAATGAAAAGAAGAGAATCACGTAGGCCTATATCTGCCCGTCCGTCCGTCCGTCCGTCCGACAGACAGACATAGATCTGTCTGTCTTCTTATTGACGTAACCATGGTAAATATAATTAGCTTGCATAATGTTAATAGCCTAATATAATAATATAGCCTATCATAATTATGTTTATGTTATAACCGTGTAGCCTACAGTAGGCCTATAATATATTTATATTATCTATCTATCTTTATCTATCTATCTATCTATCTATCTATCTATCTATCTATCTATCTATCTATCTATCTATCTATCTATCTATCTATCTATCTATCTATCTATCTATCTATCTATCTATCTATATATGTCCATCTGTCTAACATTGATGTAGCCATAGTAATGTTATAATCATGTAGCCTACGGTATAAAATTATATTTAATATATATATATATCACTTTTATTTTTAAGTACTAAATCTACTTCCGCTTCTGGTCTTGTCTTTACAGTATCTTTGATTAAGATCGAGAAATGAAAGAATGAAAAAGCAAAACCCTGTTTTCTTACGTTTCATTTTTTATTTTTTATTGAAGAATGAAAAATGAAAGACGGGAGCGAAACGAACGTAACTTGTTTTAAAATGAAGAATGAAAAATGAAACACGGGAGCGAACGGGAGCGAAAGAACCGACGCGACCCTAAATGAAAAATGAAAAATGAAAAACGAGCGCAATGGGCGGATTTCTGTTTGTGGT
The DNA here is from genome assembly GCF_963280865.1 of Gymnoscopelus braueri. Taxonomy (NCBI): domain Eukaryota; kingdom Metazoa; phylum Chordata; class Actinopteri; order Myctophiformes; family Myctophidae; genus Gymnoscopelus; species Gymnoscopelus braueri. The sequence continues at coordinate 6,744,326 of NC_137615.1, forward strand.
TACCAAAAGAAAATCCAACTGCCAGGAAATACACGGACCGTGCGTGCGTGCGTGCGTGCGTGCGAACTTTGTAACAGGTGTGTGTCAAAGCTCCGCCCGTTGCTACACTTATCTGATATGATAAGATGTACCTCACGCAACTGTGAAGACACACTGTGTGTGTAGTAGAGAGAGAGGACACACTGAAAATTACTGTATAAATGAACTGGAGTCTGTCCAATTTTCTTTTTTTTTTACTTAAATTTTTATCCCGCAATTTTTGTAACCCATTTTTTTCACCCGGTGCCAATTTCCTAAGTGATCCTGGGCGCTACACCCGCCCTACACCAGCACTACACCAGTCCCCCACAGTAGGGAGTCCAATTTGTCCAATTTTCAATACAATACTTCTACTCCACTACATCTCAGAGGTAAACATTGTACTTTTATATTTCACAATAATTATTTGAAAACTTTAGTTACAAGTTGCGTTGCAGATTTGGATTATTATTACAAAACATACATGAACAAATTAATCCCTATTTTCTACTTGGGTTATATGAAAATAGCTGTATGACTATACTTTTACTTTTGGTACTATAATTATATTTTGATGCCAATACTTTGTAATTTGTACTTTTACTCCAATAAAAGTAATTTTGAATACAGGACTTTTACTTATTTTTCTGCATTGTGGCATTGCTACTTTTACTTAATTAGCACATATTTGTACTTCTTCCAACACTATAGACCACTACAACCTGGTACTGACTGAGTCAACTGAATGGACTTGAACAAAAAGCAGGATTTACAGTCAAAGTAAACCTCAGGGAACATTCTAAAAGAGGGTGTGTTACCACTGACTGGTTGATTTCTTATCTTAATCACAGTGTTTGTAGCTTCAGTCAGAGACATAATGGCTTCCCAGTCGTCTTTCACAGAAGAAGATTTTTCCTGTCCTGTGTGTCATGACATATTTAAAGATCCTGTTCTCCTGTCGTGTAGCCACAGCTTCTGCAAAGCCTGTCTGCAGGAGTGGTGGAGAGACAAGCAAATAAAGGAATGTCCGGTTTGTAAGAAGAGACATTCAATGGAACCTCCTCATAACCTGGCTCTGAAGAACCTGTGTGAGACCTTAATACAGGAGAGACTTCAGAGAGAGAGACTGAGGCTCTCTGCAGTCTGCATGCTGAGAAATTCAAACTCTTCTGTCTGGAATGTCAACAGCCAGTGTGTGTTGTGTGTCGAGATTCTAAAAAACACACCAACCACAGAATCAGACCCATCGATGAAGCTGCTCTAGATCACAAGGAGGAAGTCCAGAAATCACTGGAGCCTTTATATGAGAAACTGGAGGTCTTTAATAAAGTTAAAACAAACTGTGATCAAACAGCGAGCCTGGCACACAGAGACACAGATGCATGAACAGTTTAAGAAGCTTCATCAGTTTCTACAAGAAGAAGAGGAGGCCAGGATCACTGAACTGAGGGAGCAAGAGCAGCAGAAGTGTCAGATGATGAAGGAGAAGATTGAGGGTCTGAACAGAGACATATCGACCATTTCAAACATAATCAAAACCATAGAGGAGCTGAGAGCTGAACACGTCTCATTCTTGCAAAACTACAAGACCACAGTGGAAAGAGTCCAGCTCAAACTGCAGGACCCACAGCCGGTCTCAGGAGCTCTGATAGACGAGGCCAAACACCTGGGCAACCTGACCTTCAGAGTCTGGGACAAGATGAAGGACATTGTCTCCTACACTCCTGTCATTCTGGACCCCAACACTTCCTATCCAGAACTCATCCTGACTGATGATCTGACCAGTGCGAGATGTGGAGGGAGACAGCAGCCCGGTTGTACCGGGTCCTGGGTTCTGAGGGCTTTAACTCAGGGACTCACAGCTGGGATGTAGAGGTTGGAGACAGTACATACTGGTCAGTAGGTGTGTTAGAAGAGTCTTACCAGAGGAAGGGATACAGCCGGGGTCAACAGTGGAGCATAGCGTTATTGGCAGGTGAATACACAGCACACTACTCAACAGGGTCAGGCACTGTTCTCTCAGTGAAGCAGAAACCCCGGAGAATCAGAGTCCAGCTGCACTGGAAGCAAGGAAAACTGTCCTTCTATGATCCTGATACTAACACACACCTACACACCTTCACACACACTTTCACTGAAACACTCTTTCCATACATTTGGCTTGGTGATGAAACTGTCCCTGTGACGATGTTACCAGGGAAGATCAGTGTAACACTGTCATCTATCTAGAACAGCGCTGTAGCTCTCAAACTTTCTTCTTGTCAAGGACCCCCAAATTGATACATTATGTCGCCGCCGAACCCCCAACTGAAAAGAGTTCATGCCAAGGACCCCATGAGATATGTTTTTGTTTTGTTTTGTTAGATTAATAATTGTACAACTTTCAAATACTGTAGGTGAGGTGATCGAGAGAGTTAAAAAAAATCCAAACTATTTTGGGCATGTCATTCTTGGCAAACAAAAACAAAAATGTCTTAAAGAAAATGAAATGACAAAAAGCTGATCTACAAGCTCTAAACGCATCGCATCGTGACACATTGTGAGCTTGTGGATCGGCTATTATTATTATTATTATTTTGAATGGGGCATGAGTGCTTTAAAATGTATGATCTGAATATAGTAATTATTATGTATTCCGTTCATAATATCGCTGGGGACCCCCTGGAACCGCCCCAAGGAACCCTGGGGGTCCCCAGACCCCACTTTGAGAAACACTGGTCTAACATAGTTAGACATGATGATGATGAGGATGATGATGATGATGATGAATACCAGTCAGTTTTATAGAATCTATATCAGTGGTTTTACTTCTCAACCTTTTGACCTCTGGGACCCCATTCTACACTGTAACTGTACAAGTGGAACCAAATAGTTACAGACTGGTGAGAGTCCTTTTGGACCCCCGGGGACCTCCCAGGACCTCATGTTGAGAACCGGTGGGATTGGTTCTGTGGTCCAAGACTTCTGTGATGTCATCAACATGTGTATACGAACAGGATGATGTCATTGATCAAATATAGTCAATAATCAATCATTATAAAGTTATAGATAATTAGTGTCGATTGTGCAATGGCACCTCCCCGTAACCTGGCTCTGAAGGACCTGTGTGAGACCTTCATACAGGAGAGACATAAGAGAGCCCCTGAGGTTCTCTGCAGTCTGCATGCCGAGAAACTCAAACTCTTCTGTCTGGAATGTCAACAGCCAGCGTGTGTTGTGTGTCGAGATTCTAAAAAACACACCAACCACAGAATCAGACCCATCGATGAGGCTGCACTGGATTACAAGGAGGAAGTCCAGAAATCACTGGAGCCTTTATATGAGAAACTGGAGGTCTTTAATAAAGTTAAAACAAACTGTGATCAAACAGCAGAACACATTAAGGTGCGAGCCTGGCACACAGAAACACAGATGCATGAACAGTTTAAGAAGCTTCATCAGTTTCTACGAGAGGAAGAGGAGGCCAGGATCACTGCACTGAGGAAGGAAGAGCAGCAAAAGAGTCATATGATGAAGGAGAAGATTGAGGGTCTGAACAGAGAGATGTTAACCCTTTCAAACACAATCAGAGCCATAGAGGAGGAGCTGAGAGCTGATCACGTCTCATTCCTGCAGAACTACAAGACCACAGTGGAAAGAGCCCGGCTCAAACTGCAGGACCCACAGCCGGTCTCAGGAGCTCTGATAGACGAGGCCAAACACCTGAAAAACCTGACCTTCAGAGTCTGGTCCAAGATGAAGGACATTGTCCCCTACACTCCTGTCATTCTGGACCCCAACACTGCCCATCCGGTGTACAACCTGTCTGATGATCTGACCAGCGTGGGACATGGAGAGAGACAGCAGCTTCCTGACAACCCAGAGAGGTTTGACCGCTACGGCTTCGTCCTGGGTTCCGTGGGCATTAACTCAGGGTCTCACAGCTGGGATGTTGAGGTTGGAGAAAATGCAAACTGGTCAGTAGGTGTGTTAGCAGAGTCTTTCCAGAGGAAGGGAGACAGAGGGGGGCAACACTGGACAATAGGGTTATGGTCAGGTGGTTACAGCGCACGCTGCTCAACGGTGTCAGACACTGTTCTCTCAGTGAAACGGAAACCCCAAAGGATCAGAGTCCAGCTGCACTGGAACCAAGGAAAACTGTCCTTCTCTATTTCTGATACTAACACACACCTACACACCTTCACACACACTTTCACTGAAACACTCTTTCCATACATTTGGCTTGGTGATGAAACTGTCCCTGTGAAGCTGTTACCAGGGAAGATCAGTGTAACTCTGTTGTCTATCTAACACAGTAGCATGCCAAGGACGCATGATTTGGGAGCGTACGAGAGTGCTTGGCAATCCACTTCCCCGGACTGCCGCTGGAATCCAAAATGCACCCCCGACCGTCTCCATTGGCTGGCTGTTTCCACAATGTATATCTAGCTGATGATGATTAAAATACGCTACGCTAGTCCATTTATATAGGTCAATAATTGCTTCACTGCTGGCTATACTGAGAGTTTATAAATAGATGGAGACGACCGTCTTGTGCATCCGTTTGCCCATTGTTAAAATACACTTTTTTTTATATGAATGGAGAAGTGTTCAACAGTAGAACGAATGAGTTGAGGAGGAGATTTTAGACTGTGAGCAGCTCTGTTAACCCCTGCATTCCTGTGAGATATATATATATCAGCATAATTATATACCACCTAAACGGCAGAGATGGGTCATCAAAGTGATTAGCCACCATTCATTCACATGCACCTCCTCTTAAATTAATTCTATACGGCCTGAATGGCATATAGTGATTGGCAGAGATAATGAGGCGTTATATTGTGAGCGTTTAGATAAGTAAACATTAGACAAGCGTCATGTGTTGTTATTTCATACACTTATTTTTCTGGTCTAATGTTTACCTAACAACTTCTCCTCAACTCGCTCATTCTACTGTTGAACATTTCTCCATTCATATAAAAGAAAAGCATATTTTAACAGTTGGCAAACGGATGCACAAGACGGTCATCTCCATCTATTTATAAACTCTTTCTGTATAGCCAGCAGAGAAGCCGTTATTAATTGAAACATTTTCATACCAAGGATCCCATCAAATTGTTTGTTTTGTTTTGTTAGATTAATAATTGTACAACCTTCTAATACTGTAGGGTGATAACAGTCAAGAGAGTTTCTGTGATGTCATCAATATGATGACATCAACATGTCTCTATGAAGAGGATGATGGCCATGTTGTCTAAAGTCAGTAATCAATACTTATGAAGTTATATCATATTTAGTGTCTATTGTCTATTACCAATTGTCTATGTATTAATGTCAGTATATTAGTAATCTCTCAAGAACAGATTCTGCTCTGCGTTTGAATCTGTAGGGGAGGTTCGTCATAACGTGTGCGTACTGGGCTACAAGTGGGCGTGCCTTCAGATCAGGAAGCACGCCGCGCTTTACCCAATCAAATGTAGTGGGCGGGATTCACGTGTCCGTCGATCCTTCCCCTCTCGAAACCAACCGAAACTAATTTAAAAATAGCGTCCGCGGAGCAGACAAAACCATCTTTCATCATAGAAACAAGTGGGCTTATAACCAAAATGATCCATGTTCTCTGGGAGAAGTGGTGTTAGTGTTCCGTGTAGAAATATTGTTAGTGGGAATGAAAACATAGTCGCACCACCGGAAGTGATGCGCTGAAGGCAGACCAAAACCCTGGTTTCCTTGCGCACGGGTGCTACGTTTTCTTCCTCCCAGAGCCAACTGAGATAGTCAAAAACAGCAGAGGGCGCTGTTTTTCCTTTTCATTTGGCGCTGGGTTCCCAGATTGGTATATTAGTAACACACATTTATTTTGGGCTTGTCATTATAGGCAAACATTACACAAAAACACATTTTCAAGCATTTTTCTAATCTTAAAAAGATAATTTTCTAAATAAACAGTTGATGTACAACTTACAAGCTCACAACATGTTATACATTGTATTTAGTGTCCATTGTCTATTATACATTTCCTATGTATTAATATCAGTATAACAATAATACCATGATTATAAGAATGGTCTTTATGGTTATTAATATTGTTGGTTTAATCATGTACACATGCAATTATCTCGTATTAATCATGTTGAGGAGTTGAGGTACTTAACTATAAAATGTACTGTACACATTTTCCTCATAAAATATAGAATTAATCTCAAATGGTTTTTAATGAATGCATTTCATGAATTATCTTTTGACTTACTTCTCCGGACATGAAATAATTCAGCAATATTACTGATATATGTTGCTCTGAGTGGTAATGAAATAATATTATCTGAAAAGAAAATTCATTTTTAACAAATAAACATCTATCACACATCCCTTGTGATTTGAGTTCAGCAGCATCACATTTTAACACATATCTGGTCCATATTTTTTACCTTGTAAACATTACTTGTTATTATTTAGTCACAAGCTCTGTGACACACTTAACCATTATATACAAGCTCTCATCGTGACACGTTGTGAGCTTGTAGATCAGCTACTTTCGCTACTTATGCGCAACACTCTTGTATGACGAAGTAATGGGAAAAATATGAAAAAAACTTGAAAACAAGGGTTGAAATATGGAGACACAAGGTTTCTGCCCGACAGTGACGATATGATGTTGACAGAGTATGATAAATATTACAGAGGTTTTTATGACTCCATGAGTTATGAGGTAAACTATGAACCCTGGGGGAGAATTCAAGTGTGTTATCACCTGACTCACTGATAATAAAATGATTAAACCAGAAGAAAATATTACAACAGCTAACTTGGTGTGTGTGTGCGTGTGCGTGTGCGTGTGCGTGTGCGTGTGCGTGTGCGTGTGCGTATGCATGTGCGTGTGTGTGCGTGTGCGTGTGTGTGTGTGTGTGTGTGTGTGTGTGTGTGCGTGCGTGTGCGTGCGCATGTGTGTGTGTGTGTGTGTGTGCGAGTGTGTGTGCGTGTGTATATGTATGTGTGTATAAAATAGAAACAAAAAAATGTATTGAAAAAATACAGCGTTAGAAGCACACTATAAGTTACCAGAACCAAGGACAGATGTTTTCAATGAATCTAGCATGGTTAAATGGAGTTTGAAGTTACAATGGGTTTATTTAGGAAGGGGGCATGTCTGATAAAATTAATATAAAATATCTAAATAATGAATCAAGCAACTTTAAAACTGTTGGGGTGCTCAGACTGAGTAGACGTTTAAAATGATCCCAAACATGTTTGAAAGTGAAATATCCCCTTATAGCTGTATTGTGTAACTTGTTTTAGTGATTACAGTGTATTTTGTTCCAATCTTGTATGGCAGAGCATCCATATTCTGCAGGGAATAATAGCCCCACAAAAAAGCTGATCTACAAGCTCACAACACGTGTGACGCGATGTTGTAGATCTACCATTTTTAGCAAAGAGATTTGGTGAAGACGGTAAAAAGTGGTCCAAGATATTATTGCAATACTGTGTAAACGACCCAAAAAACAAGTTATTACAAAATATTTCAATTTGCTACAGTATATCAGTACTTTGTGAACACTCATTTCCAAAGGCAAAGTCTACACTCAAAACGTTTTTTATTGTAACCACTTTCAACCCGGTGTCCCTTTGGGCATGTGCAATGTTTACTGAATAAATGTCAGTCAGTCTATATTCAATACTGTATGTGGAGCATAGCAGTATGCGTATAAGATACAGTGTGTGTGTGTGTGTGTGTGTGTGTGTGTGTGTGTGTGTGTGTGTGTGTGTGTGTGTGTGTGTGTGTGTGTGTGTGTGTGTGTGTGTGTGTGTGTGTGTGTGTGTGTGTGTGTGTGTGTGTGCGCGCGCACATGCCTGTGTGAACTTTGACCAGGTCTGTGTCAAAGCTCCGCCCATTGCTACACCTATCTGATACGAACATTCACCTTCAGATCACACACACTTTCCACTGCTACACTCTGTGTGTGTAGTAGAGAGAGAGGACACACTGAAGAGTACTGTACGTTTTGAGGAGCTTTACTGGAGTCTGTCCATTTTCCATTAGGCCTACTTCATAGGCTACCTCTACTCCACTACATCTCAGAGGTAAATATTAGTAAATATATACTTTTTGCAAAACTTACAAGTTGTGTTGCATATATGGATTATTATTACAAAACGTACATGAACAAATTAAGTCCTATTTTCTACTCAGGTTATTTGAACATAGCTGAACTAAGAGCTTGTAGAAGAGCTATTTTTTGGAGACTTTGACACATTTTGCAAAAGTTCTGCTTGACTACTTTTACTTTGGGTTTTGTAGTTATATTTTGATGCCAATATTTTGTACTTTTTTACTCAAAAGTAATTTGAATACAGGACTTTTACTTGTCCCAGAGTATTTCTAAATTGCGGCATTGATACTTTTACTTAAGTAAGACAATCTGTATACTTCTTCCAGCACTATACAGACCACTAAAACCTGTTGCTGACTCGGTCAATTAAATGGACTTTAACAAGAAGCAGGATTTACAGTGAAAGTAAACTTACAGGGAACGTTCTAGAAGGGGTGAGTATTACCAATGACTAGTTGATTTCCTGGCTTCACTCAGAGACAAAATGGCTTCCCAGTTGTCTTTCACAGAAGAGGTTTTTTCCTGTCCTGTGTGTCATGACATCTTTAAAGATCCTGTTATCCTGCCGTGTAGCCACAGCTTCTGCCAAGCCTGTCTGCAGGAGTGGTGGAGAAAGAAGCAAATGAAAGAATGTCCTGTTTGTAAGAAGAGACATTCAATGGAACCTCCTCTTAACCTGGCTCTGAAGAACCTGTGTGAGACCTTCATACAGGAGAAACGTCAGAGAGCAAATGAGGTTTTCTGCAGTCTGCATGCTGAGAAATTCAAACTCTTCTGTCTGGAATGTCAACAGCCAGTGTGTCTTGTGTGTCGAGATTCTAAAAAACACACCAACCACAGAATCAGACCCATCGATGAAGCTGCTCTAGATCACAAGGAGGAAGTCCAGAAATCAGTGGAGGCTTTATATGAGAAACTGGAGGTCTTTAATAAAGTTAAAACAAACTGTGATGAAACAGCAGAACACATTAAGTTGCGAGCCCGGCACACAGAGACACAGATGAAGGAACAGTTTAAGAAGCTTCATCAGTTTCTACAAGAGGAAGAGGAGGCCAGGATCACTGCACTGAGGGAGGAAGAGCAGCAGAAAAGTCAGATGATGAAGGAGAAGATTGAGGGTCTGAATAGAGAGATATCAACCATTTCAAACACAATCAGAGCCATAGAGAAGGAGCTGAGAGCTGAACACGTCTCATTCCTGCAGAACTACAAGACCACAGTGGAACTTGTCCAGTTCACACTGCAGGACCGACAGCCGGTCTCAGGAGCTCTGATAGACGAGGCGAAACACCTGAAAAACCTGACCTTCAGAGTATGGGACAAGATGAAGGACATTGTCTCCTACACTCCTGTCATTCTGGACCCCAACACTGCCTATCCACATCTCACCTTCTCCAATGATTTGACCTGTGTGAGAGGTGGAGAAAGACAGCAGCTTCCTGACAACCCAGAGAGGTTTGACTACTGGCCCTATTATGTCCTGGGTTCTGAGGGCTTTAGCTCTGGGACTCACAGCTGGGATGTTGAGGTTGGAGACAATGCAAACTGGTCAGCAGGTGTGATAGCAGAGTCTTACCGGAGGAAGGGACACGGACGGGGTCCACACTGGAGAATAAGGTTAAGGGGAGGTGAATACAGAGCATGCAACTCAACAGGGCCAGAGCATGTTCTCTCAATGAAGCAGAAACCCCGGAGGATCAGAGTCCAGCTGGACTGGAACAGAGGAAAGCTGTCCTTCTCTAATCCAGATTTACACACACACAACACACACCTATACACCTTGACACACACTTTCACTGAAACACTCTTTCCATACATTTGGCTTGGTGATGAAACTGTCCCTGTGAAGCTGTTACCAGGGAAGATCTGTGTAACTCTGTCATCTATATAACACCGTAGCTATCAAACTTCTTTCATGCCAAGGACCCCCAGATTGATAGATATTTGGCCACAGACTGAAAAGATTTCATACCAAGGATCCCATGAGATTAATTAGATGAATTATTGTACAACTTTCTAATATTGTTGTAGGGTGATAACAGTCAAGAGAGTTTCTGTGATGTCATGAACATGTCTATATGAAGAGGATGATGCCATGTTATGGATCATGTTGTCTATTATAGTCAATAATCAATACTTATGAAGTTATAGATCATAATAGTGTCTATTGTCTATTACGAATTGTCTATGTATTTATGTTAGTAGGCTATATTAGAAACACATTTATTTTGGGCTTGTGATTATAGGCAAACATAAAAAAAGCATTTTTCTAAACTTAAAAAGAAATCCATAATTTTCAAAATAAACAGTTGATGTACAACTTACAAGCTTACAACATGTTATACATTGTATTTAGTGTCCATTGTCTATTATACATTTCCTATGCATCAATATCAGTAGAACAATAATACCAGGATTATATGAATGGTCTTAATGGTTATTAATATTGTTGGTTTAATCATGTATAAATGTAATTATCTCAGTATTAATTATGTTGAGGAGTTGAGGTACTTAACTATACAATGTACTGTACACAGTTTCCTCATAAAATATAGAATTAATGTCAAATATTTTTTAATGAATGCATTTCATGAATTATCTTTTGACATACTTCTACTGACATAAAATAATTCAGCAATATAACTGAAATATTTTGCTCTGAGTTGTAATGAAATAATATTATCTGAAAAGAAAATTCATTTTAAATCCAAATAAACCTTTATCACACGTCCCTTGTGATTTGATTTCAGTAGCATCACATTTTAACACATATCTGGCCAATATTTAGGACTTAAAGTATGACACGTTATATTGTTACTGTCGTCTGGAAACCTGGTAAGTCCAATAACATTACTTTTCAGGAAATGGAAAAAATAACCTGTGTTCCAATGGATCCATTTAGTTATTATTTAGTTACAAGCTCTGTGACACGTCCATAATCTACAAACTGTACAACCGTCTCATCCTGACATGTTGTGTAACCGTGTAGATCTATTTTTGCTACTTTTGCACAAACACTCTTGTAATGGACTTTTTTTTTAACATGGAAATTACAAGGTTTTTGCCCAACAGTGACGATATGATGTTAACAGAGGTCAGTATGTTAAATAATAGTGTAAATATAGTTTTTATGACTCCACAAGGTAAGAGGTAAACTATGAACCCTAGAGGAGAATTCATGTGTGTTATCACCTGACTCACTGATAATACAATAATAAAACCATAATGAAATATGAAGACTGCCTACTGGGTAAAGCTCAATGCTCCCAGTGTGTTTCTAAGATGTATATTTATGGAGGTGCAAGGGGCTAGGCCCGCACTGGTTCTCAAAAAAAGGTGGAAACGTGACAAAGTGCAGAACTTGTTTGTTCTATTCAGAAATGATTTATATGTAAATCATAGCCGGTAAATGTTAATTCATTTTGATGAATATGGAATTAATATATGGGCAAGATGTTCAAGTCCGATGTCCTTCCTGAGGTCAGAAACCTACCGTACTGAACGCAGTGCTGCAAGATACACTGATACTTTTACTTAAAGGACCACTTCAACCATTTTCAACCGTATCTTCATATAAACGCTCCTGCCTACCAATGACCTCATTGATGAAGATTCCAAGCTAAGCACTAGTAGGCATGTCCACAGCCCTCCTCTGAGACACAGACAGAAATGGTGCCATCTTATAATCAGCATTAGTGAGGATCAATTATATGAAAATGGGTGAAGTGGTCAATATACCACAATGTAGAAATCTTCTACAGTAAAAGTATGCGTTATGCAGAATGTCCCACTTCTGCATAGAAGCCGATCTACAAGCTCTCGGCTATTTTTCAAATAGACAAAGTATAAAATAGAGGTTAAACGGTAAATGTATGCTTCGTAATAATAATCTAAATCTACAAATTAACTTGTAATTAAAGTTTAAGTCAAATAGTGGAGTGAAGAGTACAGCGTAGTGGAGTAAAAGTCATGAGCATCCAAAAAATACAAAAATATACTCAGTACTCAAGTTACTGTCCAGTCCACCACATACGGAGCAGAGATAGGCCTGTGTCTTATTTTTGGGTGTCTGGTGTTAATACCATATTTAATATGCAGGCGGCGCACAAGAAACGCATTTCAATCCGTGACCCCTTTCAACCTGAAGGTTATCTCTGCAAACCGGAACATTTGAAAGCTAATGAAGTTTGACGCAGCGCCGCGTCCTTGATGATCAAAGACCAACACCGTCACTGTCTGTCTGTCTGTCTGTCTGTCTGTCTGTCTGTCGGGTGGAAACCTTGTATGTCCAAGGCGGTTACTTTCCAGGAAACGGAGTAACAAACCCGTGTTCCAATGGATCCAATGTAGTTATTATAAGCTCTTATTAAGTAGCCTACTTTTCATTGGTTAATATTTCTAAACCCCACAGACAGACTTAACCCCTTAAACCCCAGCATTCACATTCTGGGAAAAACCTTCATAAGAAAATATCAAATCTACAAGCTTACAACGTGTCTGCGTTGTAAAAGCTTGTACATCGGCTATTTTCAGCAAATGTATGTAGAGCGAAAACAGAAAAGACCTTATAGGATAGAGCCCTGAGGGACTCCGCTATAACAACGCATACCACTTTCAATCTGAAGTCCATATTTTGGGCATGTTGTTAATGTTTTCCCTGGATCAGTGGTTCTCAAAGTGGGATACCGGGACTCTCATGGTTCCTTGGCTGGGGTTCTAAATTAATTGACCCTTACAAGTCTGTAACTCTGACAGTATACACACGGAATCAAATGGACCCGTTAGGCTAAGCTATTAAAATACGCGATCTAGCGGAAGGCCTATTGGCACACGTTTGGAGTTGTGATGTTTTTCTACTGTACCATTCATCCTAAGATATCATAACATCATAGAAAAGGTAAGAAAACCTTAGTCCAAAATTCTCCTTTAAGGGGGTTATTGACATTTTTAAGTTTGAGAACCACTGCCCTAGATAAGCTCACAATTGGTCGCGATGTGACGAGTTGTGACCTCGTATAGTTCGGCAATTTTGCGTGACGACATGTTGAATGGAAGAGGTTAAACGGTTAAGGTTAAGGTTAAGAGTTTAAAGGATAAACGATTCATGCACATAAACGTACCATTACACTGATGCCTACAAATGCCGTCTTTGTCCGGAAATTGTGATATATAAAGAGTACTATGTTCTGCATAATTTGTGATTCAAAGTCAAGTGGTGACTTTTGAAAGCATATGGCTGCATGTTTTACATGTACGGTACCCGAACATATAAAACTCTCTCTCTCTCTCTCTCTCTCTCTCTCTCTCTCTCTCTCTCTCTCTCTCTCTCTCTCTCTCTCTCTCTCTCTCTCTCTCTCTCTCTCTCTCTCTCTCTCTCTCTCTCTCTCTCTCTCTCTCTCTCTCTCTCTCTCTCTCTCTCTCTCGCTCGCTCTGCGCTCTCTCAGAATGGAAGCAGTATTACATATTCATGAGCGTATTCATGACAGTGTCACAGTGGTTGAAAGTAACTACATATATTTAGTATATTTGTTCTTGAGGCACAATTTAGTACTTTTTGATACTTTCTACTGCTACATCTCAGAGACAAATATTGTACTTTTTTACTCCACTACAATTATACAGCTCAAGTTACTTTTGCTCATTTATATTATTACAAAACGCTATTTAAGGGACTCAACACGCTGTGAGCTTGAACACCAGCTATTTTTGAAAAAAAGTTGGACACATTTTGAAACATTTTAGCACGTTTACTTTACTACTAAATATTTATGCCAACACTTTTGTACTCTTACTCGAGTCTTTTTTTTTAAATACAGGCCTTTTTACTTTGTCTCTGTCGGTCCAAAACTTTTCAGGATAAAGAAAAAGGAGAAGCAAAAGTAGTAAATCTATAAGCTCGAAACTTTCAAACTTGTAGATCTGCTACTTTTGATGCTTTTGTGTGACAATGTAGGATGATCAAGTAGGGCGTTAAAGGACAACTTTGTTTTTTTACAACCAAGGTTTATATTTTAGCTTGTAATTAAAGTAAATAAAAAATGAGTGTTATTTTTTTTTCATTTACTGCTTTCTATAGTTTTAGCAATTGTCGCGATATTTTGTACAGTGGGCATTCTGTCTGGTGGCTAAATATGCCTTTTTTACACAATAAAAAAGGTCCTGTGGTCTTTGATGGCCAGATGTGAGTTATTGGGGGCTAGAAGAGCTACTGTAAGTAATAATAAAGAAAACGCCGGGTTATTGTGTCAAAAAATACATATTTAGCCACCGGACAGAATGCCCACTTGTACAAAATATCGCGAAAATTGCTCAAACTATAGAAAGCAATAAATGAAAAAAAATAACACTCATCTTTCATTTACTTTAATTACAATCTAAAACATAAACCTTTGGTTGTAAAAAAAAACAAAGTTGTCCTTTAATTTAGGAGAGGTTTCTGCCCTCCAGCAACAGCCGATTTCTACATTGTGGTATTGATACTTTTACTTAAGTAAATAAAAGAGACTTAAAATAAAAAAAATCGGAGCACTTCTTCCACCACCGTTTGATCTCCGCTCTCTTTCTCTCTCTCTCTCTCTCAAAAAAAAGGAAGACGGCAGGTATTAAATATTCATGGCAGCAGCAGGTATATCTGTAGGGATGTGAGCGGGCCGGGGCTAGGTCACGGTGCTCTGAACGTGTGCAGGGTCTCAAACGTTCCTGGAGGAACGGATGAGAAACCCCTCTAATGCTCTGAGCCCCTCTGTGTCTGGTGCCAGAGGTCAGCGACCCCTCTGCCCTCTGAGCAGGTAGAGGGACGACCGCACGGAGCACAAAGGTCATTTAACCCCTTAAGACCGGGAACGCATCTGTGTAATTTTTAGATGTAGGCCTATTTGGGCTATTCAAAAAACAGCAGATATACAAGCTCATAGCGCTGCACCGAGTGCCGCGCTATGAGCTTGTAGATCTGCTATTTTTTTGAAAATTCATGAAAACTTTGAATATGTATATTTTTTAAAGCGAACATTTTTAACTCAAATCTTTGCTCCTGGGGGGGGTCCCTGGAACAAAAATATTTCGAGATGGGGGTCCGCGGCCAAATACATGTCATTTTGGCGGTCCTTGACAAGTTTGAGAACCACTGATTATAGCAACATAAGTAAAAAAAAGTAAAAAGTAAAAAAAAGAAGAAAAAAAAAGGGATTTAGAAGACATTGTAGAATCCCCAGAAGCAAAGATTTTAGTTGAGTGAAAATGTGTGCAAATCTTTAAATATATATATTTTTTTAAAGCAAACCTTTTTGACTTAAAGGAGAGATCCGGACATTTTAAGTGTTATCTTTGATGTGTCGCTTATCACTCACCATCCTTGAAAGGGACGTTGAGTTATTTCAGAGAGTCCCGTGTCGTCATTTTTTCGACCCCCTCCGTTGGCATAATGGGAGCGCGTGCCTAAGTGAAATTCGTCTATTATAACCGATGCAAAGTTATTTTTTTCTCTACTACTACTCATTGTAGAGTCTCATGATACTCAAACATGCACTGAAAGTTCCTGAGAGGCTAACGCTAATGCCGAACGAGCTAACGCTGTTTGCTTATTTCTCTCCCTGGCAACACCGAGCGCCAGGTTCTGGGAGAGAAACAAGCAACCAGCGTTAGCATTAGCGTTAGCCTCTCAGGAACTTTCAGTGCATGTTTGAGTATCATGAGACTCTACAATGAGTAGTAGTAGAGAAAAAAATAACTTTGCATCGGTTATAATAGACGAATTTCACTTAGGCACGCGCTCCCATTATGCCAACGGAGGGGGTCGAAAAAATGACGACACGGGACTCTCTGAAATAACTCAACGTCCCTTTCAAGGATGGTGAGTGATAAGCGACACATCAAAGATAACACTTAAAATGTCCGGATCTCTCCTTTAAATCTTTGCTTCTGGGGGTCCCTGGAACAAAATATTTTCAGATGGGGGGTCCGCGGCCAAATACAATTTTGGGTGATCCTTGACATGAAAAGGTTTGAGAACCACTGATATAGTAACATACGTTTTTCAGAAAACTGTTAGGATGACATGTAGATGACAGTTTGTAGAATCGGAACCTCGGGCCTTAATGGGTTAAGCTGCATGGCCTCTCACACTACAGGATGTTATAAAATATGAATATGATTTTCAAATCTGGTTGCATCACAAACTAGGGGATCATCTCATATGATTATGTTAATACATGATGCCCATAGTACAAGACTTTAAAATAATGGCGCATCACATGAATGGTAAATCGCGCACTCATACTTGGAACTTTATCCATAGCACTTTACATTGTGCATTACATTCACCCATTCACGCACGCACGCACGCACGCACGCACGCACGCACGCACGCACGCACACACACACACACACACACACACACACACACACACACACACACACACACACACACACACACACACACACACACACACACACACACACACACACACACACACACCTTTACTGTTCCTGATATATGTGAATGACATGTCATCAGCCTGCGACTGCAAACTGTTCCTGTTCGCAGATGACTCGGCCCTGCTAGTCTCGGACAGGGACAGGCTGCAGGTTGAGAAAACTCTCAGCTCCGAACTCAACAAGATCTGCATCTGGCTCTCTGACAACAAACTTTCATTACACCTGGGTAAAACTGAATCCATCCTCTTTGGGTCCAGTCCTTACCTTAGCAAGGTAGAGAGTTTCACGATCAAAGTGGGTGATGATGTCATCAAAAGAAAGGATGCAATTACCTACCTGGGCTCCATCTTGGAGGCAAACCTCTCTGGTAACAAAAACGCAGAAAAAGTGATCAAAAATGTCAACCAAACAACACGCTATTTGTGAAGGATTGATCGTCCAGCGCTACTCAACCCGCGGCCCGCGGGCCGCATGCGGCCCGATCGCAGCGTCTTGGCGGCCCCCTCATGGTCAAAAAAAAAGCACAGGATAAAAATATACATTTCCGTTCAAATATATGGGTTGCTAAAACATTTTCCAAAAACAAACAGACAGACATACATACATACAGGTGCGTCAATTGTTACAGGTATAATGCATAGTTTTCTATGCATTTGGGGTTTTTGGGGGGGTTTGACCCCCAAATTTTTCCGGCCGCGCGGCTTTGCCACGCGCCCAGGATAGGTGTCCCTTATTTCAATCTCTGGGAGTTGGCAACCCTAACCTTGCCATACCTTAGCTTTTGCTGAACTGATGCCACTGGACATACACACAAAATAAACTGGTACAGTGAAAAGAATATGATGTCAAAATGTACATTTTCTTGTGTGTTACAAAATCGAAAAATCCAAAATAGGACCGTAATTTTTATGGCGGCCCCTTGGACTTTTGGTATTTTGCTGAGTGGCCCCTGAGCCATCTTAAGTTGAGTAGCCTGACTAGTCAGTAAGAATACTCTGAAAATTCTTGCAGGGGCCCTCATTCAAGGTCATTATGATTATGCATGCACCGCATGGTATCACAACACCTCCATGGCCTTAAAAACAAGGCTCCAAACATCCCAAAACAAACTTGTAAGGCTACTTCTTGGCCTCAATCACATAACCCATCTAACCCCTGCTAATTTTGCTAGGATTGGATGGCTTAGGGTTGAGGACAGAGTACAGCAACTTGCTATGGGCCTGGTCTTCAAGATACACCACAACATTGGGATCCCCCTGTATTTGTCAAAATACTTCCAAAATGTTAATGCAGTCCATGATCATAACACCAGAGGCAGCTCCACAAATCATGTTCAACCCAGATTTGGCTCAACTAAGGGAATGAACTCGTTCTCATGCTATTCATCGAAAATGTGGAATGCCCTACCAAAAGGAGTAAAGGAGTGTAAAACCCTACTCACTTTCAAAACTGCCCTAAAGATACACCTTCAGGAGGCTGCAATTCGAAAATGGCCCCTGTCTAAGTCTTAACCTACCCCCCCCCCTACCCCCTCTCCTTCATTTTCCTCTTTTGTATATAGTTATATATATTTTTTTCTCTCTTCATACCAGTAACATGAAAGCTGATTGTATGACATTCTGTATAGTAGTGTGTATATCTATCTGCCTTATATTTCATCATGATTTGTGTGCATGGGGGTCTCATCTTAAACAAGCTTAGTGCTTAATGAGAGTTCCAGTTTAGTAGACCTTGTATTGTGAATTTGTACTTCCATGTACTGTTATGTACTATTCTCATGTCTTACTAAATAAACTACATCAATCAATCAATCAATCAAACACGGTGAAGGAACCGACCTGCCCATCGGGAGCAGTTAGGTGTTCAGTGTGTTGCTCAAGGACACTTCGACACGAACCCAGGGGGATCGAACCAGGAACCACCATCTCCTGAGCCACTGCCGTCCTTGTGAAGACACCAGGCAGTGTTTAAAAAAAAGCCTTAAGCCTAAAATGTGTCAAAGTGAGAAGCTCAAGTCTCAATGATACATTATGCAGATGAAGAGAGAAAGACAAGAAAGTGAGGGAATAGAGACTTGGAAGACTGGAGGAAAGGAAATGAGAATTACTAATTAACAAAAAAAAGAAGCACTAACAGATCTAATGGAAAAGCCAAGCCTTTTGCCATCCAGTGGGATTTATCAGCAGAGAGAGAGAGAGAGAGAGAGAGAGAGGGGGGGGGGATGCTCTCCTACTGCACTATGCTTGTATAACCCTTTTTCACCATATAATCACAGCCAGCAGTGGGTTCCTCAGGTGTGATCACCGGTTCCTGGTTCGATCCCCCTGGGTTCGTGTCGAAGTGTCCTTGAGCAAGACACTGAACACCTAACTCAGGGTTGTCAAACTGGCGGCCTGCGGGCATTTGGCGGCCCGCGGAAAGGTCCATGGCGGCCCACGAAATACTTTTAAAAATATAAAAAAAAAAAAAAAAGGCTCCAGGTGGTGCTGTGGCAGAAAACGGTGGCGCGGCGCTGTCAGACATAGGATAGGCTCCTGTCCCCTGTATTACTTTCTGTTTAAAGAGACTGAGGTGCTCTTATTATAAAATGGGGTGCGACATAGAGTCGCAGTTTGCATTGCCTTGCTGTGCGTCCAAGCTGCTGTGAGGACGCTCCTCCCTCCCCCACTCACTGCTACTAGGCTGCAGCCTAGCTGATGGCCCGCTGTAGAGAAGCATTGTCTCTTCCCAGCTGTGGAATGTTCTGGCTGATTGGCTCGTTAACAGTCTATTCAACTACTAGTCGAGTAGTAATGGCTATACTCTCTGATCCTCACGCAGGAGTCAGCCTAGCACGGACGTGAATTTTGTCTGTCTGTCTGTCTGTCTGTCTGTCTGTCTGTCTGTCTGTCTGTCACACACACACACACACACACACACACACACACACACACACACACACACACACACACACACACACACACACACACACACACACACACACACACACACGTGAATGTAGTGCAGTGTATAACTGGTCCCTGACATTGACAAGTTGGTTAAAGCAAAGAAATGTCAGGTCTGGAAGCAGAAAGTGATTTAGATGAAATTTCATGCTGGCTACACCATCTAAATTTGCCATTTTGGATATTTTTGAAAATATAATAATGGTAATAGGTAGTTAGAAGCATTAATCATATATGTGTTAAAAACTTACAAATGTATCAAAGCTGCTTCTTTGATACATTTGTGCGGCATAGTGCGGCACTGAGTGCCGCACTATGAGCTTGTAGATCTATTTTTGAAAAATAATGGAAATTTGTGCGACATTTGTAAGTCTTTACAAATGTCTTTTAAATCCTAACAGTTTTCTGAAACACTTATGTTGCTATAATATGTGGTTCTCTAACTTTTTTATGTCAAAATTATATTATATAAATATATAATCTAAAATGACACAGTATGTGTTCCCGGATTGAATGCTCCTTACAAATTGCATTTAGTTTTT
The DNA here is from genome assembly GCF_963280865.1 of Gymnoscopelus braueri. Classification (NCBI taxonomy): domain Eukaryota; kingdom Metazoa; phylum Chordata; class Actinopteri; order Myctophiformes; family Myctophidae; genus Gymnoscopelus; species Gymnoscopelus braueri. The sequence goes on from NC_137615.1 coordinate 6,764,357, forward strand.
AATGTCAATAATTAAAGTAGCTATTCTTCTTCATAATAACATGTTTTTAAAGGTGATATACTGCAGTTAGTAGCAGTGACTGAGACAACAGACTGAAAAACAATGCTGTATAACTGAATGCGCGTGAGCGCACATGCGCGTCCGCAACTGGTTTCGGCCCACATCAAGTCACCATTTGACCAATGTGGCCCGGACCCCAAAATGAGTTAGTAACTGCTCCCGATGGGCAGGTTGGTTCCCACCGGGAGAGGACGTAGCCTCTCCATACTACTCCTCCTACTGACAGCACTTATAGGAGGAGTAGAGTACGTGCAGTGACAAACATCACCCTCCCTGCCCGGCTTCGCTTCGCTTCCCCGAATACGGCACAACGCCTCGCACTGCAAGGCGTTGTGAGCTTGTAGATCGGCTATTTTCACAATGTTTGCCTCTAAACTAAAAGAATAAAAAGAGAAGTGCTGGATTAAAAAAAGATAAAAGGTTAAGCATGGGTTGGCGGGACGTCTTTCTTAACTACTGTAGACCTCAGCTGGGAAAGGCTATCCTGAAGATTTTTAGATTTGATTTGGTTTTGAGTGTGGTTTTGAAGGAAGGGAGGGAGGGGAGGGTGGCATCTTTAATGTGGTTGGGGAGTGCACTGCAGATTGATTGTTTTAAACTGATTTTCTTGGCCCGTCCCGTCCATGTTCTGTCCTGTTAGATTGTGCGTCAGGTCCTTCCATGGTCTGTCCTGTTAGGTTGTGTGTCAGGTCCTGTGCCAGTGGACTGACACCAGGACAGATTGTGATGCATAATGAGGCAGAACAGATGGAGATTATTCTATAGGGTATTAGGGTATTACTGTACTATAGGTGAGTTAGTAGAGTACAATATACATTTCTACACAAATGCACGTATAATATGCAGAGGCCTGTATCTGTAAGTGATGCATGTGCACACTAGTGCTACTAGAATAATGAATTACATGTAGAATGCATGCACTTATGCATGCATGTACTCTCTCTCTCTCTCTCTCTCTCTCTCTCTCTCTCTCTCTCTCTCTCTCTCTCTATCTCTATCTCTATCTCTATCTCTCTCTCTCTCACACACACAATAAGGAAGTAAGCACACACACACAAACACGCGCACACAATAAGGAAGTAAGCACACACGCGCACACACACACACACACACACACACACACACACACACACACACACACACACACACACACACACACACACACACACACACACACACACACACACACACACACACACGAGGTGGTTTGTGTCCTCATGCATGCAGTCAATTGATTTATAGTTCAATTCAACTCAATCTTTATACTGTACGTCACGCATGCAGCTCTTTATCTTTGGTCAACTCCGTATATAAGGTGCTCCATTAAAACAAGACTATTAAGACTAAGACTAATGGGCGTGAGGACAAGGTGCAATTGTGCAATTAAAGTTCCATAACATTTTTATAATGACACATCAATCAATATTCCATAATGTAAATGAATATGTCCGTACAGCAGTCATGTGCAAGAGAAGGCATGGTGCTGGTTGGCTGGATGGCTGGTTCACGTAGGGATAAATTGTCTTAAAGGGATAGTTCACCCCCAAAATGACCTTTTTTTTGATGGATTAGTCACCCCATGGAGACTTGAATTCATGGATATTTATTTTGTTTTTGTCGCATTCCTAAGAGTCTCCTTTGTGTCTCCTACCAGAACCGCTACCGGTCCGCCGGTCATCAAATTATTGGCTTAGGAATGCGACAAAAACACGAAAATATCCATTAATTCAAGTCTCCATGGGTTGACTAATCGATAGGATACTAGAAAAAGTGCTCCTCGGAGCACAGGTCTCCGCCAGGTCAGGTAGGTTATTGAGGGCCAGCAATGTTCGGAATTCCCCACCCTCTAACCTGGAAGACAGACGGACAGACAGACAGACAGACACACAAAGAGAGAGATTAACAGTTTAGGGGTGGCAGTGGCTCAGGAGATAGCAGCCGCTTGGGAACCTTCCGTTCCCAGTTCGAGCCCGGGCTCCCCCAGAGTTAAGGTCCTTACACACCGGGGCGAATTCTTCATGCGAATAAATACGTTTTTTTTTTAAACCTTATAAAGTCAATGCAAGCGTCCACATCACTTTCGCGAAGCGAAAAAGCGTCTTTTAATTATTCGGAACGAGTCCGAATTTTGCGTATATTCGCATATTCGCCGGTGTGTAAGGACCTTTAGTGTCGAAGTGTCCTTGAGCAACACACTGAACCCCTAATTGCTCCCTATGAGCAGGTTGGTGCCTTGCATGGTTTCCTCCGCCAACGGTGTATGAATGCGTGTGTGAGTGTGTGAAAGTAATGCACAACCTATGTAAAGCGCCTTGGTTAAAGGTGCTTTATACATGTTTATAGAACATTTCCCATTTGTTGTGTAAAACTAGTAATAACATTCATGACTAGTCATCCATACCCAGGATGCTGTGCACCCAAACTACTGTATGTGAAGACATGAGACTTGGGACCACAATTGGCACTACAGATCCATAGCTTGTGTCAAAAATGCGTACCACTCGGTACAGAAACACGCTGAATTCCACAGAACTTAGAGGGATCCCAGGATATGAACTAATTTTTCCATTTCTGCAGTAGAAGAACAAATCCTATTGATAGCTTGTAGACAATATCATTACTTTCTGTTCTTTTTGTCAAGCACTTTAATAGTCCTTCCATATGTAACCAGGTGGACCTGTTACTAAGGCAGTATCAGCCAGGTGCTCCTTGTTTCTAATCAAGGGTGGGGTTTATTGGCAGACAATGTTTAAAATGGCTAGACTGCATCCATTCAGGGGATCGATCCCTTAGCTTGCTGTAAGGTTGGCGTACCTGAGGAGGACAAGAGCTGGAAGGCATGGCTTTTCTAAATGTATCGGCATATTATAGGCCGCCTGGTGAATTAGTAAGTTATGGTAAAAAGTATGCCTTTAGTCCATGCTGCTGTGCTTCTTCTCCTCCTCTGTTACGCCAGCCCAATGTATGGTATTGTATGTGTTGGTTATTTATGCTTGTTGGGTTTTAGTCTAGTGTGTATTTTAAAAGCTGGACTACTTTATGTACAGAAGGAAAAATAATAGAAAGCCTTTTTGAAATCATTCTATGTCTTATTTCCATGCTCATGCTTGGTTATACGATTACGAATCTGTGCATTGCATTGTTAAAGAGGACCTTCCCTCTAGAAAGTATTGTATATTTTATTACTATTATTCCCTTTTGCTACACATACTTAGTAAACTGGACCCGAGTTGCATCTGTACTTGGACCACATTTTATTCCATCTACACCAAACCTCTTAACCAAAAATAGTATAGCATTACAAGCCCACAGCGGGTCGCATGAGAGAAATGCATGTACCAGAAAATGTAACGTATAGTCTTTGCATTTCAGTGACTTCAGGTAGAATCTACTGCCTTGTTGATGTTGTTGTAAATGTAAAACATGTGGCAAGTTAAATGATGCCACAGGTACTATTTGACTGCTCCAAGGAATGTAACACTTAGCTAAAAGGGGGAGATGTAATGGCATTTAGGTGCCACAAGGTGGCTCTGTGGACTCAGTTTTTTTTTGGGAGGTGGAGAATAGATGAGAGTAGCAGAATGGCTTGTGAGAGTTAGAGATTGTTCAACATTCCTGACGTTGGTGAGTTGCAATAATAGCAGCATATTTACATTTACACTGAAAATGTCTCCATTTGTTCTCAGAGAGTCCCACGGTTCCCAAAAAGGCAAAAAGCCAATGCAAAAACGATAAAGGAGGGAGACAACTGTATACTTAATGCAAAAATAGTTTTAAGGCCTTCAAACAGGTATTTTACCTTTTTTGTTCAGGCAAATTGACAAATAATTGGCTTAATTAAATAACTATTCCCCAGGCAGCAATGGTAAGTGTGTGAAATCATGTCAAATATATAAATATAATACCGGTATCATAACCCTTCCCTACAGTATATATTTGACATGATTTCATCGTTGCTGCCTGAGGAAGAGTTACTCGAAACACGTTGCTGAGTATGTAATATTTAAAAATTATACCTCCTTGTCTTTCATACTGCTGCATTTCTACCCCTTTTGTCCAGATTAACCCCCCCCCCCCTTCCAAAACAGAGTATATTATTAATCTGACATTGTTGAGCAAAAGTTGTGAAAATATCCAACAGCAACGATACGTATTCAGAACTCACCATTTCAATCCACAGGTATGACATGAATTTCTGGTCTTTCTCAACCTACAGTATGAATGAAAATACATAGAGGACAATTTTCCATCCAACAATCACAACTGATGAAAATACACACACACACACACACACACACACACACACACACACACACACACACACACACACACACACACACACACACACACACACACACACACAGATATAAGCAGATGCAAACAAAAATGCACGCTATGCGGAAAAGGCAACACATGTGCCTACATAAGTACACAGTACAGTGGACCAAACAAATAAATATCATGGCTCCCTGGTTGCCCAGCGAGTTAACCACTTTAACTGTAAATTTATTCTTAAATATAACAAAAAAATTGCACGTATGCAAGCTCAAAACGTGTCAGATCAGCCATTTCCACTGAAACATAAAATATCATCAGAGGGGTTATGGCTTAATTTGTTAATTAAAGCAACTTTGAGTAGGCTACTTAGAAACGCGCTAACATAATGTCTAGGTATTATTATCAATTCAACAGTCACATAACTACATCAGGCTGTATCAGGTGATACATGTGGCATTTACTCTCTCTGCCATCACTTTGTTCTGTCTTCACTGTCCCGTGTCAATTGGGAAGAATTAATGCCTTGACAACCCAGCGTTCACTTACCACGTCTAAAATGTCGTTGAGCGCCATATCCAACCACACCACGGTGGGTTTCGTGTGGTCTAGAACGGGTCGTGTTGCCGTGTACATTCTGTTGCCTTCTTTCATGTTCAGGTGTATTAAAATGTCAAGGTAACTACACACCTGTTTAATACCTGAAACACAAGAGTGAACACAACTATGAATGAAACAAAGTCAAATATATACCACACACAACATATCCATTGTGGTCATTGAGAGGCCAGATAGAGCATAGCAGTGGCAGCCATTTTGTGGTTCCACATATAGAAAGCCCATTCATTCAGCCCAGATCTTTCCGAAAAATATGTATTTATATACATTATTTTAAGCCCTGGAACCAAGCCATCCAGGTCTCCTGGTGAATCATGACCATAAAACATTAGATTTTCCATGACATGAAAATATTTGAGAACCACTGGTTAAAATAATTAAAATGTAAAATTGTGAAGCAAGCCCAAATGAGCAACTAAGCCCAAGAAACCACAGCCCACAACTACCACATTTTACAAGCAAAAATAAGCCCAAAGTATGTTTGTTCTAAGCTGGTCCACCTGGCTCTCATTGACTCTCATTGACGTAGATGTCTGTCAGTACCTTCTTTTTATATACCTTGGTTTAATGCAGGTTATCAGTTGCCAGATTTGGCAAAAGAAACAAGCGGCCGTGTCGATAAAAACAAGCCCAAAAGAAGCAACTATAGGCCTAGGCTAATTTGTTTCCACTTTTACATCGGCTGTTTGAAAATAGCAGATCAACAAGCTCACAACGTGTCACATCATGACACGTTGTGTGCTTGTAGATCTGCTATTTTCAAAAAATATTGGGAAAAAAAGCAACAATCTTGTATGGGGGTCCCTGGCACCACATATTTTCAGATGTGGGTCTGCGACAAATACATATTAATCTAGGGGTCCTTGACATGAAAAAAATGTGGGAACCACTGGTTTAAAAAACATTAGAAAGCAAGCCCAATGAAGCGACTACACTTAAAAAACAACAACAACCAAATTGCTCATTTATAAGCAGACATGGCAACACGGGTAACGAGTGTATTAGGAGCCCCTTCGATCTCGGCGCCCTTTGCTGTGACATCAAAGCGTGACGTTACTCTCTCTCTTCTCTTGAGTACTCCAATTGTCGCACGCGCTCCCCCCCCCTCTCTCTCACACACACACGCACGCACGCACGCGCGCGCGCACGCACACGCACGCACACACACACACACACACACACACACACCAGCAAACATGACAACAAATGGTTAACAAGCGCTGCTTGTTTGGAAGTAATTAGTGAAATAAACAGCTCAAACAGCTCAAACAGCTCAAAACGCGTCACGGCGTGACGCGTTTTGAGCTTGTAGATCGGCTATTTATTTCCATTTTTTTTTTTTATGTTTGAAAATATATGAAACATTTTCAGCATGGAAACGATTATGATGATTATGACTGTTATCCCCCCAAAACTATTGCGATTATGTAATAATTGTGACAGGCCTAGTTTTTCCTTTTCCTTTGCTGGATGCTGCAGCTGCTTCATTCTGCAGTTTGTTGGATGGTGCTTGTGGCGTATGCATGTTGGATGCTGATTGTGGCGTATGCGTGCTGATGCGGTGAAAGATGTTGCTCAGCTGCTTTTTTTCCGGTTTTTTTTTTTTTTTTTTTTATGTTGTGGAATCGAACGCCGACGTTGAATCTACGACTATGTTGGTAGTTTAGTTTTTGTTTTCAGGTTGAATCTACGACTATGTTGGTAGTTTAGTTTTTGTTTTCAGGTTGAATCTACGACTATGTTGGTAGTTTAGTTTTTGTTTTCAGGTTGAATCTACGAGGTCGTTTTTTTCCCAGGTTGTAGTACGACTATGTTGGTAGTGTTGTGGCTGTTATTTTGTGTGTGTGTGAGAGAGAGAGATAATTTGCATTCAATATGTTTTTAGACATAGGCCTCTGTAAATCCGGGCATGGACCTGGTCATTGGAGGGGGGGGGGCAGGCGGGCGTTCACACTAATCACATGACGCTGCTACATTTTAATCAATGACGTTTTTCATTTAAAAGTTTAATTTCTTGCCCGAAAAAGATCAAGAACATGTCGATGTGTTCCAACATACCTGAAATGAGTCGACGAAAAGCACATTCAGAATGATCAATTTCTTACCAATGGAGCAACAATTTTTCATTTCTCGCCCACATTTGGAGTTACATCATGGCAAGGTAACTTTAGTCATAGTCTTTTGAATATAATTCCATATTTTAGTCATCTGAAATGTTTTACTGTTAGTCTAGTTTTAGTTGACTAAATATCATAATATTATAGTCGACTAAATCTACAGTTGATTTAGTCGACTAAAATGTATTTTGGTGGTGCCTTGATGGCGTCGTATGGCAGATTTTACACTTGGTTGCATGCTGAAAATAGCAGATCTTGTAGATCTGCTATTTTCAGAACGCATTACATTACATTACAGTCATTTAGCAGACGCTTTTATCCAAAGCGACTTACAATAAGTGTATTCAACATAGGTAGGGAACGAAAACTACTAATCACCAGAAGTCTTTAGTGCATTTTCTGCAAAAACAAGCAACCAAGAGTATACCTAGCGCTAAGGTAAAAGTGCAATATATCAGCTACCTATTTCCTTAAACAGATGAGACAAAATAGCTAAATCAAATGAGCATGAGCTAAAACAAATAAGTGTATCGACTAAACAAGATCCAATAGACAATCCAATAATCCAATAAACAATACAGCAATAGAAAACAAGCGTTCGTACAACTAGTTAACAACAAGTAGGTCAGGCAGAGAGGAAGGGTAGTGTTTCCTGAAGAGGTGGGTTTTCAGCCTGCGGCGAAATATGGGCAGTGACTCTGCTGTCCTAACATCAGTGGGAAGTTCATTCCACCACTGTGGGGCCAGAACAGAAAAGAGTCGTGACCGTGTGGATCGGCCAGAAGGACCCTTGAGTGACGAGGCAATCAGTCGCCCCGAGGTGGCAGACCGAAGTGGTCGGGCAGGGGTGTAGGCATCGACCATAGCCCGGAGGTAGGAAGGAGCTGTTCCTTTCACTGCCCTATAGGCTAGCACCAGGGTTTTGAACTGGATGCGAGCCGCTACGCAACACCCGAGCACAACCAAACATAAAATGACTTGTCTTTTTGTTCTACTGGATCTCTTCTCCACTAGTCCCTCACTAACATTTTAGTCTAGTTTTTATCTGTTGACGAAATCGTCAATATATTTAGTCATAGTATCATAGCTTAGTTTTTATTTCGTTTTCGTCAGTGAAAAAAGGCAGTCGACAAACATTTTTCGTGATAGTTTTAGTCGACAAAATCAACAGTGGTCCATGGCCTAAGGGGCCGTCCATGCCAAGCACTATAACGCTAAAGAAGTGGATGGCAGACACTGTTGCCATGTCTGCTTATTATAAGCGACTTTGTGCGGGTTTGTGGTTTTCTTTTCTTTTTTCCGGGCTTGCTTCTAAAGTGTAGTTGCTTATTTGGGCAGGCCTTCAAATAAAAAAAAAGAAAAGGTGTAGAATCAGCGTATTAAAGTCCTCCATGCATCATCTACCTTCAAATGACTGAACTCTCTCCTGAAGTAACACATCATCATGCTTCATAATGGACCTGTCAGCAGGTTGAACACTCATTACCAATGAGTCATTAGAGATGAGAACAGAGCTGTCACACGGCTGGCTGCCACCGTCACAACACTGACTGCCAACCGTTTGACTGTCTGCATTTTACTTGAGTATTTGGGTATTTTTGGGGGGATGCTTATGACTTTCACTGCACTACATTTCAAAGACAAATATTGTACTTTTGACTGGACTACATTTCTAGGAAGGGGGAAGAAAAAGTACATTATGAATTCATTTAAATTCAAATGTAGTGGAAAAAGTAGATCTATAAGCTCACAATACACGCGTTGCGAGTACTGCGGTTGAGTACACTTTGTCCACCACAGCTCGCCACTTTCAGAGCGCTCGCATCGTTTCATCAACCCGCGTATATATAATGCAATATCAGCCTTATTCCAAAATGACTGACATTAAATGATCATTTAAAAATGTCCCTTTACATAAATCAAACCCTTTTTTTCCTTATTTTTTTCCTTTAATCATGTCAGTTATGCTTCCTATAGATGACAATCACTGTCATAAATCGTCTCCGTCGGGTGGAAACCTCATTATGTGTCCAAAACGTGTTCAGGATTCAAATTTCAAAAACAGCAAGAAGTAGCAGAATCTACGAGCTCGAAACGCACAGCGTCGCTAATTTTGATGCTTTTGTGTGACGCTGTTATATGATCAAGTATAGGGCGTTAATTTATGAAAAAACACAAAAAGTTATAATATGGAGATAAGAGGTTTTGTTTCTGCCCGACAGCAACAGAGTCCTACACCCTCCATATGTTCTCAGTGCTCAGTCATGCCGAGTCGATGGCAGCTATACATTTGAATATGGGGGATTATTGTGCACATGATACCCTTAAAACAAGTTCTCTTACAACGCAAGGCGGTCCAAGTGGGTACTAAAATATTTGAAAATAGCAGATTGTAGATCTGCTATTTTCAAATAGCCTAGGTATAAAATAGGGCTAAAGTGGTTAATGTATGTTTCATAATATCATAATTTATATCTGAAAAGTAACTAGTAACTAAAGTTTTCAAATAATTGTAGTGGAGTAAAAGTACAATATCTGCCTCTGAGATGTAGTGGAATAGAAGTAAAAGTACTGAAAATTGGAAATACTCCAGTAAGGTAAAAAACAATACCTCAACTTTGTACTTAAGTATAGTACTTCAGTACATGTACTCAGTTACTTTACACCAGTGGCTTTAGTGACAGCTTCATCAAGTTTAGTGGACGTTATTGCGTGTTTTTATTAGGGATGCAGCGAGCGATAATGTTCATCCATGCCTGGAAATTACCTCGCAATCATTTCCACTTCCCATAGCGCACGTCCTTTGATGTCTGGCCGTCCGTCTGAGGGCGGCGCGCTGTGCTGAATACAATTTGCATGAGTGATCAGTGTAGTTATAGACAAAGTGTGGGTGGACTGAGAGACTTCTCCTCTCTATCGCTCTCTCTCTTTCTCTCTCTCTCTCTCTCTCGCTCGCTCTCCACCTCTCTCTCTCTCTCTCTCACTCTCTCTATCTGTGTCTATCTCTCTCTGTCTGTCTGTCTGTCTGTCTGTCTGTCTGTCTGTCTGTCTGTCTGTCTGTCCACCTCTCTCTCTTCTCTCTCTCCCCCCCCCCTCTCTCTCTCCTGTCTCTCTCACTTTCCATCTTCATCCCCTCTCTTTCTCCACCTCATCTCAAGCTCTTCCAACTCTCTCTCTCTCTCTCTCTCTCTCTCTCTCTCTCTCTCTCTCTCTCTCTCTCTCTCTCTCTCTCTCTCTCTCTCTCTCTCTCTCTCGTACAGTATGCAGGTAGAACAGTAGCATGTGTTTCAAAATATTAAATCATTTTGACCACATTTTTAACACAGATCTTCCGTGCACATGGTAATGGTCAATGGCTGTGTGCAAATGCAGATCAATTGCTCCAGCCACTGAGGAGAACCGGGTGATATAGGATGATATCTAAGAGTAATTAATAATTAAGTGGAATTATGTGGAATATGTAGGTCATTTGTAGTCGTCAAAATAATCATCTAAAGTGAAATGAATAACTTTATCATTCAATGAAAGCGTCATACAATCAAAAAGAGATGTTGTTTACAACACGAGAGGAACCGCTTTCATGTTTTATACTGCAGTCTATATGCAAACTCCATCTTATCAATAATGTAGAGAGTAGTTGTTGCATATTTAATGCATGCTTGTTAGTGAGCATATACATTCAACTCTTTGTAATGGTAAACTTGTGTCAGGTTTTAGAAACATGTACATTCAACTCTTTGTAATGGTAAACTTGTGTCAGGTTTTAGAATCATGTACATTCAAGTCTTTGTAATGGTAAACTTGTGTCATGTTTTAGAAACAAATATATTCAACTCTTTGTAATGGTAAACTTCTATCAGATGTGTTGTACAAACCTTGCGTCAGAATGCTGCTACCCACGCCTCACTCCCACGCATTTGTGACCGTGAATGTGCGGTCAGAAATCACATGCATGTCCACGTGCACGTTCACGTGCATTCTGCTGTATCCATTGGTGGAAAGTGACAAAGTACCTTTACTCGAGTAGGCTACTGTACTTGAAGGATGACTTCACCCATTTTCAATATTCCTCATTTATGTACCATTTCCAATATACCATTTCTGTCGCTCTGTGTCTCAGAGGAGGGATGTGGACAGTTCAGAAACCCGCCTACCAGTGACATCATGGATGGGGAATCGACGCTAATAGAAATGGCAGGCTTTCTATTCCTGGAAAGTTAGCGCGCTATAATGGAAGCCATTGTTCTCGCGTTAATAAAAATCAAAAAACAAATCAAGGTGATACAACGATCAATCTGCTGGAACATTAATGGGAACTGCACCCTTAAGAGATTCAAGAAGTGGACTTCAAATCCAGCGGAGATTCCTGGCCGCCTGCATGGACACAATGCACAACCCAAGCATAGCCTATAAATCAGCCATTTAAGCGGCCAAGTCTGCCTGCTGGACAAGGCTCCATCCGTGTGACATGAATGTATGTCAGCCCTGCAGCTGAACACAGTGAGCCACCATCAGCACCAACCCAGGCCCTGAACGTCTGACTGTATTTATGACTCTATTAAAAGACTCTGCACAAGGACGGGGAGGGGGGGGGGGATGAGGGGCTATTCCTCTCCTCTCTCCATCTCTCCATCTCTCTCTCTCTCCTTTATTTCCTTCCCCTCACCTTGCTTCATCTCCTCTCAAGTCTTTTACGCTCAGATTTATGTCAGCGTCCACAGATAAGTTACTTGCACGTGTCCGTACGTTAGACAAGTGGTTTTGATGTATTAGGTGTATTATGTATGATATGCCTTCTGCTTCCCTGCACATTTTGACACTGATAAAGATGTTATACATGTCTATATAGGTAGGAAAAATGTGCCAAAAAGATCAGATCTACGATTCCCACTTAACTCATTCAGTGCCAAGTAAATAAATAAATGATTGCCAATAGTGCCAATAGCGATTCTTCGTCTTTTTTTACCTTTTCAAGTAGTCACAGAATATTTATCTATATCCAGTATGATCAATCCCCTGATGGTTGCTAATCCCGGGGGGGGGGGGTTCACTGTGCTTCCGTGAAGAAAAAAAAAGTCATCACGACTCCCCGTTCGCTTGTTATAGGCCGTTGAATATACCATGACTCGTCAAAAAAAAGGGAAAAAAAGGAAAGCAAGATACAGCCGTATCCCCAAATACGCTAACCAGGAAGTGAATGGAAGAGGACATCTTGGAATCACGTGATCTCCTGGATCTGTGTGTCTGAGCATGAAATGGTCACTCATGTGTTATCGAACAGCGCCATCTAGTGGAAAAACGCTGAAAACACCAAACGACGTCAAAGACACCAGTGGCACTTTGGGCCTTTGGGAAAAAAATGTCAAAGATGTCAATGGCACTGTATGTATGAGTTAACAGTCCGAATCCTTAACGGTTTCCTTGTTTTTATGCATGGTCACTAGAGAGACAGGTTGTGTTTATGCATGGAGGTTGACTCGTCTCCTCCCAACCTCTTACTTTTTAACTTTTTCACCAGAAGAGTGCCGTGGTTTGTTTTTTTCCTTTGTTGCAAGTTTTGAGTCCCCAACCAAAGAGCACCTTCATTATACTTTGTTTTGGACTTCCAAGCACTCCAGACCCTTTCTTTAAAAAAAAAAATCACCCAGAATTTTTCCTTCAGCTTTGGCAGGTCAATAAACAGAGAGTACAGAACAGTTTGCATCCTCGGTGAACTTTGTTGGGTTCGAGAAGCCCGGCTGTCCGAGCCAAAAACGGCTTTGTTTGTAGCATGCTGCAGGCCTTAAACTATAATGCAGTATGCACATGAGTGTCATTACCATTAACCCATTAAGACCGGGAAAGCATATGTCACTTTAGATTTTATCCACTTTAAACCATTATCTTATAGTCTGGCTATTGAAAAATAGCAGATCTACAAGCTCATAGCGCGGCACCGAGTGCCGCGCTATGAGCTTGTAGATCTGCTATTTTTGGGGGGAAATCATAAAAATGTGTGCAAATCTTATATATTTTTTCAACATTTGTAACCCAAATCTTTGCTTCTCGGGATTCTACAAATGTCTTCTAAATCCTAACAGTTTTTCGATAAAAACTTTACGTTGCTATAATATCAGTGGTTCTCAAACTTTTTCATGTCAAGGACCACCCAAAATTATATGTATTTGGCCGCGGACCCCCCCCCCCCCCCCATCTCAAAATGTGTTGTTCCAGGGACCCCCCCAGAAGCAGCACAAAAAATATATATTCAAAGATTTGCACACATTTTCACGATTTCCCCCCCAAAAATAGCAGATCTACAAGCTCGTAGTGCGGCACTCGGTGCCGCGCTACGACCTTGTAGATCTGCTATTTTTTACGAGCTTGTAGATCTGCAATTTTTTTTTGAATAGCCCAAATAAATCTTAAAATGACACAAGATGCGTTCCCGGTCATAATGGGTTAATCACCCATGGGCCCAGAGACACCACAGATACTTTACTACGCACAATGCTGGCACGTACGTGCACGCTGTGTGTGTGTGTGTGTGTGTGTGTGTGTGCACGTGTGAACTCACACGCTGTGTGATGTAGCACCTGGCGGTGCGCTCTGCTCTGCAGCCCGGAGCCTGGGTGTCTCAGCGGGTTTCAGTCAGAGAAACGCATGCAGTCCCCTTGAAGCAGTGCTGGAAAGTAACTAAGCGCATACTTACTTAAGTACTGTACTTAAGTAAGTAGTATTTCCAATTTCCAATAATTTTATTACGTTTATTACGTCTGCTCCACTACATCTCGAGGGCAAATATTGTACTTTTTACTCCACTACAATTATTTGAAAACTTTAGTTACTAGTTATTTTGTAGATTTCGCTTATTATTACAAAACCACTTCAGATCTATATATACTTTGAACATAGCAGATCCACAAGTCCTCTTTTCAAATTTCCAAAGGATTTTTTATACATTTGAAAACTTGAGAAATGGGACCTTCTTCATAATGAGTACTTTTGGTACTTTAAGTATATTTTGATGCCAATACTTTTGTACTTTTTTTTTACTCAAGTACATTTTTAAAACTGGACGTGCACTGGTAACAGACTATGTCCACAATAGGGTATTGATACTTGTACTAAAGTAAAGATATGTGAGTACTTGTTCCGCCTCATTTGAACCAGAAATCTATTTACAAAGACACTGAGGGATGACAGCAGAGCACCTCCTCCCACAATGCAATTCACCTCCTCCCACAATGCAACTCATAGACGCTTGCATTAACAGCAGGTTACACAGCCCATGCACATAAGGGAGCAGACACATTTATATATCTGCATATTACACAGACACACTCAGACGGAAGAGTATGTATACTTATGACACATACTGTAGGCTATAGCCCACACCCAGACAAAAGTTGTTTTGAATGTAGGTGCATGCAGCCAGGAGGAAACACACAAACACTCAAAGGCTTTTTAAAACTAAAACTGCCATAATGACTAGAGTAGACTATCAGCATCATCACCATGGGAACCAAATCCAGCAGGAACCCCCCCCCCCCCCCCCCCGCCCGCCCTGACCTTGTGGAGATCTGCTTCAAAGCCGAATGAGACACTCTGGCTAAGAAAGGAAGGAAAATGCATTGTCGGTGAAGCATTAAGGATTATCAACTGTCTCACGGCAAGGTGGAGCGTTCATATGAATGATATATGTGTGCAGTGCAGTTTAGTTTAGTTTAGTTTACTTGCACATAGTTAAAACGTGGGAAAGGATGAGAAGATAAAATGAGCGAATGGCATCGCACAGCACAAATCATTGTCTTCTTAGAATAGACTATCCTCTTATTAACACAATTGATACAAGGAATTGACTCTCTCACTTCTGCTGATTATAGGAAAGGTTGAATCACAGAGATTCGTTGAGAATTAAGAGTGAGGGAGGCCTCTGAATGTTGTGCCCCCGGCCCGACTCCCAACATGTCCATTGCAGGCGCGCTCTACCAAATAAATCTGCCATAGCGGGTGGTTTTGGAATCCCCTATGCGCTTTCCCAAACGTGTTGGGCAAGATAGCAATTCTAGGGATTGCGCAACAACACGCCCATGGCCACACCTCCAGGCGCAAAAAAAACGGAGTCGGCATAATGTATAGCGGCTATACCGTTTAGGGACAGCACCAGCTGCCTTGTGCGTAATTAACGGGTAGCGGGTAGTGCCAAGGGATAGTGCAGGACGGTAGAGTGTAGAGTGTTTTGCCTATTATTTGGGGGCCCTCTTGCAGTACCCTCAGAGCCCACCAGAGGGCCCCGGGCCCCACGGGTTGAGAATCGCTCTCCTAAACACTCCTGATACAGACACTCCTTCCTCGCAATGTTATATGTTATATGCTGACTTAAGTTGTTTTTAGAAGACTGTCCAGAGATGGGAAGGGGGCCCACAGAGACTAATTTGTACAACGACCCAGAAATGTGTGCGACTAACCCCCCTATCAATCGGTAATTGTGCAGATTGTAGGTAATCGTTTATCCATTTGCATACTGTATAATGTGCTAAAACATTTGCTGTTTGTTTAAACGAATGACGGAATCCTCAAACTGTTGTGAACGAGTTCCCAGTTGGTTTACGTTTTTTTTTGTGTTTTAAAAAATATTCATCATCATTTGAGAATTGTGCCGATGCGAAAGTGAGAGAGAACTAATTATTCTTGAGACTCATGCACATCATTTGCTGTTCTACTTCCTAATGTATTCGGCGGTGATTTGTCTCCAAATCTCCGACGCTCGTCCTGTAGCAGCTGGCAAGGTGGTGCGCATGCCTGGGAGACTCCCGGCCTGAATTATTGTCCCCGTCCCGGCGTCCCACACTGGCGTGCGTGCGTGCGTGTGTGTTTGTGTGTCTACTCTATAGTCTAGAAGACTTTGAAAAGACTTTTGAAAGACTAAAGTCTGACACTCTCACATCTACCACTTGAACAGTGGTTCTCAACCTTTTCCCCAAAATAATCACATTTCAACTGGGGAACCCCCCCCCCCCCCCCCCCCCCGCACTTGGAATTGTAGTAATTACATTTAGTTTGACTCGGATCCACCGATAGATATTGTGAAAATAGCAGATCTACAAGCTCACAACGCCTCGCAGCGCAAGCTTGTAGATCTGCTATTTTCACAATGTTTGCCTCTTTCTTACGTAATCTTTGGCAATTTGTACAATTTGGTATTAAAAGGTGTTAAAAGTCCTTATATTGGCACTTTATAAATGTGCAGATATCCCTGTATACACTTATACTGTATGTTGGTTTGTTAAAGGTAGGGTAAGTGATTTACTTTGGTTAAAATAGGTGTTAAATAGCTCTATATTGTGATAGTACTCATTGCTATAGAGCGTTGCAGTTCCCGCCCACTTCCTGTTTTTTTTTGTGCCGGAAGAAAAAACTCAATGCATTTTTCCATTGACATTTCCAAAAATATTTATATCTATTAATTTAAGCCTCGAATCAAGCCATCATGACATGACATGAATCATGACCATAAAACGTTTTTTTCTGTGATTTTATTTTATTTTATATTTAATTATATGATATACTATATTTAATAAATACCCTTTGTTTTGCCGTTTTCCAAAAAAAATAATCACAGAATCAAACGTTTATGGTCATGATTCATGTCATGTCATGATGGCTTGATTCGAGGCTTAAATTAATAGATATAAATATTTTTGGAAATGTCAATGGAAAAATGCATTGAGTTTTTTCTTCCGGCACCAAAAAAAACAGGAAGTGGGCGGGAACTGCGACGCTCTATAGAGTGTTTGTTCAGTAAAAGGAGTCTCCATGTCTCTCCAGCTCTTTATTAAACAGAAAATGCATTCTCTCCTGATTGGCTTAAATGTTATCACCTACCTGAAAATGTACGTATATTCTGTTTACCAAAGAGCTGGAGAGACCCTGTGACCGAACAAACACTAGCAATGATTAGAGTACTTTAGAGTAACCTTTTTAACCAAAAAAAAAACGTTTTACCCAAACATATCACTTACCCTACCCTTTAACTGTTGAGTGAGAAAACAATGTTGTATATTAAGCTAATCATCTGGGGACCCCCCAAAATAATTTGGGGACCCCAAATTAGGTTGAGAACCAGTGCACTAGAAAACCTGTATGTAGTTTTCTAGTGGCACTGTAGTTTCCCAGAATCAAGGACCGCCTGTTTGATATGCATTACGTCACCATCCCCCATTTGATAAGATTTGTTTTTATTTCTGGGACCCCGAATCTACCCTGAACAATCCTCAGTGTTAATTTAACTCTGAGTGTGTACAAAATGGAAGGGTCCATTTGGTTCCATTTATTTCAATGTTGCAGCTTGAACCAAATCAACACTATTTTCAAGAATAATCAGGGAGGTTTTATTTGTCACCAGCTCACTCATACAGGTATAGGAATAGCCACATGTTAGCCTACTGCATCTTGTCCGCACGACTGTGCAACAACACAGGCTTTCAAAAGAAAACTAAAGAACAAACTAAACAGCATAATTCAGCATGCATATTCAGACAGCATATTCACACCTAGAAGTCACACCTGAGAGAGAGAGAGAGAGAGAGAGAGAGAGAGAGAGAGAGAGAGAGAGAGAGAGAGAGAGAGAGAGAGAGAGAGAGAGAGAGAGAGAGAGAGAGAGAGAGAGAGAGAGAGAGAGAGAGAGAGAGAGAGAGAGAGAGAGAGAGAGAGAGAGAGAGAGAGAGAGAGAGAGAGAGAGAGGGAGGGGGTTGAACCACTAATTAGTATTAACCATTTCAGATATAGGCATAGCTGCAACAAAAACAAAGAAGCAAAGATGATACAATAGGCATTTTAACAGTGCATGCAATAACCTTTTGTACTCTTTCATTGGCTCATGATAAAACATATAATTGGCACAAGGAACAATCAGACGCTACATATTGCATTTACGATGGGACATGCACATCCAATTGATTGATATATCTTACTATTATAGATTGTGTCGGCCAGAAACGTTATATGTAAACATTAGGGTGATAACATCCAAGCCATTTAAGACCTATTTCAAATGTCACAAAACAAGGAAGAAAGTGGTTAATTTCTACTCCATCGCACAACAAGGGTATCGCTTGGCCAAAAACGACCTCTCTACAGGCCAATGATGCAGAGTATAAATGATGTTTGAGGCGGTGCTGTGTGTACTGTAGACCCTGTCTCTGTGCCGTTTAACCACACACACACACACACACACACACACACACACACACACACACACACACACACACACACACACAGAGATCAGCCTGCGGCAGTGTAAAGTAGTAAGACATTTAGAAATAGAGTCTGACTCACTTATTTGTGTGCCAGTATTGCTCACCGAAAATAGCTGCATTCATCCCAGCGCAACAACATGTTGTGAAGATCTGCCATTTTTGGTTGTAGGGCTAGGTTAAAAGGTTAGAAATTAATAATAATAATAATAATAATAATAATAATTATAATGTTAATAAAATGGCATTCTTAAACACGCCATCTAGAAATGGCCTCACAAGTATAATAATTCAAACCTGTATGCGTGTGTGTGTGTGTGTCTCGTTTAACCGGCCCACGGTGGGTTCCTGTCTCATCAATCAATGGCGCAGCCTTTGGCTAACACACACACACACACACACACACACACACACACACACACACACACACACACACACACACACACACACACACACACACACACACACACACACACCTCCTGTGGTCTCCGTTTCTCTGCTTACAAACGAACACATTGATTTCACTCTTTGTAGTTAAACTCCTATTGATTTGACTGTGTCTGAAATTACCTGCAAGCTGCCTAATGCACGCACGCACACATATACAGTACATGCATGCACACGCACACACATATGCACAAACACGCAAATGCAAGCATTCTTAGACGCACTCATGCACACATAAATGCTTGTACGCAAGCACACACACACTCGCACACAGACAGATAGACAGACGCACGCACGCGACCTGCATGCTTGCATGGCTTGCACGCGTTCATGCAATACCCACACACATACTGTGTGGGTGTACGTATGCATGCACATGTCAAAAATAGAGGTGACATACTGAGCTTAAAACACACATCAAGTGATGCCAGATGTTGAGTGAGAAACAAGCAACCAGGTCTCCGAAAATAAGCTCAAAAGAAGCGATATGCCGCAGATTTTGAACCCTATTAATTATACATTGACTATTTGACAAGCTCGCAAGCTTGTAGATCTGCTATTTTCGAAAAATCGTGGAAAGAAAAGAAATATTTTGGAACGTTTTTGAAACATTTTAAACACAAATCTTGTATGGTTCAAGGGACAAATAATATTAATTTGTGGATCATTGACATGAACAACAAGCCCAAAGAAGCAACTTCACTTTGGAAACAAGACCAAAAAACCACAACCCGCTAACTACCAATATTTACAAGCAACTTTACAGACAAACAAGCCCAAAGACGCTTATAATAGGCGCGGACATGGCAACGGAGCACATATCTCACCACACTCACAACCAGCTGTCAAATGTAGCCTGACATCACCTCCACACACACACACACACACACACACACACACACACACACACACACACACACACACAGTCACACACACACACACACACACACACACACACACACACACACACACACACACACACACACACACACACACACACACACACACAGTGTGTGACACAACACCGTCTGTTGATTGGTGGCGGCGCATCAATCTTCTCCGCCTTTCAGGTGTTTTATTCACCAGAAAAATCACACACCGCAAACACAACTGCACATGTACTAAACACACACAAGCATACATGCACTCACTCACTCAAAGAAGTACACACCCAATTGCAACACTCACACGCGCACACAAACCCACACACAAGCAGGGACTTTTTTTTACACATGTGACACACACACACGCACACGCACACACACACACACAGCAGGTGGTCTAGTATAATTGGTTGGCTCAGCTGAGGCAGAGAGCTGCAGGGTTGGGCTTAGGGTGACGAGGGACCAGTGGTGGAAAAAGTACTCAAATTCTTTACTTAAGTAAAAGTATCAATTACTGCTATGTAGAAACACTCCGTTACAAGTAAACGTCCAGAATAAAACATTCACTTGAGTAAAAGTACCAAAGTGTTGGTATCAAAATGTACTTAAAGTACCAAAAGTAGAAAGTACTCATTATGCACAATGTCCCATTTCACAAGTTTGTATGTATAGAATATACAATCTTTTGAAAATAGCAGATCTACAAGCTCACAACACGTCGCATCGCGATGCGTTTTGAGCTTGTAGATCTGCTATTTTCAAATGGCCAAAATGTATATAGGGCTGAAGTGGGTAATGTATGTTTTGTAATAATAATCAACATCTACAAAGAATCAGAATCAGAATCAGTTTTATTGTCACATCACAGGTTTACAAGGTAAAAAAGTGGGTGAAATTCGTTTTTGTACATCGTTCCCATCGCAACGTTAGTTTCCATAGAAAGAAGAGGGGGGGGGGGGTGGAGAAGAAGAGGGGGTGGGGGGCAAGTGGGAAGGAGATCAAAACAAGAGAGCAACAGAAGGCCAGACAAGTTATCTACATATTTACAAAGTACCTGAGATAATAAAAAACTAAAAAAAAATAAGGTGCCTGAGCATAGCAGCAATGTATTGTATACTGTGTTTTATACTGTGTTATACTTATACTGTGCATGATATACATGTACGTTAAGGTGCTTAGAGGAAAAGAGCACAATAAAAAAGACAAAAAAAGTCAGTGCGTTATACATGGGATTAAGGTGCAAAAGGTCAGTGCGTGTCCACCTAGGGTGGACTGACCCTGGTATAATCCGCAAGTAGCTCCATGAGGGAGTGCAACAGAAAGTCATTTGTACCTGGTGTAGTCCACCACACACACTTACTAGTTACACAAAGTAACTAGTAACTAAAGTTTTCAAATAATTGTAGTGGAGTAAAAGTACAATATTTGCCTCTGAGATGTAGTGGAGTAGAAGTAAAAGTACTGAAAGTTGGAAATACTCCAGTAAAGTAAAAATACCTCAACATTGTACTTAAGTACAGTAATTGAGTACATGTACTTAGTTACTATACACCACTGCGAGGGACACGCGCGCACACACACACACACACACACACACACACACACACACACACACACACACACACACACACACACACACACACACACACACACACACACACACACACACACACACCCGTCCAGGTGTGATGAATGACTCATTTCAGCGGTGCACCTGCCACTCTTAAATCACACACCTTTATTTGTGTCTTTTCTTCAAAACAGTTGCACCCAAACAACCTTCTCTATAGAGAGACAAGGTGAAAGAAATGGCCCCAGAGCATAAAAAATAAGTCTCCCATCAAATTCACTGTAATTTCTTCACATTAAGTTGCAGTCTCCAGAGGGCGATGGGTTTGGGGCGATGGGTGGGGGTGTCCTTTCTTCCTAAAAGTGTAGTTTGAACACTGGGGTGTTAAACATGCAGCAGAGACCACCACAGTGTTCATATAATTATGTGTTCGTCCAAAACAAATGCCCCCAGTGCCACTGTGGCCCACTTCTGTGTGTGTGTGTGTGTGTGTGTGTGTGTGTGTGTGTGTGTGTGTGTGTGTGTGTGTGTGTGTGTGTGTGTGTGTGTGTGTGTGTGTGTGTGTGTGTGTGTGTGTGTGTGTGTGTGTGTGTGTGTGTGTGTGTGTGTGTGTGTGTGTGTGTGTGTGTGTGTGAGAGGATCATTCTGCTGGTGTTTTATCTGGTGAGTCCTTTTCATAAAGCCTCTCTATACTTTATCAGAAAAAACACTGGCTTATCAGCTGTCGAGGTGCAGAGTTTAAATTGACAATTAAATTGCTGTCGTGGCATACTACATTCAAAGACCATGCTCCAACTCTGGCTGATATGATAATGGAGGGGGGGAAAAGTATGTTTTAATTGCAATGCGCATGTAAAGATATGATAATAAAAAGTGTATTTTAATTGCACTGCACATGCAATGTCCAACAAGGGAGAAGAGTTGAACATTAGTGATAGTTTATAAACTCTCTGTGCAGCTCTGCATTGAAATCAGTGGGGGGAAAAGTACTCACATCTTTTATTTAAGTAAAAGTATCAATACCACAATATTAAAATACAAGTAATTACAAGTAACAGGCCTGTGTTCAAAATGTTACTTGAGTAAAGGTACAAAAGTAGGCTATTGGCATCAAAATATACTATTTCACTGATAGTGTTTATTAATTACAACTCGTATTATCGATGAACAGTCAAGCAGTTATTCCTTAACATCCCTACTACTTTAGAGACGTGCTGCTGAGATGGTCTCAAAATAAAAAAATCTCAAAAAAGTTCCAAGATGGGGACCTCAATACTCGATGGTTCGCCTCTAGCGGCACAAACTAAAAACACCTTGTGTACTCGCACACACATCAACAATCACTCCTTTGCCTTACGACTGCATTCCACAGAGAGCCAGTCAAATCCATTTGGCAGATATTAGTAAACCGCCCCACACTACTGAAAATTGGAAATACTGAAAATTTGAAATACTCCAGTGAAGTAAAAATACCTCCAACTTTTACTTAAGTACAGTACTTGAGTAAATGTAATTACAGTAGTTACTTTCCACCACTGCATAACACTAACAGAACATGATATGTGTATTAGTCACAGAGACGGTATGCATTCACAATTTGTATTACTGTCCACAAAGAACAAATAACACTCCAAAATTGTAATACAATAAAATAAAAATAATAATAAACTTTATTTATATAGCATCTTTCATGACATAAATGCAGTGCAAAGTGCTTTACAGAACAAAACAAAAACATACAATAAAATAAAATACACAATAAAACAGTGGCAAAGAACACTGGCATAGAATTAATGGCTAAAACAAAACATAACAGGCAGTGAGGCAGTGAGCAAAACAGTAAAGACATGAATAACAACACAGAGATTTAGAAGAGAAAAAATCAACTAAAAGCAAGAGTGAAGAAATATGTCTTGAGCTGTGCTTTAAAACTGTCCACAGAGGGTGCCTGTCTTATGTGTAATGGGAGTTTATTCCAAGCCGTCGGACTGTAGAAGCAGAATGCTGCTTCACCGTGTTCATGACATTTCAGGCACTTCGAGTAGGCCTGCACTAGAAGCAGTGGTGTAAAGAAACTAAGTACATTTACTTAATTACTGTACTTAAGTACAATTTTGAGGTATTTGTACTTTACTTGAGTATTTCCAATTTCCAATACTTTTACTTCTACTCCACTACATCTCAGAGGCAAATATTGTACTTTTACTCCACTACAATTATTTGAAAACTTTAGTTACTAGTTACTTTTCAGATATAAATTATGATATTATAAAACAAACATTAACCACTTCAGCCCTATTTTATACATAGGCTATTTGAAAATAGCCGATCTACAAGCTCACAACGCGTCGCAGCGCGACGCGTTGTGAGCTTGTAGATCGGCTATTTTCAAATATTTAGTACTTTTACTTTTGATACTTTAAGTACATTTTGATGCCAATACTTTTGTACTTTTACCCGAGTAAATTTTGAATTCTGGACTTTTACTTGTATCAGAGTATTTTTATATTGCAGTATTGGTACTTTTACTTAAGTAAAGAATTTGAGTACTTTTTCCACCACTGACTAGAAGACCTGAGGGGGCGGTTTGGAACACATTTAGGGAGGAGGTCATAGAGGTAGGAAGGTGCCAGACCATTGAGAGCTTTATAAACAAGTAAAATTAATGTTAAAATCAATCCTAAAAACAACCGGGAGCCAATGCAGTGATGCTAAAACTGGAGTAATATGTTCTCTCATCTTAGTTTTAGTCAAAACTCTGGCTGCCGCATTTTGAACTAGTTGTAGTCTGTCGGTTGTTTTCTTTGGCAGGCCAGAAAAAGTGAATCATTATGTTTCGCTGCTGCTTCTGTTGGAGATGAAGGCTATTTAAACAACAAACACATTGTGCAATGAAATGATTTGTTACCCCTCTAGTGTCACGCTATCTCCGCGCGTCCATTGTATGGTGAAGATAAGAGCGGACAAGATTGTTAAAATGAAGTGTATTTATTAATCAAGCAGAGTCTCTGGGCTCACACTTTCGCTTTCCTTATCAGCAACAAGTTGCACTGGGGCCAGTTCACGAAGTCTGCACGCTCCTATCTGTCCCTAGAGAATATATTGAAATGTGCGGTGGTTTCCAAGATGGGAGGGTCACTCCTTCATCCGCAACTTTGCCATCTGACTCATCACCTCTCTTCATACAATATAGGGGGGGGGGGGGGGACATTTCTGTTCAACCTGCAGTTTTCAAAGATTAGGGAAGGACAGAAAGGAACAGAAACCATGTGCACATGTATAGACACACGTACCATGGACACAAGTACAGACAGATGACCTCTCATCACTTCCAACGGCCGGGGCCATCTGACGGTTTAACCTTAAAAGTTACTTGATCATATCCTGTTATCAGTTCTATATTTCCGTAAGCTAAGCCACTCTTACTATTCACATCACACATGGGGCTTTCCACTGCCATTGCTCTGAGATAACCTTTTCATTACGTGGATTCAAGTGCATGGCAATCATGAGCACACTTATTATATTTGTCTTAATGATTACATTGGTTAGTATTAGTAATGTCTTCTTTTTGGTCTTTAAAAGGACAGCAATTAAACAATATTATTTAAAACAACCGCATACTCTTATGATAATACCAACTGGTAATAACTAAAGTTTTAAAGGATATCAATAGCCAACACTTCCTCTTTGGAAACAGTGGACACAATTAACTTAGGTATCCTAAGACCATTGGGCCTCATGCAGCAATAAGTTCCTAATGTTTCCTCTTACATTTCTTCCTAAGTGAATTCCTAAGAGAAGTTGAGTCAGATTCATGAAACGTTCTTAAAGGGCAGAATTGTTCGTAACTATGTTCTTGATGATGATGAATCACAATCCTCGTAACTTGAAGGGGTGTGCCAGTTCATCCTAATTACCATAGGGAACCGCCCCACCAATCCCCATATAAGGCATGACTGCATGGCTCTGCCTGCAGTCACACCTGTGTGTGATTGCTGCACACAGAAATCACAGGAAATCACACACAGAAATAAAATTGAGAGAATGAAGTAAAGAATACCTAAACTATAAGTCTACAGATGGTGGAACACCAGACTCCAAACATAAAAATAAATTAATTAATAGTTCTGTGGAGGTACTTCTGAAGTGAACAGCAGATTATTTTATTTAATTAATGAATGTATTTTATTATTTCTCTCACATTAATCAACATATCACCACTAGACATCAATGTACATTTGCTGAAATTAGCTGTTAAAAATGTTATCCATATGTCATGTTCAGAAGTAGCGTTAGTAGTGGATATAAAACATTTTATTACTGAAAGCTGGTGGGTGGATATGGAAGGTCTTTAAGGTAGCAGCTGCTTGGTATGTAATGGGGTGGAAATAGGGGTGTGGTGGGTGATATGGTGGTGCAAGGAGGGGTGTAGGGGGCTATGTGGGGGGTATGGGGATGGGTATGACGGGTGGGTATAGGGGGGCTTTCAGGTAGGAAGGGGACTGGAAAATGGGGGGGGTGGCGAATGTCGGGGATATGGGGGGTGATGAGGGTGGGTTGGGTGGGGGGTTATGGGGTAGGTATGGGGCTTGGGCTTCAACTCAAACGGGTCCGTTTGGGTTAGATTGTAATTTCAGACCCGTTGAAAACATTTTCATGTCAAGGACCCCCAAATTGACATGCATTTGGCTGCAGACCCCCACCTGAAAATATTTTCTGCCAGGGAAAATGTTTCAAGATTTATCAAAATGTCTCGAAAATAGACGATCTACAAGCTCAAAATGGCCAGTAATGGGACGTGTTGTGAGCTTGTAGATCGGCTATTTTCAAACAAAGGATAAAATAGGGTTAAAGTGATTAAACTGTTCTTCGTTTGCTGTGGACCCCTGAAACTCCCTGAAGGACCCCTGGGGGTCCCCAGACCACACTTTGAGAACCACTGCTCTAAAGATATGAAAAAAAATATTATTGTAATTTAAATCCTATATTATACAACTGTAGAATTGAAGAAACTTCGAGAATTAGTTATTTTTGCACAAATATGTCACACTTAAGAACTCAAAGGCCAGCCTAAGAGTGCTCATCAGTGTGTGTAGATTCTGTTCTTACCTGAGAACAGATCATAGCTAAGAAAACATTGGAGTATACCAAAATCTTCTTAAAAACCTCTTAAATGGGTCTAAGAAAAAAAATCCTCTTAAGAAAGTGTGCGTAGATTCTGTTCTTACCTAAGAACATATCACAGCTAAGAAAACATTGGAGTATGCCAAAATCTTCTTAAAAACTTCTTAAGTGGGTTTAAGAAGAAATCTCCTCTTAAGTACCGTTGCTGAATGAGGCCCATTGTCATGAAAAGTAAATCCTGTTATAATTTACTAATTTACTTATATATATTATGCAAGGGATAATGTATTGGGAGGTAGTCATTATTGAAATGCAAAGCCCGAAAGGGTGATTATGCACCGAGGCGGAGCCGAGGTGCATAATCACTCTGAAGGGCTTTACATTTCAATAATGACTACCTCCCCATACATTATCCAGCTTATTACACGGCTGCTTAATAAATACATTAATAAATTGACCCAAAAGTAACAACAAAACAAAGTATTTCCTTGCTTACGGTAAGTATTGGGCTGGGCGGAGAAGTTCGCCTCGGAAAACAAATGACATTAGTCCATAAGGTAACCGCAAGACTCACCCCAAAACACACTGGCCCCCATTCTTTACCACCGGATTTGCGTATAATACCGCCGGATTTTCCCCGGGGTGACTGTGTTTTGGGGCGAGCGTTTTGATATTCTTGCATCGGTGCGCCACGAAACAAGTGTAGAGGATCAAATAGAATCACTTTTCGGTCATTGCATCGTCTATTTCTCGCAACGTTTAGTTGTAAATTACATTGTTTGTTTGTTTACATGGCTGTCATGTATGATAAAGCATAAAACCAAGCAGCGCAGGTTGACATGAGCAGGTGTTCTGAGTCTCTGATTAGACAGCGGTCCGTTATAGAGCTCATCGGTCATTATCCAGAAATAATGACCAATGACTGACCAATCACAATCGAGCATTCAACCAAGCCATGTAATAAATACTTTGAATATGTATCAAGTCAGTAGCTTAGCTGACTGAGTATGTTTTTTATGTTAACTAAACCAAGTTCACATACATACTCAAACTGATGTTAACTCATTCAGTGCCAAACTTATTTATGGCTTTATCACCCCTGTGCCAAGGCAAACGTGACGTCGGCGACGTCAATGGCACTGAGTGAGTTAAGATAAAAAAAAGAATATGCAAAAATCTGTAGTTTAAGAACATGTATTCTCTAAAATAGACCTATTTTCTTTTATTTCTACTTTTATTTCTACTTCCTCATGAGGGGGTGTGGTGCCTGGGGGTGAGGGGGCCGCACCCTCAGCACCCATATTTTCAGCGGATATGTCAGGGTTACACTGATCGTTCACATCATCGCGGCAAACCAAGCAAACCAATAAAAAGCCGTAACCTAACAGGCAGAGAGCCAGTATGATGTAGTTCAGAGTGGTGGTCCAGAAGGCAAACAGGTAGACGGTCTTGTCGCAATAATCCCACGGCCGCCGCGTCTTATTGTAGTTGGGCTCATAGATGGAGTAGATCCGCACGTTACCTAGAATAAATGGGGGGGGGGGGGGGGGATATTTCAGAATGTTATTGGCAATGTGATGCACAAATGTATGTTGCTATATACTGTACATAGCAACAAGAACCCCAAAAGGGGTTCCCGTCCTGAAAGGTATAGTTACAAATACGGGTTCCCGCCCAAAATGGGTTAATACGTACGCAATATTAATATAATAAACTTGAAAGATTACGCTCCCGGTTTGTCCAAGACTATTACTTTTCAGAAGAAAAACATAAATAACTAGAAAAAGTGCTCCTCGGTGCACAGGTCTCCGCCAGGTCAGGTAGGTTATTTTGGGCCAGCAATGTTCGGAATTCGCCAATCAGGATGGAATATGAAAAATCGGACGGAACCATCTTGATCACTTGACTATAGAGATAATGGGTACCGATTTGCATGATTTCGGGACAAAATTTGTAGGAGTAATATAAAAAATAAAAGTGTTGCAAAAATCGGCCTCATGGTGGCGCTATAAAAGGACAATTTTAAAAGGGTGGCATTTGTTCCTCAGCGTCGGAATGTGCGTGCAAAGTTTCACCGCAATGGGATGCTGCGTTCATGATTTGCGCCATTTTGTTCAAAACAGGCCACTCCTACAAACTTTAGATGTCAATCTTAGCCAATTAGGACGGAATATGAAAAATCAAACACATCCGTCTTGATCACATGACTATAGAGATCATGTGTACCGATTTGCGTGAAATTTGGATAAAATCTGAATGCTTAATATCATCACAAAAATGTGTTTTACATATGTCGGCCTCCTGGTGGCGCTGTAAAAGGCAGATGTTAAAAATGCAGGTCAAAGGTTTTTTCTTGGCCTCTAGAGAGTGCGCATACAAAGTTTTACACAGATCGGTGAAGTTATATGTAAAAAAAGATTTGAAAATGTTCAAGTGGCATTTCTTCCTTGGTTAGTGGGAATGTGTGTGCACAATTTCACGGAAATTGCAGGCTGTGTTCATGATTTGAGGCATTTTGTTCAAAACGGAGTACTCCTGCAAACTTTGGAAGCCAATTTTAGCCAATCAGGATGGAATATGAAAAATCTGAAAGTCGTTTAATGACTATAGAGATACTTTGTACCGATTTGTGATCTGTGGAGTACTGTCCAATTTTTTTTTTGTTGCAGAAATCGGCCTCCTGGTGGCGATATAAAAGGCCCATGTGAAAACCTTCCTAGCCTGTGTTATCAAAGAAAAGCGGGCGACAATGGCCAAAACTCAATCGAAAATCGGAGATCGAAAACCGGCGATCGAAAACCGGTGAAAGTGGCCGTTTTCAAGATGTTTTGGCCATTATCTCTGGAACGGAAGGTCCAATCTGCTCCAGTAAATCCTGGAGCAGATTGTTGTCCAGTTCAAAGCTTGTTGGGTGCGTGACTTTGAGGACATTAAGCACGCAATGACACCTTTTCGGATTTTTGGGGTTTTCGGGCCTAAAAGTATGGTACTTGTTCGGGGGAAAAAATCCAATAGGTGCCCTTTTGAGATTCCAGCCCCTGCCTCTCCAAATCCTTCTGCACGTCCCTGCCACAGACACACTTAACCACTTCCATTCCCAAGTAGGGCATTCAAAAAAATCGATAAAAAAAGGATTGAAATATGATTCATTCAAATATGAATATACACAGAGGTTTCTGTTTGACAGCACAGCGGTGTGGAATGTGTTGGTTTTCCTGGGCTGTGGAGGGACCAACCAGGCTTTAAAAACTCACCAGTGATGATCCAGGTTATGAGGAAAAGACCGGTCACAGAATACAAACTAGTGCTGAATCTCTTCTCCAGGAACCAAGCAAGCAAATTCTGCACCAGGCAAAAACATCCCAGCACCAGCACGTAGACGGGGATGAATGGCTGACTGGGGCACTGGTACAGGTACACTGAACCTGTGGAACACATTATCGGTGTTGTCGGGCAGAAACCTCCATATTTTAACTTTTTTTGTGTTTTTTTTTCATAAATGAACGCCCTAATTGATCATAACTACAGCGTCACACAAAAGCATCAAAAGTAGCAGATCTACAAGCTCCAAGCGCGCCATGGAGCGACGCGTTTTGAGCTTGTAGATCTTTTACTTTTGCTACTTTTGAATTTCAACCCTGAAAAGTAAGAGTTTGGATATTTGAGGTTTCCACACGACAGAGACTGTGGACTGAATGGAATGGACTGCATTTACTGTATATCACTGGTTCCCAAACACTGGGTTGGGGCCCATTTGTGAGCTTGTAGATCTGCTATTTTCACTAGCTTGGGCCCTGGGCAGACTCTTTTGGGTCTCGAGCTAAAAGGTTTGGGAACCACTGGTATATAGCACCTCTCCAAAGCGCTTTACGAGGCATTTCACATTCACCCATTCACTGCATTCACACACACACACCAATGGTGGTTGAAACCATGCAAACGGCTCATCGGGAGCAGTTAGGGGTTCAGTCAGTGTCTTGCTCAAGGACACTTCGACACACAAGACTAGATTGACTGCATACAGACAGACAGACAGACAGACGTGTGGTCACTGCTTTCTACAGGAGCGTATGGCATTGTTTTTACAACCACGTCGCTCGTGATTGTTACGACATCAGAGCTGATAATTAAACCCTCTATGCAGAAGATGAATGAGATTTCTACTGACAGCATGTGTCAGCGTTGAGCTCTTTTTATTGGACATTCATTATGTAGATATGTAAATGCATACCTGTGGGTCTGGTGGGCAGTGCTGGACAGTACGTGCATTTACTTGAGTTATCTGCATACTTTTACAAGTTTGTTATGAATCTGCTATTTTCACCAAAATGCTGTTTACGAAACTAAAGAGTCATACAAATATAAAATAGAATACATTATCCATCTACTCACCGATTACAATGTGGGCAATGTAGTACATCACGGGGAGCACAAAGGCACATGCTAAGGGAAGACAGATAGAAGAACACGTTCATTTTGTACAAAGTCAACCAAACAGAAATAGTTAACTTTTAAAGGCAGAACAGGTATCTCACCTGTTTTCTTTTCTGAAGACATTTTAAGAAGTGACTGAAACCTAAAGAAGAATATAATAATAATAATAATGATAATGATAATGATAATAATACACTTTTTTTTTTTCTAAAACAGGAAAGTGTTTTACGAAAAAAAATAACAACTATCTATCAAATGCAAATTTGTCGGAATTAAGCATTTAAGTATTTATAATATAAATACTGGTCTGTTTGTCGAAATGCTTAATTCCGACAAATAGAATAAATGTAGAATTTCAAGCACTTTTGTGTACTGAAAACCCTATCTACAATATACTCACCAGGCTTAAGTCTTCTCTGTTAATGAGGTTAACGATCAGCTTATTATCTCTGCTGTTTCACTTTTGATTCTCATAAAGTTGTTCATTTAGAACAACGTGAGCATTCTGTTGTCAAAAGTTAACCCTTCCCTGGACTCTCTCGCGCTGTGTGCAGGTTGACAAGTGCAGAATAAAAATATAAAGTTATACATATTTAACTTTATGTTTTACTTTTCTTAAACTTTTTCAATGAGATTAATATAATATTGACTGAGAAGAGCCTGAGAGTCATTTACGGTCATTTACGGTGAAGTTTAACCTCAAGCAGATGAGTCTGCACAGAATTTTAGACAGTGTTTCTAAAACACTGGGTCAGGGCCTGTTTTTGGGTCACATACCCATTTGTATGTGTCAGAGTAAATCTCCCTTTATCTCTGTAATTATGATTTATTTTAAACAGATTAAAAAATATTTTTCAAAAATAATTCCAGGAATAAAAAACACCATCCATATTCCAAACTTAACCTCACAGAAACAAACATGTCTAAATCTAACCTTAACTTCTCAAATAATTGTATTTTATTTCTTTGGAAATGTTTAATGTGACTAATTCTGTGCATGGCTTAAGACCGAAATAAACTATTCATTCAAACTAACACTCACACACACACACACACACACACACACACACACACACACACACACACACACACACACACACACACACACACACACACACACACACACACACACACACACACACACACACAGAGAGACACACACACACACAAATATAATTAATACAGAGATGCTTGAAATAAGATATTTAGTTAGTTTACAAGCCACCAGTCTGAATCCAATCTGTAGAGACATTGCCAGTAAGTATGAAGTTATGCAGATTATTTCCTTTCCCCTCTAAGCCACGCCCAAACTGCAGGGATCGAACAATAATACAGCGATATATAAACATTAATAGGCAATATGTGCAGAAAATCATATCACCTCAAACAGCACAGCTGTCACAACTCCCTTCTGCACTCACTGTGTGCATCCAGGCAATGATAGAAGAGTACTGGAAACCCTGTAGCTCCACACAGACAGGCACAGCCTACTGAGACCCAAGAGGGAAATAGCAGGAGTCACCATCTCCGGTTTCCTTCCCGTATCTGTGTGACGTACAGTGGTAGCCAGTTGGTTTACTCACGAGCGGTACCTATGGGAGAGGTACCCATCTGGTACCCATCAAAACCACACCCCTCTGGGGGTGTGGTTTTGCCTTGGAGGGCGGGGTTTAGCCGCGGGGGAGGTGGTTTCGGGGGAGACAGGAAGCAGCTTGGAGTCTATTGATTCCAATGGGAGAGTGAACGTGAACACAGCTTCTGAACCATTCTTTAACTCCATGGTCACTGAACTAAATATTGGACCCAATCGTCACAAGACACACAATATGTACAAGATTTTCATACTAAAATAGCTTTTTTTAGAGACGCAAATGAGGAGAAAATCAACTTTGTTATCGACTTTTCTCTATCCCAGCAACATACTCTCGTGAGATTTGGAAGAATCCATCTGCAGTCTGACGGACGAGACATAGAGGGCTCTGTCCCTTTTATATATATTTTATTAATATATTAGATTTTAACTCTAAAAACTGATAAACTGAGATTCTGAATATAGTACATGAAATCAATATGGACATATTAAAAAATAAAAACAATGTGTGTTCCAATGCTCAATAATATCATTTCCGTTATTAACTGTCTTGGTTGATGTTTTGGGAATCATGACATTTTGCTAAACAGTCATACTAAACACACTTTGGTCAAACATAAAACTTATAAATAAAAGGCCATGTTACAATGTTGAGCAGAATAACAGGAGCGCATCTAGCATAAGACTGAATAATACGTGTGTGTTTGTGGGGGAATTTTATAGGTGTCATGTAACAGTGAACTTTCAAACATGTAAAGCATTTATTTTCTTTGTAGTGGAGTAAAATAACAATATTTGCCTTTGAGATGTAGGCTATAGTGGAGTAGAAGTAAAAGCACCTCAAAATGGTACTTAAGTATAGTGCTTAAGTAAATGTACTTAGTTACTTTACCTCTGCATCCGTATTGTGGGGAAAGCTAACGCAGAGAATAGCTGATTGACAAGCTCACAACGCGTCACGTTGCATCACATTGTGAGCTTGTCGATCAGCTATTCTCTGCGTTAGCTTTCCCCACAATAACAGAAAACGGAAAAGACACTATTATAGAGCCCTGAGGGACTACGCTCAACCATAGGGGTTTAAAGGGATAGTTCACTTTCAAACATGTTTGGGGTCATTTTAAAGGGATAGTTCACCCCAAAAGATTTTTTTTCTCCTATCGATTAGTCACCCAATGGAGACTTGAAAATGGAAATGGAAAATGGATTTTTTTAGTTTTTGTCGCATTCCTAAGCCAATACTTTGATGACCGGCAGCGGTTCCGGTAAGAGACACAAAGAGTCTCCTTTGTGTCTCCTACCGGAACCGCTGCCTGCCGGTCTGCTGGTCATCAAATTATTGGCTTAGGAATGCGACAAAAATTACAAAAAAATCCATGAATTCAAGTCTCCATGGGGTGACTAATCGATCATGTTGGGGGTACAGGGGCACTTGCAGGGGGGGGTTCCAGGGGGTACCCAGAAAAAATGTGTTAATAGCGCTCATAGCGTGGCACCGAGTGCCGCGCTATGAGCTTGTAGATCTGCTTTTTTTTTTTATCGTGAAAATGTGTGCAAACCTTTGAATATGTATATATTTTTAAGCAAACATTTGTTGCTCAAATCTTTGCTTCTGGGGGTCCCTGGAACAAAATATTTGAGATGGGGGTCCGCGGCCAGATACATATCATTTTGGGCGTCCTTGACATGAAAAAGTTTGAGAACCACTGCAGTATGTAACACTTTTAACAAGCAGAAGGAAATGGACGCTTTTCTGACACATTTGTGGGTGTGAAGTTTGGCTTTGAATTGAGGACTTTGTGCATGACACGCCCCAACTTGCTACTGTAGGTTCTGTTGACAGCAGTGGTGGGAAAACGTACTCAAAATGTTTTACTTAAGTAAAAGTATCAATACTGCAATATAGAAATACTCTACTACTATTACAAGTAGACGTTCTGGAATTCAAAATGTACTTGAGTAAAAGCACAAAAGTATTGGCATCAAAATGTACTTAAAGTATCAAAAGTAAAAGTACTCATTATGCAGAATGTCCCATTGCACAAGTTTTCAAATGTATACAAATATTTTGAAAATTGCAGATCTACAAGCTCACAATGCGTTGCATCGCGACTTTTTAAAAATAATCTAAATCTACAAAGTAACTAGTAAGTTTTAAAATAACGGTAGTGGAGTAAAAGTACAATATTTGCTTTTGAGATGTAGGGGAGTAGAAGTCAAATTATTGAACATTGGAAGTACTACAGTAAAGTAAAAATACCTCAGTACTTGATTAAATGCACTTAGTTACTTTCCACTACTGAGATTCATTGGAGTCAGTGGGTAAACACGCTGGGCAAGTATAGTCGGTTGAGTGTCTAAACCATACATGGGCAACTGGCGGCCCGGGGGCCACATGCGGCCCCCACCTTCACTTAATGCGGCCCACAGGTTAATATCAGAATACTGATATATATTATTGATTTCAGCTGTTACAATTCCAAACATGACCCGCTTTAATTACGTCAGTCTGTATTAGTAGCTTAATGACTAGTATTAAAATGCTATTGTCTTTTTTATGTACAATGTATTTGTATTTAAGTTCATAAAGTTAACATAAGTATAACTAAATGCATTTGAAATTAAATAAAAATTTAACTTTTCAGGATTTCACAAAAAAAAAGCAGGATTCCAATAAAAAAAGCTCAACTCAAGCTCAAAATGCGACGCATTTTGCGTCGCACCGCGACGCATTTTGAGCTTGTAGGACGGCTATTTTTGCTACTTTTGTGTGACATAGAATGGCAATTTATTAATTATTTATTAATTTACAAAAAAAGTTTTAATACGGACATTATAGGTGTCTGCCCGACAGTATATGCAATGTGGCCCTCTGGAGTGAGTGTGGAAATATATATAGTGGCCCTCTCCATAATCAAAGTTGCATCACCTCTGGTCAAAACGGAAGTACCGTCATTTGGCCAAAGTACCGCCCATGTAAGGAAATGACGTTGAGGCTTTGCAAATCCGTTTACATTCTCCGTGAATGAAACGAGCGTTGTGATTGGCCGAAAAACATTGTTTCCCTGGGAGGTACATACGACGGAAGTCCCACCCAGTGGTGTTAAGTAACTAAGTACATTTACTCAAGTACTGTACTTAAGTTCAACTTTACTTGAGTATTTCCAATTTTCAATACATTTACTTCTACTCCACTACATTTCCAGAACCAAATATTGTACTTTTACTCCATTACAATTATTTGACTCATCATTACTCATTACAACTGTCCTCGGAGGTTAGAAAAGGCAGGTGCATCCGGCTTTGTCGGGCGTCTATGCGAACACAACTGGCCCGTGTTCGGGGGAGGGAAGCCGGGCGGGGAGGAGGGTGATATTGGTCACTTCATGTACTCCTACGGGCTGGGGGCGGCACCTGTCAACGGGGAGTGTTGGGCGGGAAGAGTAGAACGAAGGCTCTACCACGTCCTTCCGGTGGGGGCTCCTCACTGGCAGGTAACCTCGCATCACCAGTCTTTCCACCTCGGAGGAAAGCCTGGTGTCTGTAACTAAAGACCCATATGATCCGGTCTAGGCCACGCCTACTGAAAAAAAAAAAGAAAAAAGAATCCTGTTTCCGGATTCTGCCCATCCGGTTTTGCGGTGCCGCTTTGTTTTGGTTCCCCAATCCCTATTTAAATGGAATAGAATTTCCCCGTGGGATAATACAGACGCTAAATAGTCTCCGGATAGTGCACGCACATTTACATTTTAAAAAATAAGCGAAACTATGCCGCATCAACGATTTTATTATCGGACCTATTTTGGGGTGAGACGTGTTTCCGGTTCTGCCCATCCGGCCACTTTTTATTTTTTTAACTTCCGCTCCCGACCGGATCATATACCCGAAAAGGAATGGTGCCCCAGGCTACTGGCAGGTGAGTCAGCACAATTGGCACAATGACTACATTGGGGTAAAAATAAATTGGCTACTCTAAATTATTAGAACAAAAGAAACCAAAAGGTGCGAACGAGGACAAAGCAGCCAGCGAACAGCGTGACAGCCAGTCCAACGTTGGTCAGAGTGGTGGTCCAGAACGCAAACAGGTAGACGGTCCTGTCACAATGCTGATCTGAGTCCAACGTTGAATTTGAAGTCTTATTGTAGCTGGGCTCATAGACGGAGTAGATCCACACGTTACCTGAAGGAAATTAGAAGAAAAAATAAAACTATTTTAGAATGGCGTTGGTCAATTCAATGCCTTTATAACTTTGCACACATACTCTCAGTAGGCCATGGAAGAAACTCTGCCTTCACAATAGACTTTTTTTTTTTTTTTGTAAGTATGGGTCCCCGAAAGACATATCATGTATCTTTTGGGTACCACCAGCCATCAAAAAGTGTGACTCCCTACCCTGGCCAGAAAAAAGCACCTGTCTGCAATTTGCAGAGGTGCAGTCTTGCCGTCTTTTGGCAAGCTGGTCTTCCTGCTCCCCTGCGTGTACTCCCCTGTGTGTACTGTTCAGAGTCTGTGTGAACACCACGACACACTGGCCCATATTATACCATGATATGGTTATTTCCCTGCTTATGGGGGGAAAAAACGGGCTTTCAGACTCACCAGTGACGAACCAGCAGACCCAGAAGAAGAAGCAAACGAGGAAAAGTATGGTCACAGGATCCTTCCTTGACCTCTGATGTGTGCATGGCCCGAAGATGAACCCTGTCAGCAGCAGCATGATCAGTCCTAGCACCAGCAGGTAGATGGGGATGCATGGCTGCCTGGGGCACTGACCCAGGTATGCTGCACCTGTGGGAGGGAGGGATCAGGGTGAGTCTAGAGTATTTTTTCTATCTTTTTACAGCTTGGCGACATGTTCATTAACAGACGCTGCAACTAGTCGTCACTATCTCACTTGACTCCTTATTAAAAGGCCAGCCAATGAGGGGTCGCCAATGGCGTCCCATATTCTGAACCAAGCTCCCAGGACCATGTTAGAACAGTGAAGCTGCCCGCTACCTGGTGGTCAAATCTGGGATTGCAAGACCTCCACATTTAAAACGCTGGATCTCAAATGGTTTGAGTACAGGGACGTTGTTTTTCCGTCAGACAAGGATGCACTTGTTTTCTTTATATTGGTAGCCGAGCTGTAAATGACATTTCATGTCAGTCTTGTTTTAATCCCATCGACCCCAGTTTGTTATGTGTTAGACCACAGAAACCCATCTTCCTTCTTTCTTATATTAAAATTGGCTTAAGGGAGGACTACATCGTCACGCTCATGTCACTATGACTATGACAGGAGTAGTATGGGTTAGCGCCCCCATGTGTCTTCCGTGAGGAAGAAGCCCAACGAATCCACGGTGTGGCCTTTAAGGAGGGCCATTCAAGCAAGCCGCAAGTGGAGCCTGCAGTACCACCACGGCCCAAGAAACCATCACGCCAGAATGAAATGTTTGGAACGGGGGGAGTCTGGTGCAACGCTCAGGTCCTGGACCTGGTGAGACGAAGGAGGAGCCTGGCCAGGAGGCCAACCACAGAGCCTAGTCCCTACACGTGCCAGAGCCTCCCCCAGTCCCGGCAGAGTAGTTCCGGAGAAGCGGACTGAGTGGCCCTGTCTTTCCTTAAGAGGACTGACCGTGGGTAGCTACATGGGACGTAAGTCGGGGGCTTGATCAACCCCGGCTGGGTCACCTGGGCAAGGGTGTATGTTGCGAGACCTGAAACATCCGTCGACCCCAGGCTACAACACTGATGATACGTCCCAGGTGCA
The DNA here is from genome assembly GCF_963280865.1 of Gymnoscopelus braueri. Lineage (NCBI taxonomy): Eukaryota > Metazoa > Chordata > Actinopteri > Myctophiformes > Myctophidae > Gymnoscopelus > Gymnoscopelus braueri. The sequence continues at coordinate 6,802,470 of NC_137615.1, forward strand.
TCCATGTGAAGTTTTTCTTTATAGGACAGACAGATACAGAAAACCGGTTGTCCAGAGCCACAGTTCCGACCACTATGGCCATAAATGGTCATATGCATATTATGGGGCAGACCGACTTCAAACTCGGCGTGCGCAGTGGCAAGGACTCGAGGGACTTAACCACATAAACTCCATACAGTGTCTAGCGGAGTCCCTCAGGGCTCTATACTAGTGACTTTTCTGTTTTCACTCGACATTAAATATCTTCGCAGAAAACAGTCGATCATCAAGCTCACAATCGATCGGCTATTTTCTGCGAAGGTTTTCCCAGAATATTGGACGCTAGAATACATTGTTATTCATCTACTCACCAATTGCAATGTGGGCAACGTAGTACATCGTGGAACAAGCTAAGGAGAAGACGGATAGCAAATCTTTACTTTGTAAGTAAACACAACACCATCAATAGTGTTTATTTCATGGTAAATTTTTTAAAGGCAGAATAATGGGTTTCTGACCTGCTGCGAGTTTTGAAAGCCAAGCAGGACGAGGGATGTGACGTTGTCGATCTGACATTTTAATAAGTGTTGACTGAAGCCTAAAGAAGAATACTACAACAACAACAACAAGTATTATTAGTATTACATAAATGTAACATTTAACTCGGTGGTTCTCAACCAGTGGTCTGGGGACCACCAATGGTCCTTGAGGGGGTTCCAGGTGGTCCCCAGCTAAATGATGGAGAGTTGGTAACCAAATGGACCCTTATAGATCTCTAACTCTTGAGAGTGTAAAATGAAACCAAATGGACCCTTACGGATCCATTTGGTTTCATTCTACACTCTCAGGAGTTAAATTATTGTTAAACATCTGCATTACTTAATTAAATACATTTTATTTTGATCAACGTTTGCCTTTCACCTCTCCTATTGGTGCCAACATCAATACAGCGTGGAATTGTGGACACAATCTTATCCAACAATATCCAAAATATTCTAAGTCTTTGGTTCTGAAAGGCAAAATCTCATCAAATGGTGGCCTGTGGCTCAAATGCCGAATACATAATGGACCTTGGTATGAAAAGGGTTGAAAACCACTGGTTTAACTGATAGCGTTTATCAATTACAACTCGTATTATCGATGAACAGTCAAGCAGTTAATCCTTAACATCCTTACTTTAGAGACGTGCTGCTGAGATGGTCTCAAAATAAAGATATTTCATTCATAATAAACACACATGGTAAAGTTCCAAGATGGGGACCTCAATACTCGCTGGTTACGCCTCTAGCGACACAAACTAAAAACATCTTGTGCTCTCGCACCACATCAACAATCACTCCTTTGCCTTACGACAGCATTCCACAGAGAGCCAGTCAAATCCATTTGGCAGAAATGCGTAAACAGCCCCACAGTTTAACCTTCTGACTGGTGGAAAAATACCAACCTGTGCTGTAGACAGAGAGCTTTCTGGGAGATGTATAAGAGTTCGTCTTGTGAGGCTGCAAGATCCCTGTTTTGGATGTTTTAAAAAGCCTGTCAACGAAAACCTAGCAAGTTCACACTTTTGTGGCGTCACCGGGCGTGACATACTGGACACGATGCAGTGGTGGAAAAAGTACTCAAATTGTTTACTTGAGTAAAAGTATCAATACTTCAATGCAGAAATACTCTGTTACAAGTAAAAGTCCGGAATTCAACATTTCCTTGAGTAAAAGTACAAAAGTATTGGCATCAAAATGTACTTAAAATACCAAAGTTACGTCTAAAATGTGTAAAAGGCTTTTGAAAATAGCCAAAGTTTACATAGGGAAGGGGTTAATGTATGTTTTGTAATAATAATCAAAATATACAAAGTAACTAGTAACTAAAGTTTTCAAATAATTGTAGTGGACTAAAAGTACAATATTTGTCTCTGAGATGTAGTGGAGTTGAAGTAAAAGTATAGAAAAATGTTAATACTCCAGTAAAGTAAAAAAAATCCCCAAAATTGTACTTAAGTACAGTACTTGAGTACATGTACTTAGTTACTTTCCACCACTGACATGTTGTCCTTAAATTCTAAACCACACATCACACCCACGTGATGTCTCAAAAGTGTGTCCATTTCCTTCCGTTGCTGTGTGTGAAAAATTACAATAACGCATTTAGCAGACTCTCTTATCCAGAGAGGCTTAAAAAATGCGAGATCGGAATAGTAAAAGTTAATTCTAGCCAATAAAATAGAGGTCCTCTGCTTCAAAATCTATAATACTTAACCAATTTAGAATACAATGCGAGATGAGGATCTCACGAGAACGGGAACGTCATGTGTTGTCGTCCGCATGTTGCAACATATTATCACACATCTAAACAGTGGTGGAAAAAGTATGACATTTTTCTTTTTTTACTTAAGTAAAAGTATCAATACTGCAATTAGAAACCCTCTGTTACAAGTAAAAGTCTGGTAATTAAAATGTACTTGAGTAAAAGTACAAAAGTATTGGCATCAAAATATACCTGTACCAAAAGTACTCATTATGCAGAATGTCCTGTTTCACAAGTTATCATAGACATATTATATGAGACATATTATGTCTAAAATGTATGAAAACAATCTTTTGAATATAGCAGATCTACAAGCTCATAACATAGCTTGTAGAGCAGCTATTTTCAAATGGCCGAAATGTACTGTAGTATAGGGCTGAAGTGGTTAATGTACCTGTAAGTTTTGTAATAATAATCAAAATCTACAAAGTAAACAGTAACTAAAGTTTTCAAATAATAGTAGTGGAGTAAAAGTACAATATTTGCCTCTGCGATGCAATGGATGTAAAACTACTGAAAATTGGAAATACTCCAGTGAAGTCAAAATACCTCAAACTTTTACTAAAGGTACAGTACTTGAGTATATGTAATTACATTAGTTACTTTCCACCACTGCATAACACTAACAGAACTTAATATGTGTATTAGTCACAGACAGACGTCAGTGCATTCACAATTTGTATTACTGAAATACAACCGAAAATTGTAATACTATGTTTCGCTGCTGCTTCTGTAGGAGATGAAGGCTATTTAAACCACAAACACATTGTGCAATGAAATGATTTGTTACCCTCTAGGATCACGCTATCTCCGCGCGTCCATTGTATGGTGAAGATAAGAACGGACAAGATTGTTAAAATGAAGTGTATTTATTAATCAAGCAGAGTCTCTGGGCTCACACTTTCGCTTTCCTTATCAGCAACAAGTTGCACTGGGGCCAGTTCAAGAAGTCTGCACGCTCCTACAGTATCTGTCCCTAGAGCCCCTATACTGTATATTGAAATGTGGGATGGTTTCCAAGATGGGAGGGTCACTCCTTCATCCACAACTTCGCCATCTGACTCATCACCTCTCTTCATACAATAGGGCGGCGGGGGGGGGGGGGGGCATTTCTGTTCAACCTGCAGTTTTTAAAGATTAGGGAAGGACAGAAAGGAACAGAAACCACAAATGCAGACACGTGTACAGACAGATGACCTCTCATCACTCCAACGGCCGGGCCATCTGACAGTTTAACCATAAAAGTTACTTGATCATATCCTGTTATCAGTTCTATATTTCTGTTAGCTAAGCCACTCTTACAATTCACATCACACATGGGGCTTTCCACTGCCATTGCTCTGAGATAACCTTTTCATTATGTGGATTCAAGTGCATGGCAATCATGAGCACACTATTATATGTGTCTTAATGATTACATTGGTGAGCAATGTCCTCACCCGACAGGGTGATTATGCACTGAGGCGGAGCCGAGGTGCATAACACCCTGAAGGGCTTTAAATTTCAATAATGACTACCTCCCCATACATTATCCCGCTTATTACACGGCTACTTAATAAATACATTAATAAATTGACCCAAAAGTAACAACAAAACAAAGAATTTCCTTGCTTACGGCAAAGAAAGTATTCCATAAGTATTGGGCTGGGCGGACAAGTTCGCCTCGGAAAACAAATGACAGTAGTCCATAAGGTAACCGGAAGACTCGCCCCAAAACACACTGGCCCCCATTCTTTACCACCGGATTTGCGTATAATACCGCCGGCTTTGCCCCGGGGTGACTGTGTTTTGGGGCGAGCGTTTTGATATTCTTGCATCGGTGCGCCACGATAAACAAGGAAGTGTAGAGGATCAAATAGAATCACTTTTTGGTCATTGCATCATCTATTTCTCAGTTCAAATGTTTTCAAAAACATTCTTAACACATTCACCGCCAAAGTTCTTTCATAATAAAATCACCCACTGCCAGGGTTTTTAATTTTTTTTTTTTATAGAAACAATATGTGAATTATTTGTCCGTTTATTTTGTAACATTGAAGTGAATGGATTTTTTATTTATTTTTTATTTATTTTTTTATTAACTCGTTAGGGTTAGGGTTATACATTTATACTCAAAAATTAGAGAAACTTTTTAGGAATTCAAAAACAGAATAAAAAAAAATAATTAAAAGGGGAGAATTCTCCCCTTTGGCGGTGAGTGTGTTTTTAAGAGCAACGTTTAGTTGTCAATTACATTGTTTGTTTGTTTACATGGCTGTCATGTCTGATAAAGCATAAAACCAAGCAGCGCAGGTTGACATGAGCAGGTGTTCTGAGTCTCTGATTAGACAGCGGTCCGTTGACTCATCGGTCATTATCCAGAAATAATGACCGATGACTGACCAATCAGAATCGAGCATTCAACCAAGCCATGTAATAAATACTTTGAATATTTATCAAGTCAGTAGCTTAGCTGAATGAGTATGTTTTTATGTTAACTAAACCAAGTTCTCATACTCAAACTGAAGTTCAGATAAAAAAATAATATGCAAAAAGCTGGCGTTTAAGAACATGTATTTTCTAAAATAGGCCTATTTTCTTTTATACCCCATCCTCATGAGGGGGTGTGGTTTCTGGGGGTGAGGGTGCGGCCGCACCCTCAGCACCCATATTTTCAGCCGATATGTCAGGGTTACATTGATCGTACACATCATCGCGGCAAACGGAGCAAACCAAGCCAAAAAGGCAGAAACAGCCGTAACCTAACAGGCAGAGAGCCAGTATGATGTAGTTCAGAGTGGTGGTCCAGAAGGCAAACCGGTAGACGGTCTTGTCGCAATAATCCCACGGCCGCTGCGTCTTATTGTAGTTGGGCTCATAGATGGAGTAGATCCGCACGTTACCTAGAATAAATGAGGGGGGGGGGGGATATTTCAGAATGTTATTGGCAATGTGATGCTTTTTATACGTTTCTTAACCCATTTAGACCTGAGGCCGATTTTTCTGAAAAACTTCAAATATGTATTAAAAAATTACAACAAATGTATGTTGGTATATACTGTAGGGAAGACCAGGACAAAAGTAACAGGGGGCAAAAGTAACACTCAATAATTCTAATTGGGAACAAGCTAGAGGGGTGAGACTTCTTGTGCACATGCTCAGTAGGGTCCTCTCTCTGCCTATGGAAGGATAGAATGATAATTTCATCTCAGCAGAAGTTTTCAACAAAAAACTGATTTTGAGGTGTAAACGTACATTTTTGAGTGTACGGTATTTTCCTTCTGCTGTCTAAAGATAAGATGTCAGCTGATTTAAACTTAGATTAATTGTATCTCTATGTTATTGGTCACAAATTAACATCAGCAGCCTATGCTAGTATAGGTGTTTCTAGCTCTAATATGGGATTTTATCATGGTTGACCCATCGGGGGCAATTGTAACAAAGTGACCGGGGTCAATTGTAACAATGTGTTTTCAATGCAAGCAGATTTTGTGTCTGGGATTACATACTTTTATGTTATTAAATGAACACATTTCACTAAATGTCACTACATTTCAAAGTAAAAATACATTTAAATTAAAAAAATGACATACATGTGAAAAAACAAAATAGAAAAATACATAATTTGAATAAAAATACAAAATAATTGTAATTATGTATATAAAACATTCGTAAGTATAAATGTTAAATTATAACAAATACATATTACTTAGTGATGTGCTTTTATTTGAGATAAAGTGTGTTAATATGACTTATTTTTACAGTGTTACAATTGCCCCCAACCACTGTTACAACTGCCCCCATCACGGGGGCAATCGTAACACTGTGACTCATTGCATTCAAATTAATATTTTAGTCTTGTCCTTATTAGTGAAAGCTTAAAAATTGTATTATTAATTAGGGCACATATATATGTTTCTTATAGCAGAAGATGACTAGGATATTTCAAGTAGACTGTGAATTATGAAGGCAAATACAAAAAGTGTTACTTTCGTCCCCGGTCTCCCCTACATAGCAACAAGAACCCCAAAAGGGGTTCCCGTCCTGAAAGGTATAGTTACAAACAGGGGTTCCCGCCCAAAATGGGTTAATACATGTCCAATATTAATATAATAAACTTGAAAGATTACGCTCCCGGAATATGAAAAATCAATCACATTCGTCTTGATCACATGACTATAGAGATCATGTTTACCGATTTGCGGGAAATTTGGATAAAATCTGAATGCTTAATATCATCACAAAAATGTGTTTTACATAAGTCGGCCTCCTGGTGGCGCTATAAAAGGCAGATGTTAAAAATGCAGGTCAAAGGTTTTTCCTTGGCCTCTAGAGAGTGCGCACACAAAGTTTTACACAGGTCGGTGCAGTTATAATATGTAAAAACACAAATCGGCCTGTTATAGCGCCACCATGAGACTGATTTGTAAATGTTTTAAGTGGCATTTCTGTCTTGGTCTAGTGGGAATGTGTGTGCACAATTTCACGGAAATTGCATGCTGTGTTCATGATTTGAGGCATTTTGTTCAAAACAGAGTACTGCTGCAAACTTTGGAAGCCAATTTGAGCCAATCAAGATGAAATATGAAAAATATGAAAGTTGTTTAATGACTATTGAGATACTGTGTACCGATTTGTGATTTTTTTTTTACAAAATCTGTGGAGTACTGTCCAAAAATTTGTTTTGCAGAAACTTGGCCTCCTGGTGGCGCTATAAAAGGCCCATGTGAAAAATGTGGGCAGTGGATGTGTTGGATGCAGCTCAAAGTTAACTTTCCTAAGGTATCTAATTTGTCGCCCTACGACCTTCCTAGCCCGTGTTATTAAAGAAAAACGGGCGACAATGGCCAAAACTCAATCGAAAATCAGCGATCGAATACAGGTGAAAGTGACCGGTTTCCAAGATGTTTTGGCCATTATCTCTGGAACGGAAGGTCCAATCTGCTCAGTTCAAAGCTTGTTGGGTGCGTGACTTTGAGGACATTAAGCACGCAAGCACCTTTTGGGATTTTTCGGGCCTAAAAGTATAGTAATTGTTCGGGGGAAAAAGATCCAATAGGTGCCCTTTTGAAATTCCAGCCCCTGCCTCTCCAAATCCTTCTGCACGTCCCTGCCACAGACACACTTAACCACTTCCATTCCCAAGTAGGGCATTCAAAAAAATCGATAAAAGAATTATTGAAATATGATTGAAATATGAATAGCACAGCGGTGTGGAATGTGTTTGTTTTCCTGGGCTGTGGAGGAACCAACCAGGCTTTAAAAACTCACCAGTGATGATCCAGGTTAAGAGGAAAAGACCGGTCACAGAATACAAACTAGTGCGGAATCTCTTCCCCACGCAGCAAGAAAGCACATTCTGCACCAGGCAAAAACTTCCCAGCACCAGCACGTAGACGGGGATGAATGGATGACTGGGGCACTGGTACAGGTACACTGCACCTGTGGAACACATTATCGTTGTTGTCGGTCAAAAACCTCCATATTTTAACTTTTTTGTGTTTTTGGGCGGTGTAGTGGGGGACACCTCATTAGTACACCCTTCGCTGTACTGTGATTGGCTCATAATTAGTACACCCCTAGCATTAGTACACCCCTAGCTGTACTGTGATTGGCTGACTCTATTGGCTAACTCTATTCAGCACTGTGATTGGCTAGCGAGACACATGATGCAATTAATAACCTATAAATAGGACTATGCACTTAAAAACAAAAACGCTTTTTTTTAAAGTGAGCTTCCATCACTGTGATGACCACTGTGATGCCCACTTCACACTGGGTGTGATTCTTTTTTCATAAATGAACGCCCTAATTGATCATAACTACTGCGTCACACAAAAGCATCAAAAGTAGCAGATCTACAAGCTCCAAGCGTGGCGTGGAGCGACGCGTTTTGAGCTTGTAGATCTTCTACTTTTGCTACTTTTGAATTTCAACCCTGAAAAGTAACAGGGAATAAAAATGTGCTATTTCCCGGAAAATGTTAAACCCTAATACAGACAGACAGATGCGTGGTCACTGCTTTCTACAGGAGCGTATGGCATTGTTTTTACAACTACGTCGCTCATGATTGTTACGACATCAGAGCTGATAATTAAATCCTCTATGCAGAAAATTAATGAGATTTCAGATTTTCTGTCAGCATGTCAGCGTTGAGCTCTTTTTATTCGACATTCATTGTAGATATGTAAATACATAGCTGTGCCTGTGGGTCTGGTGGGCAGTGCTGGACAGTACGTGCATTTCCTTGAGTTATCTGCATACTTGTACACGTTTGTTATGAATCTGCTATTTTCACCAAAATGCTGTTTACTAAACTAAAGAGTCATACAAATATGAAATAGAATACATTATCCATCTACTCACCGATTACAATGTGGGCAATGTAGTACATCACGGGGAGCACAAAGGCACATGCTAAGGGAAGACAGATAGAAAAACACATTAATTTTGTACAAAGTCAACCAAACAGAAATAGTGTTAATTGCATGGTTAACTTTTAAAGGCAGGGCGGGTTCCTCACCTGTTTTGTTTTCTGAAGACATTTTAAGAAGTGACTTAGCCTAAAGAAGAATATAAAGAATATTCCTAAAACAGGAAAGTGTTTTACGAAAAAAAATAACAACGATCTATCACAATGCAAAATATAAATACTGGTTGTCGAAATGCTTAATTCCGACAAATAGAATAACTGTAGAATTTCAGGCACTTTTGTGTACTGAAAACCCTATCTACAATATACTCACCAGGCTTAAGTCTTCTCTGTTAATGAGGTTAACGATCAGCTTATATCTCTGCTGTTTCACTTTTGATTCTCATAAAGTACGTCATTTAGAACAACGTCAGCATTCTGTTGTCAAAAGTTAACCCTTCCCTGGACTCTGCAGAAATATGCAGAATAAAAATATAAAGTTATACATATTTAACTTTATATTTTACTTTTCTTAATTTTTTTCAATGAGATTAATATAATATTGACTGTGAAGAGCCTGAGAGTTATTTTTCCTCTGAGATCATACTTACGTAGCCCTTTAAACATTGATTATTTGCATCTGATTTTAAATCTCTGTGTTGTTATCCATGTCCTCACTGTATTGTCTGATTCACCGCCTTTTGCGATTATTTTAATGTGGTTTTATGCTTCTGCTTTTCTTTTTTGCTTTATTGTCAAAGTTGTGACATTGTAATGTGATTCAAATGTTTATCAGGGCGTCCTTGAAAAAGAGAGCTTGCTCTCAATGGGTTTCCCTGAATAAATAAAAGAAAAAGAAAGAAAGAAAGATAGTGTTCTTTTCAGTGCGCTATCGTCAACCATGTTTTAGATCAATGTCCATGTACTAAAGATATTGTTCTACAGCATGTTGTTTGCATTGGAGGCTTTCATTTACGGTGAAGTTTAACCTCAAGCACTGGGTCAGGGCCTGTTTTTGGGTCACATACCAATTTGTATGTGTCATGAGTAAATATCCCTTTATCTCTGTTAATTATGATTTAAACAGATTAAAAAAGAAGATTTTTCAAAAATAATCCCAGGAAGAAAAAAAGAAAATCCATATTCCAAACTCAACCTCACAGAAACTATGTCTAAATCTAACCTTAACTTCTCAAAGAATTTTTTTTCTGACTAATTCTGTGCATGGCTTAAGACCAAAATAAACTATTAATTCAAACTATCTCGGTACCGAAACGCCGTTCCGTTAAGAAAAAGTCAAAGGCAGCTGTGAAAATCCCATATTAAATAACATGCCACAGACCCATGGACATGTTCAAGAAGAAAACATAATCTACTAACGTCAGATTAACATACAGGGCGTTGTGACCATTCATTGTGCGTACGACGGCACACCCTCACTCTCAGAGATCCGTGATTTCCCCCCACTTTTTGTCGGACTTTTCTTTTTCTCCCCCCGTTCCATATAAGCTGTTGCTTTCATCCCAATAGCGTGAAGTAGTTTAGGCTACCTGGGTACTTCTACTTCCAGTAGTATGATTTCATGCATACAAACTCGCTCAATAGCGCCCCGTGCCAAACAGGACAATGTGGTATTGCAGGTGAAAGTGCTTTATAAGCCAGAGAGAAGTTAGTTGGAATGAGTATATCTGAGGCTTGATTTAGGCTCAAACCTTTTGAAAAACGTTTGAGGGACATAAACAATATGATATTAAATATTATTGTTATTTTTTAAATTCATGGTGTAGACCCTTTAATACATTTGATTTTAGCCATGGACCCCCATCTGAAAATGTTTTGTGCCATGGACCCCCAGAAGAGAACATTTGTCTTAAAAAGTATAAAAACAATGTTCAAATACTGCACAAAAATAGCAGATGTACAAGCTTGCATCACGGGTGAACTGGTTTTTAAAATAATAATTAAATAACATGCAGTCTGACGGACGAGACATAGAGGGCTCTGTCCCTTTTATTAGATTTTAACTTTAAAAACTGATAAACTGAGATTCTGAATATAGTACATGAAATCAATATGGACATATTAAAAATTAAATAAAATGTGTGTTCCAATGCTCAATAATATCATTTTCCATTGTTAACTGTCTTGGTTGATGGGGTTTGTTTTGGGAATCATGACATTTTGCCAAACATTCATACTAAACACACTTTAGTAAAATGCTATCTCCAAACAGGAGATTGTAATGACGTATCAGGTGATTATCATTAAACACATTAAGCCTAGCATCCATATTTTTGGAAGAAATAATAATAATAAAAAAATGTTCCAACAAACATTCAAACTTCTTCCACCTCATGTGCACTGAAATTGTCCAGTATGTAACACTTTTAACGAGCAGAAGGAAACGGACGCTTTTCTGACACATTGTGGGTGTGAAGTTTGGTGCATGTCACGCCCCAAAGTGTCAACTTGCTAAGTTCTGTTGACAGCAGTGATGGAAAAAGTACTCAAATGTTTTACTTAAGTAAAAGTATCAATACTGCAATATAGAAATACTATTACAGGTAAAGGTTCTGGAATTCAAAATGTGCTTGAGTAAAAGTACAAAAGTATTGGCATCAAAATGTACTTAAAGTATCAAAAGTAAAAGTACTCGCAGAATGTCCCATTTCTCCAAGCTTTCAAATGTGTACAAATCTTTTGAAAATAAAGTAAAGTAAAAAAAATACCTCACAATTTTGCTTAAATACAGTACTTGAGTAAAAGTACTTAGTTACTTTCCATCACTGAGATATACATTGGAGTCAGTGGGTAAACACGTTGGGCAAGACCTAGCCGGTTGAGTGCCTAAACGGAAGTACCGTCATTTGGCCAAAGTACCGCCCATGTAAGGAAATTAAATTATTTGACAGCTTTAGTTACTACTAATTGCTTAGCAGATTGAGATTATCACAAAACATACATTAACCGCTTCAGCCCTATATATATTTTGGCCTTTTGAAAATAGCAGATCTACAAGCTCACAATGTGTCATGATGCGACACATTGTGAGCTTGTAGATCTGCTATTTTCAAAATATATATTTTTTTAACTTGTGAAATGGGACATTCTGCATGCATAACGAGTACTTTTACTTTTGGTACTTTAAGTATATTTTGATACCGGACTTTTACTTGTAACAGAGTATTTCTACACTGCAGTATTGAGACTTTGACTGAGTACTTTTTCCACCACTAGTCGTGACCAGGCTTTTCTCCTCGGATGTTACTAAAGCCAGGTGCGAACGAGGACAAAGCAGCCAATGACAGCCAGTGCAATGTCGGTGATAGTGGTGGTCCAGAACGCAAACAGGTAGACGGTCCTGTCACAATACTGATCTGAGTCCAACGTTGAATTTGAAGTCTTATTGTAGCTGGGCTCATAGATGGAGTAGATCCACACGTTACCTGAAGGAAATTAGAAGGGAAAAGAAAAACTATTTTAGAATGGCATTGGTCAATTCAATGCCTTTAAATTATTTATCTCCACCACGCCGGAACGGTGGTGTGAAACTTTGCACGCATACGTAGGCCAAGGACGAAACTCTGCCTTCACAATGGACTTTATTTTTATTACATTTTTTTGTAAGTATGGGTCCCGGAAAGACACATCATTTATCTTTTGTGTGGTTATTAAACTACATTGAATGGATTCAATGTAGTTATTATTTAATCACAAGCTCTTGTTAATACTTTTCATCGGTTCAATATTTATAAAATCCACAGAAACACTTCCATTCCCAAATAGGGCACAAAAATGATTGAAATATGATCATCAATGAATATACGCAGCGGTTTCTGCTCGACAGCACAGCGGTGTGGAATGTGGTTATTGTCCTGGGCTGTGGAGGAACCAACCAGGCTTTAAAAACTCACCAGTGATGAACCAGCAGAAGAGGAAAAGACCAGTCACAGGATACCAAATACGGACGCATTTGCCGATGTTAACCTTCCCATAAAGGATTCCCCAACAAAGCAAATAGAACACCACGCATAAACATCCCAGCACCAGCAGGTAGATGGGGATGTATGGCTGAATGGGGCACTGGTCCAGGTACACCGCACCTGTGGAACACATTATTATCGTTGTTGTCGGGCAGGAACCTCCATATTTTAACTTTTTTGTGTTTTTTCAGAAATGAATGCCCTAATTGATCATAACTACAGCGTCACTCAAAAGCATCAAAAGTGGCAAATCTACAAGCTCCAAGCGTGACGTGTTTAGAGCTTGTCGATCTGCTACTTTTGCTATACTTTTGAATTTAAACCCTGAAAAGTAACTGTTTTGGACATATGAGGTTTCCACCCGACAGAGACGATATGGGTGGGTCTATAGCGTTGGTAAAAACATGGTGAATGGACTGCATTTACTGTAAATAACACTGGTTCCCAAACACTGGGTCACATTGGGACACATTTTTATGGGTCGCAAGTAGGTATGCCTTTATTTTTTGTTTCCTACATCCTTGATTTAATTATTATTTCAAAATATAAATTTAAAAAAATCCCCAAAAATGCAAAGTTTTTCATGAATTAAAAACAAATGCAATATCTTTTGAATAAATACAAAAAAAGAAGCTCAAGCTCTACAAGCTCAAAATGCATTGCATCGCGTTGTGAGCTTGTAGATCTGCTATTTTCACTAGCTTGGGCCCTGGGCAGACATCAAATTTCTCTTTTGGTTCTCAAGCTAAACGTTTTGGGAACCAGTGGTATATAGCACCTCTCCAAAGCGCTTTACGAGGCATTTCACACACACATTCACACACCGATGGTGGAGGAAACCATGCAAACGGCTCATCGGGAGCAGTTAGGGGTTCAGTCAGTGTCTTGCTCAAGGACACTTCGACACACAAGACTAGATTGACTGCATACAGACAGACAGACACGTGGTCACTGCTTTCTACAGGAGCGTATGGGATTGTTTTTACAACCACGTCGCTCGTGATTGTTACGACATCAGAGCTGATAATTAAATCCTCTATGCAGAAATTGAATGAGATTTCTACTGTCAGCATGTCAGCGTTGAGCTCTTTTTATTGGACATTCATTATGTAGATATGTAAATACATAGCTGTGGGTCTGGTGGGCAGTGCTGGACAGTAAGTGCATTTACTTGAGTTATCTTTATACTTGTATAAGTTTGTTTGTGTGAGTTTATGAATCTGCTATTTTCACTAACATGCTGTTTACTAAACTAAAGAGTCTAAAAGTATAACATAGAATAAATTATCAATCTACTCACCAATTGCAATGAAGGCAATGTAGTACATCACGCAGAGCACAAATGCTAAAAGAAGATAGATAGAAGACACATTTGTGCAAAGTCAACCAAATAGTAATTGTTTTAATTGCATGGTTAATTTTTAAAGGCAGAACGGGTTTCTCACCTGCTTTGTCTTCCGTTTTAAGAGACATTTTAAGAAGTGACTGAAGCCTAAAGAAGAATATAATATTAATAATAATAATAATAATAATAAGTGTAATAATAATAAGGGTAATAATAATAATGATGATAATAATACTACACTGTATTTATATATCCCTTTTCTAAAACAGTTAATAATCTTAATCTTCTGACTGGTGGAAAAATACCGACCTGTGTTGTAGACAGAGAGTCTTCTGGGAGATGTAAGAGTGCGTCTTGTGACGCTGCAAGATCCCTGTTTTGAATGGTTCAAAAAGCCTGTCAACGAAACCTAGCAAGTTCACACATTTGGGGCGTGACATACTGTACATATGTCCTTCTAAACCACACTTCACCCACATGATGTCTCAAAAGTTCTGCTGCATGTGCGTAAAAATGTACAATAATGCATTTAGCAGATTATCTTATCCAGAGAGACGTAACAGTGCGAGATCGGAATAGTGAAAGTGAACTCTAGTCAATAAAATATAGGTCCTCTGCTTCAAAATCTATAAATACTTAACCAATGTAGAATACAATGCGAGATGAGGATCTCACGAGAACGGGAACGTCATGTGTTGTCGTCTGCATGTTGCAACATATTATCACACATCAGTGGTGGAAAAAATACTCCATGATTTTTACTTAAGTCAAAGTATCAAGCAGTATATCTGCAATGTAGAAAATGTCTGGTAATCAAAATTTACTTGAGTGAAAGTACAAAAGTATTGGCATCAAAATACACTTAAAGTACCAAAAGTAAAAGTATTCATTATGCAGAATGTCACGTTTCACAAGTTATCATAGATAGAAATATGTCTAAAATGTATTAAATATAGCTTGTAGATCGTCTATTTTCAAATGGCCGAAATATACTGTGTACTCTATATAGGGCTGAAGTGGTTAATGTACCTGTACGTTTTGTAATAATAATCAAAATCTACAAAGTAACTAGTAACTACATTTTTCAAATACTTGTCGTGGAGTATAAGTACAATATTTGCCTCTGAGATGTAATGGAGTAGAAGTAAAACTATTGATAATTGGAAATACTCCAGTTAAGTAAAAATATCTCAACATTTTACATAAGTACAGTAGCCTATATTTGAGTAAATGTAATTGCAGTAGTAACTTTCCACCACTGCATTTAACACTAACAGAACATAATGTGTACCAGTCACAGACAGACGTCAGTGCATTCACAATTTGTATTACCCCACCGAGTCCACTCGAGTCCAAGTCACTACAATGCAATGAAATATTTTTTATTAAACCCATATTATGAGGAGCCCATTCACAACATTATAAGAGAGCTGTCTGGTGCTTATGGACAGTTATCAAATAATAATAATTTAAAACAAATCTGGTCTCGGTCTCGACTCGGTCTCGCCTCCTGTCGGCCTCGGTCTCGACTCGACCCCCTCCCTGGCCTTCCGGACTCGGTCTTCACTCGGATTTGCCCCCCCTCGGACTTGGTCTTGACTTGGACTCGCTTTAGGTGGTCTCGACTACAACCCTAGAGATCATACAGTACTTACGTAGCTCTTTAAACATAGATTGTGTTCTTTTCAGTGTGCTATCGTCAACCATGTTTTAGATCAAGGTCCTTGAAATAAAGACATTGTTGTATAGCATAGTCATGTTGTTTGCATTGGAGGCTGTTGTTTACTGTGAAGTTTAACCTCAAGCAGATGAGTCTGCACAGAGACCCAGTGATTCTCAAACACTGGGTCAGGACCTGTTTTTGGGTCAAATACCCATTTGTATGTGTCATGAGTAAATATCCCTTTTCTCTGTAATTATGATTTAAACAGATTAAACAAAGAAAATCCAAACTTAACCTCACAGAAACTATGTCTAAACCTAACCTTAATTTCTCACAGAAACTATCTCTCTTTCTCACACACACACACACACACACACACACACACACACACACACACACACACACACACACACACACACACACACACACACACACACACACACACAGATAGAATTAATACAGAGATGCTTGAAGCTAGATATTTAGTTGGTTTACAAGCCACCATGTAGTCTGAATCCAATCCGTAGACACATTACCAGTAAATATGAAATTATGCAGATTAGATTACCTTTCCCCTCTAAGCCACGCCTCTAGGTAAGCTGCAGGGATCGGACAATAATACAGCGATACATAAAAGGCAATGATAGAAGAAGTACTATTTTCTTCTCTGATTTTTTTAAATTTACTCTGGGGGGACCTCCCATTAGAATGTGGATAACAGGATGTTGGCCGTTAGGTCCGCCCTCAGCCCTCCACTTCCGGTCCACGTGTCTTTGTTTACATTCCTAACATTCCTAACTATACACGTTGTAACAGGAGCTCCCGACAGATTCAGCTGCGGAGCTCTGAATCTGTCTTGGAGATGAATCAATTACAACTTGTATTATCGATGAACAGTCAAGCAGTTAATCCTTAACATCCCTACTTTAGAGACGTGCTGCAGAGATGGTCTCAAAATAACAATATTTCAGGCCCAGACGGCTAGGGTAGCGGTCCGGGCACCTAGGCCTGACAGCGTGTTGCGGGTTCGAATCCCGATCCCGATGAGCTTTGCTGCAAGTCACTTCCCATCTCTCTCTCCCCATTTCCTGTCAGACTACTGTACTATTAACTACTGTACTGTACTATTAACATTGCATATATATTTGCAATGTTTCTGTAAAAGGCTATAAGCTGCCCATCTTAAAAAAATCTTTTAAAAAAATCCGGAAAAATACCCCAAAAATATCTAATAAAAAAATAGACACACACAGTAAAGTTCCAAGATTGGGACCTCAATACTCAATGGTTCTATCGACACAAACCAAAAAATCTTGTGCACTCGCGTCACATCAAACATAACTCCTTTTCCGTCTCATTTTGCCTTACGACTGCATTCCACAGAGAGCCAGTCAAATCCATTTGGCAGAAATTAATAAAGAGACCCACAGTTTAATCTTCTGATTGGTGGAAAAATGCCAACCTGTGTTGTAGACAGAGAGCTTTCTGGGAGATGTATAAGAGTACGTCTTGTGAGGCTGCAATATTCCCTTTGGAATGGTTCAAAAAGCCTGTCAACAAAACCTAGCAAGTTCACACATTTTGGTCGTGACATACTGTACATGATGTCCTTCAATTCTAAACCACACTTCACACCAGTGGTGTAAAGTAACTAAGTACATTTACTTAAGTACTGTACTTAGGTACACTTTTGAGACATTTTTACTTTACTGGAGTATTTCCCATTTTCAATACTTTTACTTCTACTCCATTACATCTCAGAGGCAAATATTGTACTTTTACTCCACTACAATTATTTGACAGCTGTAGTAGTTACTTTGCAGATTTAGATTATTATCACAAAACATACATTAACCACTTCAGCCCTATATATATTTTGGCCATTTGAAAATAGCGGATCTACAAGCTCGCAATGTGTCGCGGTGCGACGCGTTGTGAGCTTGTAGATCTACTATTTTCAAAAGATTTTTCATACATTTTGAACTTGTGAAATGTGACATTATGCAAAATGAGTACTTTTACTTTTGGTACTTTAAGTACATTTTGATACCAATACTTTTGTACTTTTACTCTAGTACATTTTGAATACCTTACTTGTACTTGTAACAGGATATTTCTACACTGCTGTATTGATACTTTTACTTAAGTAGAACATTTTAGCACTTTTTCCACCACTGCTTCACTCTCACATAATGTCTCAAACGTGTGTCCATTTCCTTCCGCTGTGTGTGCGTAAAAATGTACAATAATTTAGCAGACTCTCTTATCCAGAGAGACTTAAGGGGCGAGAAGGAGAGTGGGCGGGAATGATGGACCGTGACCTCACAGTCCAAGGGCCAATCACAGATTACTTTTTTTAAAAGTTTTTTGGGTGTAATTGAGGTCATAAAACCCCCCCAAAAAACATGAACAATTAAAAAAGTGAAAATGAATGTCTTAGAACCTTTAAGTTACTGTACTAACATGTACTTGCTTACTTTCCACCAATGCAGAACATAATATGTGTATTAATCACAGACTGACATGCAATTTGTTCACAATTTTTATTACTGTCCACAGAGAACAAAAAACACTCCAACATTGTAACAAAAAGTTAATCATTATTTCTCGCTGCTGCTTCCTCTTTGGAAATAGTGGCAAAATTAATTTAACATTTGGCAGAAGTATACACTTATGCTGAGGTTACACTGTAGGGCAGTACATCTTATTTTAATTTACTTTGAATATTTATCAAGTCATTAGCTTAGCTGTCTGGAGTATGTTTTTTATGTTAACTAAACCACATACTCAAACTGAAGTTCAGATTAAAAAACAATATACAAAAAAAGCTGAAGTTTGATATCATGTATATTCTAAAATTTTCATTTATACCACTTCCTCTTCCACATGGGGGCGGGGGTGCGGACGCACCCTCAGCCATAGTTGCAGCGGATAGTGCAGCGATTATGGCGGACATGTCGGGTCTACCCTGGTCATCATCATAGTGAGTAAAGCCAACAAACCATACAACAAACCACACAAACCCCACAACAAACCTCATAAACCAAGCCTAACAGGCCGAGATTCAGTATGATGTCGGTCAGAGTGCTGGTCCAGAAAGCAAACTGGTAGACGGTCTTGTCGCAATATTGATCCAACGTCGAATTTGTTTCCAGCATCAGCGTCTTATCGTAGTTGGGCTCATAGATGGAGTAGATCCACACGTGACCTAGAATAAATTAATAAATACATATTTTAGAATGGTGTCGGTCAGTGTGATGTTTTTTTTTTTTTTTTTTACTTTTCTTTTATATATTTACCATATAATAGCATTGTAGATTACCAGACGATATTCACTTAAATTCCTCATGTTTAAGCCTAACAGAATTATATATTTATGGACTATATATATAAATTGTATATATTTTTGGACGACCTGTGCATTTAATTTGTTGGCAATACTTTGCCACGCTTTCTCCCTGGATTTGATAACAGCGGCCGTGTTTCCTTTTCTGTTAATTATATGTTTCACTTCCATATGATTCCATGAGCTGCTGCTGTTCGGCCACAGAGAAGAACGCTGCTTGAGTTTTGTTCCCCGCCGCCATGATTGGTCAAGTTGAAGGAATCTGCGCTCGAGTTCATGGTCTTTTATAGAAATACGTCGCTGCCCATTCAGCCCGGCTTCATTATCCTGGCTCAACACAGCCTGGCTTGACAAGGTCACTCCTTTTCAGCCTGGCTTGGCGTTCATGGAACGGAATAAACCAGGCTGTACGGACCCGACTTTGTCAAACCTGGATTTGACTTAAGCCCAGGCTTATTTAATTCACCTTTCGTGTAATAGGCCCCTGCCTGCTTGCTCAGGGGATAAATTGAATCTGACCATCAGGTAAAAATTCGTGTCAGATCATGTGTCTAGGTGAGACATGACCTTTGACACAATCTAAATGTCTCAATAGAAGAGCAGGGAGACAAAAAACAACCACTCCAATAGTATAAGTTAAATTGAATTAACATACTCTACCATACAGATTGGACAACATTTTATTATATACATTTAAAAAAATATAGTGTCGCTTTAAATGTGAGTGGTTACATCATTTTACCAGTTTGTTCCATCTCGTTGCGTTCGGGTAGAAACCTGGTTTGTCCGAAACTTTTACTTTTTGGAAAAAGATTTAAAAAAGGTAACCTTCGTTCCAATGAATTCAATGTAGTTATGATTTATTCACTCACTCTTGTTAATACTTTTCTTTGGTTCAATATTTCTAAAACCCACAGACATACTCAACCACTTCCATGTTCAAGTAGTCATATTCTGACTTTTTTGCCCCCCACCCTTCAAGGCATTATGTTGACGTTTGGTGAAAATTGTCCCGAAAAGTCAAAATATGATTTTTCTTTTTGTGAGACAGCTTTGGTTGTGGAGGAACCAGGCTTTCAAACTCACCAGTGATGACCCAGCATAAGATGAAAAGACCGGTCACAGAATTCCAAATATTGTAGACCTTGTAATCCTTCCTCAGGCAGCAGTTAAGCACGTTCCGCAGGAAGCAAAAACATCCCAGCACCAGCAGGTAGACGGGGATGTATGGCTCTCTGGGGCACTGGCCCAGGTACACTGCACCTGTGGAGGAAGACATTATCGTTGTTGTTGCTCAGAAACCTATTTTTTTTTTACTTTTTTGTGTTTTTGAATACATTAATCCATTAAGACCGGGAACAAACACATCTGTGTCATTTTAAGATTTATTTGGCTATTCAAAAATAGCAGATCAAGCTCATAGTGCAGCACCGAGTGCAAAGCAAACATTTTAAACTCTGATCTGTGCTTCTGGGGGGTCCCTAGAACAACATATTTTGAGATGGGGTTCCGCGGCCAAATACAAATCATTTTGGGTGGTCCTTCACATGGAAAGGTTGGAGCACCACTGATATAGCAACATACTGTTAGGATTTAGTGAACATTTGTAGATATGTATTTGGCCGTGGACCCCATCTCAAAATGTTTTGAGAAGCAAAGATTTGAGTTAGCTTTAAAAATATATATTGAAAGATTGCATACATTTTCAGATTTTTCAAAAACATGAGCTATGAGCTTGTAAATCTGCTCTTTTTGAATAGCCAAATAAATAAAAAGAATGACACAGATGAGTTCCCGGTTTTAATGGGTTAACGCCCTAATTGATCATAACTACAGCGTCACACAAAAGCATCAACAGTAGTAGTATAGTAGCAGATCTACAAGCCCCAAGCGCATCGTGGAGCGACTGTACATTATCCATCTACTCACCGATTACAATGTTGGCAGTGTAGTACGCGTACATCGCAGGGAGCGCTGCATAGACACATGCTACAACAGATAGAAGACACATTTGTACAAAGTCAACCAAACTGTAATAGTGTTAATTGTTAACTTTTAAAGGCAGGACGGGTTTCTCACCTGATGTGCTTTGCAAGGACATTTTAAAAAGTGGCTGAAGCCTAAAGAAGAATGTACAAGCCAGTCACACAAGCAATGCAACTAATTTAGATCTCCCCTTGTAAAGGGTGTTGGAGCAACCGATTTAGCAGACACAACTCAGACCTGTGTCTTTGATGAATTCATTATACTAACATTACAATACAAACATACTCCAACACGTATAGGCCAGTAGGTTATAAACCTAGGAAAGGAAACACAAACAACAACACAACAACGAATTACTGACATGAAATATTCATACAAAACTGTAAAACATATCAGAAATACATACATTTATCGTTATGTAAACACTCTCAATTTTGACATGAAATATACACACAAAACTGTAAAACATATCAGAAATACATATACATTTATCGTCCTTTAAACACTCAATTCTTACCGTCAGTCTCTCGGAGCTCGCAATGGAAAATGACGAACGGAGCAATAACAGCCTGGTAGCTAGTAACACTGATGCCTGCAGGACATTTCGTACTGCTTAGTGAGCATCCACTCTATTTATATGGGTTCGGTCTACCCATGTGGGTGAAACCTTCTGTTGATTAATCATGTGACATGTGTATTGTCTTAGATGACGCAACTCAGGCTCCAGCACTGTTCTATAACAGTGGCTTCTGTCCTTATCTGATCTAATAAATCAACTCTCAAAACTCTCAGAATCAGGTTTATTGTCACATCACAGGTTTACAAGGTAAAAAAGCAGGTGAAACATCGTTCCCATCGCAACGTTGTGAGCTTGTAGATCTGCTATTTTCAAACATTTTAGTACTTACATTTTTGGTCCTTTAAGTACATTTTGATACCAATACTTTTGTACTTTTACTCAAGTACATTTTGAATTCCGAACATTTACTTGTAACAAGGTAGGCTACTTCTTTATTACAGTATTGATACTTTTACTTAACTCTTTGACTGCGGTTGACTCGATAACGCGTCAATTGCTAGTTTGTCCAGTTGGCCGTTGACGCGTTAGACGCGTTAGACGCGCGTTCATTGTTTAATCTCTTATCGCGCTATTCTGATTATTTTTTATTCTAGGTTTCGAGTTCGACTTACTGCATGCACCCACACCTGCATCCGGTTTTAATTTTTTTCCCCCGGTCATTTTCGGCCAGAATAGGGAAACACACGGTTTTTCACACGGTATAAAAAACGAACGGAGAGGTCCACTTCTATAATCTATAGTCTGGGTGACGAACAGTCATCGCCGTCGTGTATCACATCCAGTGGCGTCGTTACGCGGGGGCTTCGGTGGCTATAGCCACCAATGTGTTATCCAAAGCCACCAATAAAAAATGTTAAAAAAAATAAATAAAAAAAATAATAATTGTATATCTATAACCCTAACCTAACCCTACCCCTAACCCGAAAACCGAAATAAAGTAACTGAATAAAGAATCTGAGAACACGTCACATCCGGTTTGACCTATTTTACTGTTTGGCTCTGTTTGGGGGGGGGGGCAGCAAGTCAGCGAGCTGATGAAGGTGTCTATTTGCTGCTCTCTGCTGGTGGAACCATCGTATGTGTTCAAAACCGCAGCTAGACATACTATATGAAAATTAAATAACAAAATAACAAAACAAAAAAACACAATAATCGCTGGCACTGGGGGAGTACTTTATGAAAATACTCTGGCAGTCAAAGAGATTTATAGGGATATTTCACTTTCAAAACATTTTTGGTTCATTTTATCGTCTACTCAGGCTTTAGGGAGCACCCCGGACCGTTTTTAAGTTGCTTGATTCAGTATTTAGATATTTGATATTAATTTCATCAGACACGCCTCCTTCCTATACAAACCCATTGTAACTTCAAACTCCATTTTAAACATGTTAGATTCATCAGAAACACCCGTCCTTGGTTCTTGTGACTGATATTATATACAGTACCAGCAGATATACCAGTAGTTGGTCTCTGTGTCAAACACTCTTATAATGTTGTATATGGGCCACCTGGTGCCCTTTGCCCCCAAATACAAACACCTTTGTCCCGATGATGGTGGAAGAGTCACTATAGTGCCACAATGAATAAGATGCCGGGGCTATCTCTGGTGTTAATTAATGACCAGACCATTGTGCTGGTGTACAACCTGTGTATTTCATCCCTGCTTCTAAACTCTAATGAGACAGAAGTGCATGTTTGCTGAGAACCAGCAAGTTGGCATTGGCAATACCTCATCTAAATGTAAAGTTGAATAATACAGCTTATGTAGAATGTGAGCTGTGTGATGTTGGTTTCTTAAAGTTGTACAGTGCAGGTTTCAAAAAAACTCTGCTGGTCATTACCGTCACTGCAGGCCGTTCATTTATTCCTCTGTTACCCAGAATTCCATTCGTTTTCACCGGAAGACGGAAGCGTTTCAAAAAGCGTTCTTTTAATTGTTTTATACGATCTGTGGATCGTTTCTCTTAGCCAGTGGAGCTTTAGTTACCGTGAGCTGTGTTTTCTTTTTCTATTTTTTTTCCGATCTTCAAATCATACAATCTCTTCAAATCAGCATGAGTTTCCTTTTTGTTATTAGCGCGGTAGTTCCTGGCCAAACAGGAAATCGGTGAGGTAGTTCCTGGCCGAACAGGAAGCATTTCCGCTTCCGTTTTCCGGCTACATGACGTCATTTTCGCGGGAAAGACACCCCTATCACCGTTCAATAGAAAATATATGTATAAAAGGCTTTCGGGGGTGAAATTCATGGAGTGGGTGTTGTGAAACTTTTGCCACTCACAAAAGATATTCAAATTTAACTTTAGTTTTGTTGAAAAAGTTACCTAGCATTACTTTAAGTTCTCATAAGGTTCACATGGGAAACTGTCAATTCACTGGCATTAGAATGGTGCATTTTGTTACACAATGTGAAAGGAACAATGGAACATTTCTGTTCTTTAATTGTTTTTGTCTACTTTTTTTAGTTTCTAATTTTTTTATTGATTGTGTAATTTGGTTGGCAGCTTATTGTATATTTGTTTCACCGTACCGTACTAGGAGAAAAAAGAGTAAAGGAAAGAAAGAAAGAAAGAAAAAGCTCACAGAATAGGTCCCATACACTGAACACCAAATAAGTATTTTGTTCTTTCAGTCCATCCATATTTTCTCCACCATCGCATTGACAAATAGCCTACTGATAAAGTATCTATAGCCTCGATCTACAGGCTCTTATTTTACTTAATTTTTTGCAAAAAAATAAGAGCCTGGACCAGCCTGTTGACGTTCCGGACATAGGAAGTGGGAGTCAACCTTTCATTTCCCTGGCCAGCCGGGACGCCTGATGGAGGGGAAAAGGAACTTGTTGGAATAACGTGTTCCTTCCACGTGCTACGTCCAACCAGGGAAACTCTCCCCTGTCGTAAGAAGGTCAGATGGCTCTCATGGGTGTAAAAAATGGGGATACAAAATCGTGGGGAAAAAAAAAAACTTTCATTTCCCCAACTAACCAGAGTGCAGTTGGCCTCACTCCAAATGTTGTTGAGCGGGGCGGGGGCGGGCGCACAGATCGGTGAACCAATGGGATCCGGCGGATTCTCTCTCCGGATATTTTAAACCCGCCCCTCTACACAAGATATCAGACACGCTAGGACAGCCTAAAATATCTAGGACCTACATGAAAGTAATCATATAATCGTCAGCTCACACATCAGTAGTTAATAAGTATGCATTAATGAACTATGCACCAAAGCTGGTGATAGCCCTGGGCATTACAAAGACTTAATCCGAACCCTGACTATAAGCAGCGATACTATAAGCCGACACAAACACACAGTGGAACAATTCAAAAGCACTTTATTAGAAAACGTAACTAATAACACTTGTGTATGTTAATCTGACGTTAGTAGATTATGTTTTCTTCTTGAACATGGCCATGGGTCTGTGGCAGGTTATTTAATATGGGATTTTGACAGCTGCCTTCGACTTCTTCTTAGCGGAACGGCGCTCCGGTACGGAATCGTTTACCGGAGCGCCGTTCCGGACCATTCCGGCCCACTTTTACCCCTGAGGAATACTCTGTTACAAGTAAACGTCTGGTAATGAAAATTGACTTGAGTAAAAGTACAAAAGTATTGGCATCAAATACACTTAAAGTACCAAAAGTTAAAGTATTTGTTCTGCCCATCAGTCAATTGTATCCCTTAGAGTGTTATTTGTCACCCCTACACAATTGCTGTGTAATGGTACAGCTCTTTGTATTGTTGTAGTGTTTGGCAACATAGATATAGAAACCTAGATACCTCATTGGCCTCTGCAGTTCGTTGGAGCGACCTGTTTCGTATGGTGGCCGCCATATTTCCGGGGGACACGGGCACTAGCCAATCACAGTGGGTTGACTATTGGCCAATCACAGCACGTCTTTTCCAGGACTCGTCAGAATCTAGTTGTACCGCCCCAACCTGCCTCTGATTGGCCTACCGAACGCCCCCTTCTGTGACACACGCTGAAGTTTCCAGCTGGCCCCCCGGAAGCGGAAGCGCGCCCGCCATACATACGCCTCAGAGCCAGAGGAGGCGTCTACCTTTATATGTCTATTTTTGGCACCCCTAGTGTCCCTGTGTAATGATACAGTCCATGACACAACATCCCCCTTAGACAGGAAGCAGGAAGGGAAACAGATCGTTTATTATCCACAAACATTACTACAGAGAGCTAGATCCCAGTCTATTCAGCTAAACCAGAGCATTTAAAGCCCTATGCTGCCATTTCTGTTGTTGTGCCAGGCAAGCATTGTCTGTAAGTGTGACTCGATTGATTATTATCTCCTTAGACCTGTATTAGTTAATTTTGTTGTGTGAAGGTGATTTTTGGGATGTATTTTTATGCTTAGATTTTACACAGCCATATGGGTTACTTACTGTAAGTTGTTGTTGAACCTTCATTTTCATTAGTGCCTTAATTAGGTACTGTACTGTAGCTGTTTAATCAGTGTTTTTTTTGTCTTGAGAGATTATTGTTGTATGGGATTTGGTAGGCTACAGTTCATAATGCCCATGAAATGAATATTTACCTCATTGCTACAGTTGCCTACGCTTACCATAACCATAAATGTATCCTACATTTATATTTACATTTACTTACCTCTACTCGTTTTTATAAGCAACACTACTGTCACTTTACTGTTTGTTTGTATGTATGTTGTCTTTGCAGTTTCACTCCGTTTTTCACAACTACATGCACCTTGAGTCTTCAGTAAATATTTTGGAGTTGAAGCTTACATCCTGACTCTCATGTCCTCATGTGAATGGAGTTTGGCTTGCTGTCTAATTGTGGTTGCTACACCTCAAGGAGGACAGTCTGTTCTCTAATCTCTACCCTCACCATGTGTCCCTTTGTCCTATATTATTTATACTGTATTTTACGTAATTAAACAACATAATTGTATTATTTTGTCAGCAAATCAATTAGATGTCATCTTACTATAGTCAATAGTATATGCAAACACCAATATCCAATGTAAAACTGTGAAAAATGTAGGTCAACAGCAACTTCAACTTGTGTGATCTTATTTCAGTAACATCAAGAGGGGGTCTCAAACTCTTTCAGGCAGCCTGCAACCCACCTTTGGAGGTATTTTTGGCCAGACCCACCAAAGATTTTGTGCATTAAAATTAGCAATACATTCTCATTAGTCTTTACCATGTAAAAACATAGGTGAAATAATTTGTTAATTAATTTCTCTATGAATATTGGTCAGTGGTCATCAATAGTATTATCTTTTTCAGTCTTCAAACATACTGTAATAATGATCAAATGAAACAGACAAGGCTGGTCAAAATCACACAAACCTTAGTGAATTGTAAACAATAAAACAGAACAATAGTGCACACACAATCACACAAACTTTAGTGAATTGTAAACAATAAAACAGAACAATAATCCACACACAATCACACAAACTTTAGTGAATTGTAAACAATAACAATGTATGTGGGATGGCGGCGGGGGTGCGTGCTGGTGGTGGCTCTGCTTGCCCTCGCTTAAAACCTGAGATTTACAAATCGGATGATGGGAAGGTGATAGTGGAAGACGAACTTTTAAACTTTGTTGTGGTAAAAATTAAGACTCTGAGTCAGGATGAAATTGTGATGCTGTTGACAAACAATTTTTCATCTGAATGGCTTGAGGAGTCAAAGCGGCTGCTGTTTGAACTCTGCCCAAACACCACTGTACGAAATGTGATGCACAAAGGCGCACAGAAGGATGCTAATAATGCCAAAGCCTGCTTAAAAGTTTTTAATGAGCTTGGAGAAAATATTCCCAGATTTGTCTCACACTATCTGGATGAACTGCCACCGGTTGGGTTCGGCAACATGGACGCTTCGGCGCTGCTGAGCAGAATGGAGCAGCTGAGCCAAGAAGTGTCGGGTCTGAGGAGGTCACTGGAAACACAGACAGATGTGAGTGAGAACCTGGGAGCTATTGTCACGGCCATGAATCACCGGGTGACGGCGGTGGAGAAACACCGTGTCCCGGGCTATGATCCTGGGGCTGCTGGATCCGCACGGGAGGCGCTGCGGGGGCCAGAGCCGTGGCGGGGGCTAACCGGCCCTGTTTGTCAACAGGAGCTAACAACTTCTCCTGCTGGGAGGCTTCGAGGCCCGGGTTTGGATACCGGTATCGCCAGTACCTCACGAGAGGGGGTGCAGGGGCTGGCGGGTTCCGCGCAACAAGAGGAGTTGGATGTAGGTGTAACTACAACTTCATTGCCACTATCGCAACAGCAGTCCCCGCAGTGGAGCTGTGTTGTGAAGGAAGGTCGCAAGAAGCCGGTGTCGCTGAAAGCAGCAGCAGTGAGGCCCAAACCTCACAACAAGCAAGCTCACTTGAGACGTGAGCAGAAGAATTTGGGCATAGTAGGAACTGGCACTGAGAGCAACATTGACGTGGTGACAACCAAACTGGTGAGTGTGTTTGCTACTCGGTTTTCCCCTAATCTGGAGGCAGATACACTGCGGGATTATTTATCGGAGAAATTGGGTAATAAAACAGTGACATGTCGTAGGATCGAGTCGCCTCACAGCAGATTCGGTTCGTTTCACATTACTGCTGAATGTAATAATGTTGATGATATGTTTGATCCCAAACTGTGGCCCACTGGAACCTATGTCCGCCGCTATTATGAGGCTCGTGGGCCCAAGGCTACTGGCAGCGGTATACCCGCAGCTCTGCTTGAGAGCCAGTCTGCGACGGAATAGTCACCGTGACAAACTAATCTCTCTATGAACATGAACATGAACATGAACATCTGTGTTGTGTCCTACAATGCGCGAGGGCTGCGTATTGGCCACAGTGAAACCGATAAATCACGCCGTATTGTTGTGGACAAACTGTTAGAGGGATGTGACATTTTGTGTGTCCAGGAGACGTTCTTGGCTAAACAAGACCTGGAAGGTATTAACTCTATCCATAAGGACTTTCACGGTGCGGGGGAATCCACCACCGACCTGTGTTCTAAAGTGGTACGAGGGAGGATTCCAGGTGGAGTTGCCACTCTGTGGAATAAAAAATATGACCAGTCGGTTAATGTCATTAGATTGGGAGTTAACTGGGCTATTGGGATAGAGCTGTGCTGTCACGGTAAAAAGATAATAATTTTGAATGTTTACACACCATATGAGTGCTATCAAAATGAGGATGAATATCTCAGTAGATTGGCATTCATCATGTCTTTTATTCAGGACAATCCTTCCACCTGCATATATGTGGTCGGTGACATGAATGCAGATGTAACTGATGTTAAATCGTTATTTGGTAAACATTTAATGGATTTCTGTGCAGACAGTGGATTGATTTTATCTAGCAAGGTTTGTCTACCAGAGAATAGTTATACCTATATCAGCGAGGCTTGGCACACGACGTCCTGGCTTGATCACTGCCTCTGTACAGTGGATGCTCACGACTCGATTGATACAATAGACATTGTTTATGATTTGGCTACCACAGACCACATACCCTTTCGTGTGGTGTTAAAAACAGGCAACTTACCTGTGTTGTTGCCTGTGGATAACAGCATGAGTGCTGGGAAAATAGATTGGTCGAAATTAACCAAAATTTTAAAGAGGTGGTGCCATGTTTTTGCACTTTTTCTGTTTTTCATGTGTCTATGAGGTTGATAGAACTTCATTAAGCCCCCCGGTGGTGTTTTTATGGTGTTTTATGTCTTCTCTGACTATTTGGAGTTTTTTCCTGGAGGCTGAAACCTTGAGGGTCAAATGTGCCAATAGAGAAACAGCGCTTTAGTGACATCACAAAGCCCACACCCTCCCCCTCATTATCATAACACAACAGGTGTGGGCATGAGGAGGAGGAGGGACTAGGACAGGTGGGTGGTGCTAAGGTGGTGGAGGAGGTGCTAAGGTGAGAACCAGGTATACTTAATGCACTGGTGGGTGTGTCTACATAAAAACAACATTTTAACACTTACTGTACACTTTTTTTTTGTTGAAAAAAATCCTTACATAATAATAATACCTTATGATCAGGTTTTAGGGTTGAAAAATATCATGGCACTCCATCTTTAACAAAAAGATCTGGATAAATACTTGAAGCATTCTGATGCCTTACTGGGTAATATTGAAATTACAAAAGATGTTGTCATGTGTCGGGATATGAACTGCAAGAACACACAACACTGTGATATATTATGTTCCCTGTATGAAGCTATTGTGGAGTCTCTGTGTATATCCAGCAGGCCTCTCTATAAGCACAGGGCAAAAGTTTTTAATTCTAAGCCAGGGTGGAATGACCATGTTGAAGAGCTTCATGCAGAGGCTAGAAATGCTTTTAAAATGTGGGCTGAGTCAGGCAAAGGTAGACATGGACCTCTGTTTGAAAAGAAAAAACGCACTAATGCTGATTTCAAATATGCTCTTCGCTTTATAAAAATAAATGAAAACACTATGAGGTCAGATTCTCTAGCAAGAAAGTTGCATAAGAATAATGTAAATGACTTCTGGAAGGAGATAAAAAAAATATGAATAATTGCAAAACATGTCTCCCATCAAACATAGATGGTGTGAGTGGGTCTGAAGCAATCTCACAATTATGGCAGAATCAGTATTTTGAACTGTTTAACTGTGTGAAAAGTAACCTGTTTGTAGTGGATCAGGTAGATTTCAATGATGAAGTGATTGTCACTCCTGGTGAGGTCCATGAAGCTATTCTGAAGCTTGGTGATAATAAGGCCTGTGGGCTGGACAATATAACAGCTGAACATCTCAAATTTGCCAGTAAGAAACTGTGTCCTGTAATTGCAATGTGTTTTACAGGTTTCTTTGTTCACAGGTTTTTACCTGATTCTATGCTCTCTGTTGTGTTAGTGCCGGTCATTAAAGACAAAGTGGGGAAGCTAAACAGCTCAGACAACTATAGGCCTATAGCCCTAGCCAGCGTGCTGTCCAAAATTATGGAGACAATTATTCTGAGTAGACTTGAGAAACACATCAAGTCTATTGACAACCAATTTGGCTTCAAACGTAAGCATGGCACTGATATGTGTATTTTTGCACTTAAAGAAATTTTAGATAAATATAATAGGCAAAATTCTACAATGTTTATGTGTTTTATTGATGCGTCACGTGCGTTTGACCGCATTAATCATGAGAAATTATTTTTTAAATTGTCACAAAGAGGGGTCCCTAGTTTTCTAGTCAGAATCCTGGTCTTCTGGTATGCTCACCAGACGATGCGAGTGAAATGGGGGAGGTCAACCTCTGCTCCCTTTCGTGTGAACAATGGGGTACGCCAGGGGGGGAATTTTGTCCCCTTTTCTCTTCAACGTTTATATGGATGATTTATCTTTGATTTTAAACACATGTGATACAGGGTGTAGGGTTGGCAATTCGCTAATTAATCACCTTATGTATGCGGATGACCTGGTCATCCTCAGTCCTTATAGTGCTGGTCTTCAACAGCTCCTGAGGGCATGCTCACAGTATGGTGTTGATTTTGACATAAAGTACAATGCTAAAAAGAGTAAGATGATGTTTGTCCGAAGCAGAGAAGACAGACAGTCAACTTTTCCTGACTTCTATCTCTCAGGCACTGCCCTTAGTGTCTGCTGTGAGATTAAATATTTGGGCCATATAATATCAAATGACCTCTCTGATGACAAGGACATATATAGACAGCGTCGGAAGCTGTATGCTCAAGGGAACATGCTGTGTCGCAAATTTAGCATGTGCTCAGTAACGGTGAAGATTTCACTCTTTAAATCTTTTTGTACACCTCTGTATACTGCCCACCTGTGGTGTCGCTACAAGCAAGGCAGCATCAGACGACTCACAGTGGCCTATAATGACTGTATGCGGCTGCTGCTGAGAGCTCCAAGAAGCTCCAGTGCAAGCCAGATGTTTGTTAGTGTTGGGGTACCCACCTGCCCTGCTGTGCTACGCAATCTTATGTATAGATTTATGTGTAGGGCATCTGAGTCAGTAAATGACATCATTTCTGTCATAAGTAACCCGTTACGTAGTTCTGTCAGGTTCTCCTCTAGACTGTGGAACCATTGGCGCACTTGTCTGTATGTTCGAAACTGAACATGGTGGAATTCTTTTTTATTGTATTTCTTTTTCTTTTATTGTTATATTTTGTATGGTGTTTTTTTATTTTGTGATATGGATCGCCTTGGGTCTGAAATAAAGATTGAATTGAATTGAATAAAACAGAACAATAGTGCACACACAATCACACAAACTTTAGTGAATTGTAAACAATAAAACAGAACAATAATGCACACACAATCACACAAACTTTAGTGAATTGTAAACAATAAAACAGAACAATAGTGCACACACAATCACACAAACTTTAGTGAATTGTAAACAATAAAACAGAACAATAATCCACACACAATCACACAAACTTTAGTGAATTGTAAACAATAAAACAGAACAATAATCCACACACAAGCACAGCTACAGCTTCAATAACCCTACATTTAAATTGCAATATAAATAATACAAAATAAAGTGCAAAAGTATGTTATTGTACCTGGCCCCTGCTGTGATCCAAATATGGGACCCAAAATAAAATAAATAATAATAAATAATAAAAGCACTGCTTAAAAAGGTCAGCAGGTGGCGCATTTTAGCTAAATGACCCACTTATGTATGGGTTGACCCTCAGTTTTTGAACCACTGCCTTAGAAGGTCAGCTGGCGACGCATCAGTTCACTACTCTCAGCAACCTTGTCAATGATGGCATCATTGACAAGGTCCATCAGTGTCTCCCTCTCACTCAACATCAGCAAAAATGCCTCTAGGCGGTCCTGACTCATGGACGATCTAAGTCTGTTCTTCACAAACTTTAGTGTTGAAAAGGTCCTTTCACAGGCCACGTGCGTTACAGACAGGGTCAACAAAAACGTATATCCTAGACCAATGATGGGGTAGGCATTGTTTAGCACGTTGTAGTGGGACAGGATCGCATAGCAGCATATGGGGCAGTTTTTACACGAGGAACAACTGCTCTCCACCTCCAGTTCCTCCATCTCCAGTTCCTCAGGGTCCTCAGTGTGTCTGCCCTCCTCAGATTCCTCAGTGTGTCCAGTCTGTCCACCCTCCTCATGCAGCTCAGTGTCTCTCTCTTTCCTGACTTTATAGCTCCTCAAAGGTGGCTCCTTCAGTGTCTCCCACTGGTTTGCAAGGTGTATCAGTTCTGCCTGCAAGATCGATGTTGTATTGTTTTATTGGATCTTGTTTAGTCGATACAATTATTAGTTTTAGCTCCTGCTCATTTGATTTAGCTATTTTGTCTCATCTGTTTAAGGAATTAGGTAGCTGATATATTGCACTTTTACCTTAGCGCTAGGTATACTCTTGGTTGCTTGTTTTTGCAGAAAATGCACTTAAGACTTCTGGTGATTAGTAGTTTTCGTTCCCTACCTATGTTGAATGCACTTATTGTAAGTCGCTTTGGATAAAAGCGTCTGCTAAATGACTGTAATGTAATGTAATGTAATGTAGCATCCTCATTACATTTCAGCAGGCATCTACTAAGCTCCTCCAGTGCTGTTTTCTGCAGCCCTTCTTTCCTTATTAGATGGAAGTTCTTTGGATTCATGCATGCAAAGTCTGAGCAGAGCACTGCACTAGCTGCAAATCGGCGATGGATGCTCTCTTTGATGTTGTCGAGTATCACATTATGGACCTTGATTCTGAAGTTTGTCTCAGCATCTGGAAGAGGTTCATCTTGTGCCAGTTCACCTGGCATGACTTTCTTTGTTCTAACTTCTTCTCTGGGAGGGCAGACTGAACCTCAACATCACACTCATCATGTTCCTGTAGAAGGTCATTTGCCCACTCTACAAAAACTTTTGCTGCTCTCTTAACACCATCAAAGTCCCGGGAAACCTTAATCAGGCCGTCTTCAGCTCCCGCCACGAAGCCCTGGGCAGTAAGTCCATACCACTGGTCTGTTGTCTCCTGAAATATTCTGAGAAAGATCTGAGCTGTGAGTATGGTTTCATGTCTCAGAAGTGCTTCATAGTATCCTCTGGCTGAATGCAGAAAATCCCTTGTACTGCCCCTGCATGTTAGCAGCTCCATCAGTTGAGTTACCAACACAAGCTTTGATGTCAAGGCCTACTTTCTCCAAAATGTCTTTCACCAGGTTCACAAAGTATTCGCCAGTGGATGCCTCGCAATCAACAACAGCTATCAGCCTCTCATGGACAATATCAGTGACATACCTCAGAACTATTGCACACTGGTCCTTGGTTGTTATGTCTTGGGTTGTATCAAGTTGGATTGAAAACATCCCTGCCTCCCTTACTTCACCAGCAATTGATTGTTGAATTAAGACCCTGATAATGTCGATGATCTTGTTCACCGTATCCTTTGACAGCAGAGTTAAAAGGGACCCCCTTCCCTTACCTCCAGTCTCATGCTGCGCCTTGCTCTTCTTAATGCACTCACTGACATGTTCTTGAAGGCAGACATTATACTTTGTCAGCAGCAATATCATTTCCAAAAAGTTTCCATGGTCCAAGGCCATGTTGTCAAGAGTGTATGCGGCTTCATGTTTATCACCTCTGTAGCTGAGGCCACGCTTACCAATGACCTTGACGACACTGACCACACGTTCCATCACTTGTCTTTTTTTCTTCACTTGCTCTCGGTGGATTGACATTTGTTTCTGTGTCAGTAGGCTTCTGACATCAGCACTATTTGCCTTGAGAAAATATGCATCTGCACTTTTTCGATGGGTCTCACTTTTCTCATGTTCCTGAATTCTTTGGTGACAATAATTCCATGCGTGCATGCCTCCTTCCCTCACAAAATAATTTTCAATGCCACTGGCAGAAGGCTTGGCAAACATGAGACACAGTGAACAATACAGTGAGTGAGATGATTCACAGTACGTCAACCATTTTCTATTTGTCCCATCTTTGGTGTAGAAAATGTTGGGAATGGCTTTCTTGGGATTTTGTTGTGGGTGATACCGGAAAAATAAATCAAAATCTTTGTGGTGAGGGCGAGCAAAATAATCAAAGTCCTCAGTTGGTTCTCCTGTGCTGGAGCCCTCAACATCTGCTGGTTCTGAATAAGAAGAACCAGCAAAATCATTGCATTTTTAATAATTAATTTATCAATATCTCTATATGATAAAGAAACATAACGTAATATTTTGTCATCAAATTGCCAAAGTTTTTGTTTAGCTGTTTTAGCATAATCTATATATTATATACCATAATAACAATAACTTGTTTTCAATGTTTTTGTTCAGCTGTTTCATATTCATAGCATAATCTATATATCACGTACCATAATACCAATAACTTGTTTTCCTACTTTACATTGGTTCTGGTGTACCTGTCATTTCCTCTGACTCTGAGCTATCAATGGTGAGAGTGGGCTCTACTTGCACCTCTCCCCCGGAATCATCACTCCCTGCTGGTAGTGTTATGGAACTTCCTATTCAGTTAGGAAGACATTGTGGAATAATTACAATTATTTACAATTCAACTATAACTAACCAGTGCAACAATAGCGAAAATGCACCATTTAAATTATTATGAAAGAACATATCATATTTAATACTATTGTCATCAAATGTTTGTATTCAATTCAATTGTTTCATGTTATAGCCTATTGTAAATCTCACACATACATTGCTCAATCTTATACAATTCGATGACTTGTCCCAGTCCTACTGTAGAGTCTTTGCTCTGTACCTGCCAGTTCCTCTGAGCTAGCACTGCGCTCTCCTGCTGGATCCCCAGCACTGGTATAGACCGCCGAAGTCTGACGTCATTTACACATCCTTTGTTTGTCTACCTGGTTCGCAGTTTTCCACCCCCGTTCTGAATCCCATAGACGTATTTAATATTGCGTCAAATAAGAACTGTGTTCCAAAAATAAACAAATGACCACGGCGGGTTGACTCTTATGGATATGAAGCATCAACTGACGGTGAGAAAACGCTAATGTTACTTCTGCCAAATTAGTTACATTTTCGCCAGAAACAGACTGTATCAAATATAAGTGACTGACTATCATAAACTATACAGAACCTCCTCCCTGACAATAACGCCGACACGCGGTGTTTATTTTTGGACCACAATTCTTATATGAGACGATTCTAAGATGACCCAATGTTATTCTCCATAGAGAAATTACTTCCGCAAACCTGGGGATGAACGAGTGACGTCAGGACTTCGGTGCTCTATTATATCCACCTATACATAGGAAACATGGCAACATATTGTAAAACTTACTCCATTTTACAATGTCTACTGGGCGGGCTATTGAAAGTTACACACACACACACACACACACACACACACACACACACACACACACACACACACACACACACACACACACACACACACACACACACACACACACACACTGACACACATACTGTACAGCACAACCACACTGACAAACTCCAGCTCCAGGTCCACCAGCACCGGTTCCCCGCAGGGCTGTGTCCTGTCCCCTCTACTGTTCTCCCTGTACACCAACAGCTGTGTTTCCCTCCACCCGTCGGTCAAGCTCCTCAAGTTTGCCGACGACACCACCTTGGTGGGCCTGATCTCCAAGGAGGACGAGTCAGCCTACAGGAGGGAGATCGAGCGGCTGCGTAGTTGGTGCAGCAGCAACAATCTGGAGCTAAATGCCCAAAAGACAGTGGAGACGGTGGTGGATTTCCGGAGGAAAGCAGCCCCTCCCCCTCCCATCATGCTGGGAGGCACCCTGGTGAACTCTGTTGAGTCCTTTAAGTTCCTGGGCATTACCATCTCCCAGGACCTGAAGTGGGAACTGAACATCATGACCCTTCTGAAAAAGGCACAGCAGAGACTGTTCTTCCTCAGGCAGCTGAGGAAGTACAGACTGTCGAGGGCTATGATGACCCGTTTTTATACGGCCATCATCGAGTCCATCCTCACCCACTCCATCATCACCTGGTTCCCCGCTGCAGCTGCAAAAGATCTCGTCAAGCTGCAGCGGGTGATCCGTTCCGCAGAGAGGGTGATTGGCTGTCCCCTGCCCTCCCTCAAGTCCCTGCACGACTCCAGGGCGCTGAGGAGGGCAAGAAAGATCATGGCTGACCCCTCCCACCCTGGCCACGGCCTCCTCACCCTGCTTCCCTCTGGGAGAAGGATGCGGCTGCTGAAGGCCACCACAGCACGCCACAGACTAAGCTTCTTCCCCTCAGCTGCCAGGCTGCTCAATGAGTCTGGCTTCCCTTCTCCCCCGCCCCCAAGGGTCACTGAAACCTGAAACCTGACACTGGCAATGACATTGCACTACTGTCCACTATAGCACTTTATATTATCTATTTTCTTGCACGGTGTTGTTTTGTGTTTGTTGTTATTTATGTTATATGTGAAAAAAGATTGAAACACAATCATGCATTGCCAAAACAAATTCCTATGTGTATTACACAATGGTAAATAAAGGAATCTGAATCTGAATCTGAATCTGAAACTGTAGGCCTATAAGTCAAAAAGTTCATATGACCAGTGAATGGAAGTAATTATTATTATAATTGCTTCCATTTGCATTTGTATCATTGGCACATATTTGCAGCAATTCTTCCGAGTTGAGCAATTGTGTACAGTATATGTATGTGCACTGTAGCCTAGCAGCCTATGGCCTATTAACCAATTGTAACTTGTGATTAGTAGTTTCATTCCCCACCTATGTTGAATGCACTTATTGTAAGTCGCTTTGGATAAAAACGTCTGCTAAATGACTGTAATGTAATGTAACAATTGTCATATTAAAATAGCAACAGCACATAAATAATATATTTTTTATTTTTCTTGCCATCTCTAGGCCTCTGATGATCCTACCATGGGATCCCTATAATCCAAGGTTGGAATATACAGTAGCTTTTATGTTTGAACTAGTGGGAGACAAACAGTAACACAACAAACTACAGCACTGCAGCAGACAGCAAAATACATCTACAATGGATAAAGTTTTTTTGACAACCAGTAGTGCCAAGGTTGTTATTGTTGCAGGCTATAATAAAAGCCATGTCAACTGGTGTTCATGTTATTAAAAGGGTCTAAGTCTTGGGGTACACAATGGAACAAACCCAGCAAGCACAATGACGTCATGATGACGTTATGATGACGCCCGGTCATCACCCCGGTGACGTTCAGGACTAGGCCAGATCACAGCCCATATGGGGATGATCTTTACGTCATTTACAGGACGTCATCACCGGGACATCATATGGACATTTGGACAGCAATTTTGGGTGATGAGAAATGTGTTTAGATGACGTCCTGGAAGTGACGTTTTTGTGGTCAGGATTAATTTTGGTTGAAATCAGGTGATATTCTGGGCCAGATCTGACTTGTCTTGGTTTGACTTGATCTAGCCCCAATCGAGACGTCACTGATTGGTCCGGGTCCTGACTGTGCTTGCTGGGAAGTGTTCTTATAGCCTATCAATAATATCAATCATTTATCTGGCCTCCAGGCCTCCTCAAGCCCTGGCTGGGGATGTCCCTGATGACTACCCCAATCCACATGTATGTTGAGAAGAATCAGTGGTGTAAAGTACTTGTACTCAAGTACTGTACTTAAGTACAATTTTAAGGTATTTTTGCTTTACTGGATTTCCAATTTTCAGTACTTTTACTTCTACTCCAGTAACTCCACTACATCTCACTCAGAGACAAATATTGTACTTTAACTCCACTACAATTATTAAAAAACTTTAGTTACTTTGTAGATTTAGATTATTATTACAAAACCACTTCAGCCCTGGCCCTATAGCAGATCTACAAGCTCACACTGTGAGCTTGTAGATCTGCTATTTTCAAAATATTTTATACATTAGAAAATCTCTGCAAAATGAGTACTTTCTACTTTTGGTTGGTAGTACTTTTAAGTACATGTTGATACAAATACTTTTGTATTTTTACTCAAGTAAATTTTTAATTCTTGAATTTCACTTGTTGCACTTTTTTCCACCACTGAGAAGAACCAGTGTTTATAAACTTACTTGTTGTTGCTGGAGCATCATCATTCTTTTTAGACTGCACGCTGGGGGCTCTGAACATTTCAGCCTGCTGAGCTGCTAGCCAGCCACAGCCAGCGCAGCGCTTTCACTGCTGCAGCAACACTGACTGAATTGAATTGAAATTGACTGTGGCTGGCCTGGCCTGAGCTTAGGATATTTTTTTTTTTTGCTGCAGCACTTCAGCGCTGCGCTGGCTGTGGCTTTTCTGGCCTGACCTGATGCAAAAAAAAAAGAGCCAGGCAGGCCACTAAGGAGGCAGGCCACCGGGAATAGTCCCGGTCCTCCCGACGGCCAATCCGGGCCTGAGGACAGTACAGTATTCATTATGCAGAATGTCACGTTTCACAAGTTATCATAGACATAATATTAGACATATTATGTCTAAAATATATTGAAACAAATATTTTATATTTTATAGCAGATCTACAAGCTCATAACATAGCTTGTAGATCGGCTATTTTCAAATGGCCGAAATGTACTGTATATGTGGCTGATGTGGTTAATATACCTGTACGTTTTGTAATAATAGTCAAAATCTACAAAGTAACTAGTAACAAAAGTTTTCAAACAATTGTAGTGTAAAAGTAAAAGTACAATATTTGCCTCTGAGATGTAGTGGAGTAGAAGTAAAAGTACTGATAATTGGAAATACTCCAGTTAAGTAAAAATACGTCAACATTTTACTTCAGTACAGTACTTGAGTAAATGTAATTACAGTAGTTACTCTCCACCACTGCGTAACACTAACAGAACATAATATGTGTATTAGTCACAGACAGACGTCAGTGCATTCACAATTTATATTACTGTCCACAGAGAACAAATACCACTCCAAAATTGTAATAAAACAAAAGTTATTTTAATGATATTATAAATCATTACTTATATTTATTGCTGCTGCTTCCTCTTTGGAAATAGTGGACACGATTAATTTATCATTTTGCACAAGTATACATTTATGCTGAGGTTAATACACTGTAGGGCAGTTGTTCATATAGGCATGTGTTTCACACTAATAAGACCATTGTCATGAAAAGTAAATCTTATTTGAATTGACTTTGAATATGTATCAAGTCATTAGCTTAGCTGTCTGGAGTGTGTTTTTTTAATGTTAACTAAACTAAGTTCACATACTCAAACTGAAGTTCAGATTAAGAAAAATATGCAAAAAAAAGCTGAAGTCTAAGATCATGTATTTTCTAAAATAGGCCTAATTTCTTTTATACAACTTCCTCATGGGGGTGGGGGTGCGGCCGCACCCTAAGCAACCATATTTTCAGCGGATATGTCAGAGAGAAACACAGGCAGAGAGCAACACAGAGAGCAACACAGGGAGCAACACAGGCAGAGAGCCATCACGATGTAGTTCAGAGTGGTGGTCCAGAAAGCAAACAGGTAGACGGTCTTGTCGCAATATTCCAGCAGCGTCTTATCGTAGTTGGGCTCATAGATGGAGTAGATCCACACGTTACCTAGAATACATGAGGGGTGAGGGGGGGGGGGGGCAATCTTAACTCTCTCAGTGCCAAGAGTATTTTCATAAAGTACTCCCCCAGTGCCAGAAATTTGCGTTTTTTTACATTTCAGAATCAGAATCAGAATCGTAATGGTGGGAAACCCCGCAAAACCTCTTAAAAAGGTAACCAGGCAGAGAGAAACACAGAGAGCAACACAGGGAGCAACACAGGCAGAGAGCCATCACGATGTAGTTCAGAGTGGTGGTCCAGAAAGCAAACAGGTAGACGGTCTTGTCGCAATATTTCAGCAGTGTCTTATCGTAGTTGGGCTCATAGATGGAGTAGATCCACACGTTACCTAGAATACATGAGGGGGGAGGGGGGGGGGGCAATCTTAACTCTCTCAGTGCCAAGAGTATTTTCATAAAGTACTCCCCCAGTGCCAGAAATTTGTGTTTTTTTACATTTTTAAATGTTGTAATTTGTCATTCAAATAAATAATCTGATTGGGTTTTTAAACCCATAATACAGTTCTACCAGTAGAGAGCAACAAATCGACACATTGATGACCTCGCTGGCTCACTCGCCCCCTCCCAAACAGGCTCACGTCACATCCGGTCATAACCGGATGTTGACATTTTTGACAATCGTTGATCGGGCTAAATTACAATGCGATACACGACTACGATGACTGATCGTCACCCAGACCAAAGAGAGTAGACGTGGACCTCTCCGTTCGTTTTTTATACCATGTGAAAAACCGTGACTTTCCCTATTCTGGCCAAAAATGACCGCGGGGAAAAAATGAGAACCGGAAACGGAATCTGCGTCATGAAACCGGAACCCAATGAGTCTGAAGGAGTCAGGAAGCGAAAGTGATCATGAAAAATAAACAGAATAGCGCGACCACAGTCAAAAGTAAAAACTCGGGATTTCTCGTGCTGGCACGGAGGGTACTCGGGAAAAACTCGGGATATCTCGGGGCGTGGCACTGAGAGAGTTAATATAATCAACTTGAAAGATTATGCTCAGAAGAGTGCTAGCACTCTGCAGATTGTCATTTACACCTTAAATGTGAGTGGTTACATATCATATCTTTGCTGTTGGGTGAAAACCCGGTTTGTCCAAAACTTACTTTTCAGAAAATTAAAATAAATACAAGTAATAACCTGTGTTCCAACTACTTCCATTCCCAAATAGGGCATTCATAAAAATCGATACAAAAATGATTCAAATATGATTCAAATATGAATATACGCAGAGTTTTCTGCTCGACAGCACAGCGGTGTGGAATATGTGGTTGTTTTCCTGGGCTGTGGAGGGACCAAACAGGCTTTAAAAACTCACCTGTGATGAACCAGCAGAAGATGAAAAGACCGGTCACAGAATACCAAACAGAATACCAAACAGGGGTGCCGTCCTTTCCATGCAGAGAGCAAGAAATCACATTCTGCACAAGGCAGAAACATCCCATCACCAGCAGGTAGATGGGGATGTATGGCTGAATGGGGCACTGGTCCAGGTACACCGCACCTGTGGAACACATTATTATCGTTGTTGTCGGGCAGAAACCTCCATATTTAAACTTTTTTGTGTTTTTTTAATAAATTAATCCATTAAGACCGGGAACAAACACATCTGTGTCATTTTAAGATTTATCTGGCTATTCAAAAATAGCAGATATACAAGCTCATAGTGCAGCACAGAGTGTGAAGGAACATTTTAAACTCTGATCTGTGCTTCTGGGGGGTCCCTAGAACAACATATTTTGAGATGGGGGTCCGCGGCCAAATACATATCATTTTGGGTGGTCCTTCACATGGAAAGGTTGGAGCACCACTGATATAGCAACATACTTTATTTTTATATTAGGATTTAGTAACCATTTTTAGATAATATATTTGGCCGTGGACCCCCATCTCAAAATGTTTTAAGAAGCAAAGACTTGAGTTACAAATGTTCGCTTTAAAATTATATATTCAAAGATTTGCACAAATTTTCAAGATTTTTAAAAAACAGCAGATCTATAAGCTTGTATATCTGCTCTTTTTGAATAGCCAAATAAATCTAAAAATGACACAGATGCGTTTCAATGGGTTAACGCCCTAATTGATCATAACTACAGCATCACACAAAAGCATCAAAAGTAGCAGATCTACAAGCTCCAAGCGGCATACATTATCCATCTACTCACCGATTGCAATGTGGGCAATGTAGTACATCACGGGGAGCACTAAGGCACATGCTAAGGCTATAGGGAAGACAGATAGACGACACATTTGTACAAAGTCAACCAAACTGCAATAGTGTTAATTGTTAACTTTTAAAGGCAGGACGGGTTTCTTACCTGATGTGCTTTGCGAAGACATTTTGTGAAGTGGATGAAGCCTAAAGAAGAATGTACAATTATCTAGCCAGTCACACAAGCAATGCAACTAATTAGATCTCCCCTTGTAAAGGGTGTTGGAGCAACCGAGTTAGCGGACACAACTCAGACCTGTGTCTTTGATGAATTTATTATACTAACATTACAATACAAACATACCCCAACACGTATAGGCCAGTAGGTTATAAACCTAGGAAAGGAAACACAAACAACAACACAACAACAAATTACTGACATGAAATATACACACAAAACTGTGAAACATATCAGAAATATATACATTTATTGTCATGTAAACACTCTCAATTTTGACATGAAATATACACACACAACTGTAAAACATATGTGAGCGGGTACAGTGCTTTAGGCAGCAACGGGGCATTTTTCATTTTTCATTTTATTACAGATTGTTGAAGTACAGAATATAAGCTTTCATATGATGTATCATTCATTGAAATTGGAACACATTTGAAGAAGATGTGATCATTTGAATCTTGTCATCTATAATAGTCCGAACTGAGATAATCCCTTCTAAAGGATTTCCACTTTCTAGCACCTCTCAGCTCCAGGTAATGGGCGTGAACAATGGGTAATTTATTCAACCTAGCCACTCCTCTAATCACTCCCCCATTTTCGGATTTTTACTGTGGAAAGTAACTAAGTACATTTACTCAAGTAGGCTACTGTACTTAAGTACATTTTTTTAGGTATTTTATACACAGGCTATTTGAAAATAGCCGCTCTACAAGCTCACAATGCGCATTGCAACGTGTTGTGAGCTTGTAGATCAGCTATTTTCAAACATTTGAGTACTTTTACTTTAAGTATATTTTGATGCCAATACTTTTGTACTTTTACTTTGCTTGAACGTAACATTTTGAGCACAGGCCTTTTACTTTTTATATTGTGGTATTGCTACCACCAAGTGCTTCTTCCACCACTAAATTTGACCCACTGGTAGTCGACTATAGTCGAGGTTTACCTACTAATGATAAAGATACGCACCAGCTATAGGTCCTGGATTAACTCCAACCTGGTGTTTGCACACTCCATTTACAACCCGTACATCTACATAAACGTTCAGATTTCAAATATAAAGTGCTTACCTCATGACCACGGATGTTACCATTCACTTCGGGTGGGTCTAAGTACCCGTATCTTCCATATTGTTCACTAAAAAGCATTTTAATCCGATCGGCGGCCATTTTCTCATAGAGTTATAACGTATCAAGAGTGCAATACACCCCCCAACCGATACGGCCGCGTAGTTGAAAAAAAAAACGGAGATGGCCATCAATCAGATCAAAATGCTTTTTATTGAACAATACGGAAGATACGGGTACTTATGAGGGCCCGTAGATAATTATAACACCCGTGGCCATGAGATAAGCACTTTATATTTGAAATATGAACGTTTATGTAGATGTACGAGTTGTAAATGGAGAAATGCAAACACCAGGCAGGTGTACGTTCTGCCATGACGCTTGGCGCCGAGCTAACGATGCTAGCTCCTAGCCTCGTTACTCCACTGTTGTTTTGGCCACATCTTCAGTGAAATACTTCCATACGAACGTCGAACGGCCTGTTGTTTAGCTGGGGCTGCCCTCACCTACTGTAGCTGCTGTGTTCGCTACAATGTTATATTGTTTATACAACTAGATTCTGTCCCGAAAAAGACGCAATACTGGCCGCTTCCTATCCCTGGTCCAGAGCGTTAGTGAGATTATTTTTATTTACTCCACTGCGCCCTCTACAGATCTGGACAATTTGAACTAACCATTAACCAAATCTGTAGAGGGCACTGTGGAGTAAATACAAATAATTTCCGTCTCGTGGACATATTTTATTTTCTGCCCAAAAAGTGTATTTTACAGAGTAGGTGGGGTGCTGAGAGGCTTCCCACCTCCGAGAATAGACTTTCAACAACACAAAACAGCCTTTGTTTCGGTGAGTAGCGAAATGGTTTTGTTTATTTTCACTACTCTTGAGGGAACTTGAGGGAACTGACTAACGCTCTGGACCAGGGCTAGCCGCTTCCCACCGTGGTGAAGTTAGTTTCAGCCTCAGGTTGAATATTCACCCAGTGGATATTACTCCAGTAAAGTAAAATACCTCAAAATTGTACTTAAGTACAGTAATTGAGTAAATGTACTTAGTCACTTTACACCACCACAGAGAGGAGCGAAACTGATGGGCGGGGATTAGGCTTGTAACCGGAGAACAATGGGCCAACGACCAACCAAAACCACTCATGCTAATGTTGTCCCTGCAAGTTAAAACCACTCTCCGCCCCCACAAGACCGACAGAAACACACAGAAACACTGCTGTGTTTGTAATGTAATTTAAACCACTTAATGATTCTAAAACGGATATCTGTTGGGATCGAAAGCTTCCTCAACATTCGAACTGTGTTAATATGGAAAAAAACGAAAATCAGCCAAAAAAAAA
Source organism: Gymnoscopelus braueri (assembly GCF_963280865.1). Classification (NCBI taxonomy): domain Eukaryota; kingdom Metazoa; phylum Chordata; class Actinopteri; order Myctophiformes; family Myctophidae; genus Gymnoscopelus; species Gymnoscopelus braueri. The sequence continues at coordinate 6,847,366 of NC_137615.1, forward strand.
AAATAGTTATTTAGCTAGTTTCTACTGTTTTTCAACTCGCGAGTTGATGCCCGAAACACCAGGCCTGCTCACATATCAGAAATACATATACATTTATTGTTGTGTAAACACTCAATTCTTACCGTCAGTCTTTCGGAGCTCACAATGGAAAATGACGAACGCAGCAATAACAGCCTGGTAGCTAGTAACACTGATGCCTGCAGGACACTTCGTACTGCTTAGTGAGCATCCACTCTATTTATATGGGTTTGGTCTACCCATGTGGGTGAAACCTTCTGTTGATTAATCATGTGACTTGTGTGCTGTCTTAGATGACGCAACTCAGGCTCCAGCACTGTTCTATAACAGTGGCTTCTGTCCTTATCTTATCTAATCAATCAACTCTCTCAACACTCTCAGAATCAGAATCAGGTTTATTGTCACATCACAGGTTTACAAGGTAAAAGTGGGTGAAATTTGTTTTCGTACATCGTTCCCATCGCAACGTTGTGAGCTTGTAGATCTGCTATTTTCAAACGTTTTAGTACTTTTACTTTTGGTCCTTTAAGTACATTTTGATACCAATACTTTTTTTTACTTTTACTCAAGTACATTTTGAATTCCGGACATTTACTTGTAACAAGGTAGGCTACTTCTTTATTGCAGTATTGATACTTTTATTTAAAGGGATATTTCACTTTCAAAACATTTTTGGGTCATTTAATCGTCTACTCAAGCTTTTGGGAGCACCCCGGATCCGTTTTTATGTTGCTTGATTCAGTATTTAGATATTTGATATTGGTTTTATCAGACACGCCCCCTGCCTATACAAACCCATTGTAACTTCAAACTCCATTTTAAACATGTTAGATTAATCAGAAACACCCGTCCTTGGTTCTGGTGACTGATATTATATACCAGCAGTTGGTCTCTGTGTCAAACACTCTTATGTTGTTGTATGTGGGCCACCTGGTGCCCTTTGCCCCCAAATACAAACATCTTTGTCCCGATGATGTTGGAAGAGTCCAGTGGTGGAAAGTAACTAAGTACATTTACTCAAGTACTGTACTTAAGTACAGTTTTGAGGTATTTTTTTTACTTTACTGGAGTATTTCCAATTTTCAGTACTTTTACTTTTACTCCACAACAGTACATCTCAGAGGCAAATATTGTACTTTTAATCCACTACAATTGTTTTAAAACTTAAGTTACTAGTTACTTTTCAGATATAAATGATTATATTATAAAACATACATTAACCACTTAAAGGGCAAGTCCACTTTGGTAGAGGTTTGGGTTGTGTGGTTACCTTGCCATGATGTAACACCAAAGGTGGACAAGAAATCAAAAAATTGATTAGAAATTGATAATTCAAAATATGCTCCTAATTGACTTACATTGTACGGTAAAACAGCTCTCAAAGTCACTCTTTTAGCATGTAAACAAACGCAAACAAAGTTGATTTAGACAATATAGAACATCACCAAACCCAGTACTGTTTTTTTTATTTATATAAATGTTAACTTCCTGTTGATTTTGCTATTTTTATTAAGAAGAAAACCCGGACTGGATTCGCAGATCCGGATCCGGATCTTCAAATAGTAGTACTTTTGGTACTTTAAGTACATTTTGATACCAATACTTTTGTACTTTTGCTCAAGTACATTTTGAATTCCAGACTTTTACTTGTAACAGAGTATTTCTACAATGCAGTATTGATACTTTTACTTAAGTAAAACATTTCAGTACTTTTTCCACCACTGGAAGAGTCACTATAGTGTCACGATGAATAAGACACCGGGGCTACCTCTCGTGTTAATTAATGACCATTGTGCTGGTGTCCAACCTGTACAGTATATGTCATTCCTGCTTCTAATCTCCAATGAGACAGAATTTGAATTAGAGAATTTGAGTTGAATAATACAGCTTATGTATAGAACAGGGGTCGCGCTAGGATTTTAATCTGCCGGTCCTAATGTCCGGAATGATTCAAATTTATCGGACATCTGATAAAAATACCGGTCATAATTATGTTTATGCATTAATTACAAGCAGATGCGTAAATACAGCCTACCACTTAGGCCTACAGCATTATATTTTGGATTGAGCTATTTGAACATGAACCATGATGAACGAGTAATACTAATATACACATTTTATATTGCAGCAGGGTCATCTGGCACAAATACATTAATTACCATTTGCGCATGCTGCGTCACTGCGTACATAATGGTTTCTCAATAATCAATTGCGGACTTTGAACGCATTTTCTAATCAGCTGACAGCTGACCTGTTAGGGCAATAAATTATAGACCACTACTCACTCACAGGAGGTTATACTGTATAGTTAGGCAGTGGATGCCATCGTGCGTCTGGCTGGGACAGCCGTCGGAAAGTTGATGAGTTGTGAGAATCTTGTCGTCTCCTCATAGAGCTATTCAGTTCAAAGTGGTAACGTTTTAACGTGTCCCCCTCATAGAGTTAAAAATAGGTCCACCTTTATGATTAACGTTGTGTTTCACCTGGATGCCACAGTTACAGCAGCCTAGCTGTTGTGAAAAGTATTTACGCATCTGTGTTGGATGTTTCATCATGTTAACCCTTGCATTGTGTTAGAAAACTGCATCCACTTGTGGTGTTAGCGGGTCAAATTTGACCCGTGATTTAAATCAGCCCCAAATACTCAAAAAATATGTACAGTATTTTCATTCATATTTTTCTCCCACCTCATAGCTGACTTGTAATGCATTCATATCCATGTAAACACTTTTAAAAATATTATGTTGGGTTAGGGCTAGGGTTTCATCTTTCAAAATATCTCGTTTTCTATCATTAAATTTCCTATAATGAAGGCAATGGCTAATGATGTTATCTAGCTAGAATAGAATAATTAAGAATAATAATTAGAACACACTTCCAAAAAAAATCAATTAAAAAAATACTTGTTTTCGTTTTTTAACTTTAGAAAATGTTAAAATTATTAAAAATAGTGACACTAGTGGTGTTAGGGTCGAAATGACCCGTATACCATAGAAGGTAAAAAGTCATTTATTTTTCATAAACTCAAACTTTATTTTACTTCTGATAGCAAATGCTAATTGAGGACAAGTCTCTCTCACTCTCAAACATGTAAACATTGAATATTGTCAATTTGGGGGGGAATTGAGCCGCACTTCTTTGCCGGGTCATTTCGGACCCTAACACCACAAGTGTCATTTTTTTTTTAGACCATAAAAATTTATTAAAATGATGATAAATACTTTTGTTGCGTTAAAATGGCTATTTCTGAGGATATCATGAAGCCTCGTTCCAATAAAGAAATGTAAAGGGTACTTTTTTCCTATTTAAACTTGAAAACGGGTCAAAAAAGACCCTAACACAATGGAAGGGTTAAACTGTAGTAGAGCAACTTGCCAACTTTACTCATAAGTGCCCTTGTAGTGGCCTAGTGTCTGTGACAGTGACAGTGAAAGTTACAGGTATGGTGTGTATGATATTAAATCCTCAATCATATTCCATCATATATAGAAGGACCCCAGGGCCCTTGGAGCCCAGGAGCTTTTGAAGGGCCCCAGGAGCCCTTGTCAGGGCCTCAAACCCAGCGAGAATCACTGCTGTAAATACAGAGGAGGGGCCCACACACACATTTGATATTTGATTAACCTATACATTTCATTTTAGTAAATTGTCGATGGCCGCGCGGCCCAGTTCCCCCGAAGGGCCCCTGAGAGCCAAGGGCCCCGTCGGCCCAATGGCTAATATAGCCCTGATTCACGCATTCATTGCATCCTGCGTTGACCTGAGGTTCCAGCTGACATCAGTTTCCTGTCTCTCTACACTATTTAGTATACTGTTTAACTCTTTGACTGCCAATGACGAGATTTCTCGTCATATTTTGCTAAGGTGCAGCCTGCCAATGACGAGATTTCTCGTCATATTTTGCTACGGTGCAGCCTGCCAATGACGAGAATGACGAGATTGCGTGTTTTCGGTGGTTTTCCACTAGATGGCGCTGTTCACTCGCCAATGGGTCACCGTTTGGCTCCCAGTGAAGCAGAGAAGCAGCGGGTCAGGTGATCGCAAAAAAAAAAAAAACAGCCCGTTCACATCCTTGTTATTTTTCTCTGTTTCTGTTGCTTTTTGGCAAAAAAAAGCCTCCATTCAACTGCCCATATCTATGGAACGCTATGTAACGGATGATCGTGGCGGCACGCAAACATCACACAAAGCCAAACGGCAAAGCCGATTGGGAGGGGGTTTAGCCAATCAAAGAACACAATGCCCTAATATGGCACGTAGAAGTAGTGTGGAATCCAAACTGATTCCATTCGGCGGATTTTTGTTTTTCTCACTTTGCTTCTCAGTCTGGCCAGGGTCCCATTTAACTTGTGTTTCCAAAAGTCACCAATTATGTCAAGTCAGGAAGTGACTCGAGTCTTCAAAACTTCACAGTATCTTCTATATACAGCAGTTTAAGTAGGAACAGTTCAAGCACATAGATAGATAGATAGACAGACAGACAGACAGACAGACAGACAGACAGACAGACAGACAGACAGACAGACAGACAGACAGACAGACAGACAGATAGATCAAGTCACAAAAAGCCAAAGTTTGTTTCCATTGTGTGTGGGTGTGTGCGCGCGTGTGTGTGTGTGTGTGTGCGCGTGCTAAATGCCAACGGAAGAGGGAGGAGGGGAGGAGGAGGAGGAGGACACCTGCAGGTTTCTCCCTGCACCTCCTGGGGCCTCCTGGCATTGATCTCCCTGCCAACCGCCATGCTCCCGGAGAGGAAGAGGAGGAGGAGGAGTCTGGGGCCTCCTGGCATTGATCTCCCTGCCAGCCGCCATGCTCCTGGAGAGGAGGAGGAGAGGAGCTGCTGGTCACACTAATCCAACAGACAAATGAAAAGTGAGAGGCTATTTGCGGAGCCAATATCACTGAAGATTCTCTATGGAACTGTGTGTGTGTGTGTGTGTGTGTGTGTGTGTGTGTGTGTGTGTGTGTGTGTGTGTGTGTGTGTGTGTGTGTGTGTGTGTGTGTGTGTGTGTGTGTGTGTGTGTGTGTGTGTGTGTGTGTGTGTGTGTGTGTGATGGTTGTGTTAGAGGCACAATGCGGTGGAGTTACACTCATACACTGTATAGAATGGCAGAGTGGAACAGAGCAGATGAGAGAGAGAATTATAAGGAAAAAAATTAGAGAGAAATAATTAAAGTCTACTTCCTCTCCTCTTCTCTCCATCCAACCCCCTTATTTTCCTACATCCATCCCTCTCTTCTTCGTCTGTGTGTCTCTCTGTCTCTGTTTCTCTCTCTTCTTTCTCTCTCTTCTTTCTCTCTCTCTCTCTCTCTCTCTCTCTCTCTCTCTCAATGACAGCAGCAGCACCTGCAGTGTGCCACGAGGCCTGCAGGTGTGTGTGTGTGTGTGTGTGTGTGTGTGTGTGTGTGTGTGTGTGTGTGTGTGTGTGTGTGTGTGTGTGTGTGTGTGTGTGTGTGTGTGTGTGTGTGTGTGTGTGTGTGTGTGTGTGTGTGTGTGTGTGTGTGTGTGTGTGTGTGTGTGTGTGTGTGTGTGTGATCTCCATTAGTGCTGAGAGGCTGGCAGAGGGCCGCTGGGCTGGCCAGCCGCCGGGCATCAGGACTGGCACTGCAGTGCCAGCTGGCAGGGAGGTACCAAGGAGGAAGGGGAGCCTTCCTCATCATCATCATCATCATCAGACAGGAGGAAAACTTCTCCGTCTGTCTGCTGTCATATCGCGCGGTTAGTTTGAATGGGATACTTTATCAACCAAGTTTGAAAAGAGTACAGCAGTACAGTTACAAAGGCTATGCTAAAAGGATAACACAAACAAAATAAAAAATGGGAGGGGCTTGTTTCCATTGTGACTGCAGTATTGATACTTTTTTGTAAAGCATTTGAGTACTTTTTCCACCACTGAAGTATGTTCCCAAGTCATTGGTGCAACCGCTTTCTGCAGAAAAAAAGGGGGGAAAAGTTCAGCTCATCCTGTGTGCTCACACACACACACACACACACACACACACACACACACACACACACACACACACACACACACACACACACACACACACACACACACACCTGCATGAGCGCTATACCAATTCCACCTCCATGGTCTGAATCATTACAGTCGTTTACTCCACTGCTCTGTGAAGCCTCCCTCCCTCTGGCGCTACGCTATGCTAGCCCGCTAACATCCCACACCGTCCAGTCGATAGCATTGATCGTCTGCACTTTACTCCCAAACCAGACTACTCTCCACTTCAACAGCTGTGGAAGAAGTACTTTTTGTTTTGTTATAGCAATAGCAATAGCCCAATGTGAAATACTCTCTTACAATTAAAAGTTCTGTATTAAAAATAGTACTTGAGTCAAAGTTACAAAGGTAATTGGCATCCAAATGTATTTAAAGTACCAAAGTGAAAGTCCTATATGTATCCAACGCGTGTCAAACTTTTTGTGTCGTATCGTGACACGTTGTGAGCTCGTAGAGGGGCTATTTTCGATAAGACAAAGTATAAAAAAGGGCTTATGTGCTTAATGTGTGTTTTGTATTAATAATCTAAATCTGAAAAGTAACTAAGCTGTCAAAAGACTGTAGTGGAGTAAAAGAGTACAGTATTTGGTAAATGGTGCATACTGTATACTGTAGCACCGTGTAATGCACATAGATTGTGCATTACATTCACCCATTCACGCACATTCATACACCGATGGAGGAGCCGAGGAGGAAACCATGCAATGCACCAACCTGCTCATCGGGAGTAATACCCAAAAGTAGCAGATCGACAAGCTCAAAACGCGTCGCTTCGTGCCACGTTTCGAGTTTGTGGATCTGCTACTTTTGATGCTTTTGTGGACACTGTAGTGTGATCAAGTAGGGCGTTAATTTACGAAAAAACACAAAAAGTTAGAACAATGGAGATAAGAGGTTTCTGCCCCGACAGCAACAAAATACTCATTTTCTTTCCCCCACCACCACCACCACCACCCCATCACTACACTAGCCCGCTAACATCCGCCATCGGTCCGGTCGATTGCAGTGATAATCTTCACTTTGTTCTCATGGAATTTGGCCCGTTCCCATTGAAGTGCTGCTGCCAACTGTTATGCTGGCCGCAGAACACAATGGTTTACATAACAACCAATATAAGAGAGCTAAAGGAGTGCAAACAGCCCAGGGGAGATGCAGTACAAAGGGTCAAGAGTGGAAGAAGTACGGTATTGCTTAACCATCTAAAACCCCATATGGTGGAGTGGAGTCCCTCAGGGCTCTATACTAGCGTATTGTCTGTTTTCCAATGGTGGAAAGAGTACTCAAATGTTTTACTTAAGTACAAGTATCAATAATGCAATGTTGAAGTACTCTGTTACAAGTAAAAGTCCGGAAATAAAAAAAGTATTGGTATCAAAATGTGCTTAAAGTACCAAAAGTAAAAGTACTAAAATGTTTGAAAATAGCAGATCTACAAGCTCACAACACGTCGCGATGCGATCATGTAAATGAGAGACAAGCTCAGGAGGAATTTATTGTGTTGGATGGAATTAAAAGATTGGACTTTTCAATAAATCACCTAAAATACACGACGATCTCCGCCATTCGAGCAATGCCCTTTGGCATAGAAGGAGCTCTGTAATGTGAGCTACTGCAGAAAGCTTATCAAACACAGATACTTGTGGACTGTTAGTCCACAAGTATCTGTGTTTGATAAGCTTTCTGCAGTAGCCGTCTGTAACTTGTTGTTGACTGACTCTGTATGTAAAACAATGTAGATAAGAAGAATTACAAGTCGGGGTAGATAGCTTGGTGCCATTAATCCATTCAATCCGGGAACGCATCTCAAAAATCGCATCACAAAAATTCAAAAATAGCAGATATACAAGCTCATAGCGTGGCACCGAGTGCCACGCTATGAGCTTGTAGATCTGCTATTTTTTTGAAAAATCTTTGTGCAAATCTTTGAATATATATATATATATATTTAAAGCGAACATTTGTAACTCTTCTTTGCTTCTAGGGATTCTTAATGTCTTCTAAATCCTAACAGTTTTTTGAAAAAACGTATGTTGCTGTAATATTTGTGGTTCTCAAACTTTTTCATGTTAAGGACCTCCAAAATGATGTACAAATGTATTTGGCCGTGGACCCCCATCTCAAAATATTTTGTTCCAGGGACCCCCAGAAGTTGTAACATGAGTTAAAAATGTTAGCATAAATTCAGAGATTGGCACAAATTTTCACAAACTTTCAAAAATAGCAGATCTACAAGCTCATGGCGCGACACTCGGTGCCGTCCTATGAGCTTGTATATCTGCTATGTTTGAATATCCAGAGGCATCTAAAATGACAGAGATGCGTTCCCAGTGTTAATGGATTAATGTATAAACGAATGGTGTCATCTTTGTGAGTAACAAGTGATGTCAGCTAAGTTTTGTGAAACCACGGTACGTTGCCCTGGTTACTGATAAGAATGGTTTAAAACTGTCTGTCATTCTGTACCTTCGTCAGAGAGCACTTAGAGAACACATTTTGCCATGTAACCTTGTCTGGTTCTCTCAATAGAGTAATTCATCACTATACAACCATGGCTGTCTGTTTTAGTTTTCCGTGAGTTTCTCATTACTCCACGGGAAACACTTTTTTATTATAAAAATGGATAGTGCCTCAAAAACCTATCAGTCCTGTGTTTGGCATACTTTTTTGATGTTGCGCACTGTGGCCCTATCTTGCAATTTTGCAATTTTTTACTATTTTGAAAAACATTTTCAAATAGTTTAAATAGCCGATCTACAAGCTAACAATGTGTCCATGTAGATTGTCTTTTTTTCCTATTTTTTAAAAATAGTAAAAAATGCCAAAAAGGTTTAGGCATAAGGCCCTGTGTTTACTTAGAGAGCCGAACACTGCGCCCCAGCCGGGAGCAGAAGCCCATACGTTAAAAAAGGCTGGCTGCCTGAATCCCACCCCAGTGTTCCTCCTAACCTGCCAGTCCTGGCGCAAAGCACCCTGGACTAGGCTGCTACCCTCGCACTGGCAAGGACGTTCCATCAGAAACATGACTGGCACATCCTGCGTAACACCGCCACAACAGTGGCGCCTCCAAGCAGACTCCCTATAATAAGGTGGCACAAGAGATGTTCTGTTCTATCCCTGAAGACCTGTCTATCAACCGCATGGCCGACGGCATCTTGGAGGCAGCGGTGGGAGACAGCCGGGCCCACACGGGAATCCATCTGCATCCATCTGGGACCCCGGGAACAGCGTTGATTTTGTCGACCAAAATTATGACGAAAAATATTCGTCGACTACCTTTTTTCACTGACAAAAACTAGATTAAAAAAACAGTGTGGCGCGTTGTGAGCTTGTAGATCGGCTATTTTCGGCATGCGGCTAAGTGAGAATCTGCCATTTCGACGGCGTCACGGCCCGCCAAAAAAAAAACACATTTTTGTTGACTAAATCAACTGTAGATTTAGTCGACTAAAACTACACTAAAAGTTGAACATTTCAGGTGACTAAAATATGACTAAAACTAAACAGAACTTTATTAAAAAAAACTATGACTGAAACTAAATCAAAATTTGCTGTCAAAATCAACACTGCCCGGGAGATATGCGGCATCCAAGGTGAAGACCTACCACGCCGGCAATGGACCCTGCTGAACCGCGCATACGTACTGGGGTCGGCTGTCTCAACTCATCTATGAAGAAGTGGGGTATGATCAAGTAGGCCGTTAATTTACGGGAAAAAAAGCAAACGACATAAAAAGTTAAAATATGGAGATACGAGGTTTCTGCCCGACAGCGACGGTATACTGTGATTTACCACCTACCTCCTATACAGACCACTAGGCCTCTTGGATGTAGGACCAGAGACGATGGCGTGGCTACACAACGTTGATCTTGGCCATCTGACCATACACGAAATAAGAAGAAGGATATAAATTAAATGTTTGAATGACATCTTTCATCTGGTATTTCACGAGTAAGACAGCACAAGTGCAATCAATGTGTGTAATTGTATTGCTGATTGATTGTTCTCATATAATTTGCATGTATACAGGCCTAGAGCAGGGGTCTTCAACATTTTTCCAGCTCAAGGACCCCCTAGCTGAGAGAGGGAGAGATGAAGCAGGGACCCCCACCTCTTCATATTGTATAAAATCGTGTTGCAGATTAAACCAGATTAAACCTTTTCAAAGATAGCTTCATAGACTTGTTTGACAGCACTATCATCAGTGTTGTGTGTCAATTAATGTGTATTGTTCAGACATTTAACCACTTCCCTCAATACTTAGTAAACTTGACCTTAAGGCTCTGTACTTGGCCTGCTCTTTTTTCACACCATGCCTCTTTGCAGAAAATAGCCGTTGTGAGCTTGTAGATCTGCTATTTTTGGCTAAAGTTCTAAGAATAGGGATGCTAGTGTTCAAGTGGTTAATGTACAAAAAATAAATCCTATGACACAAAGATTTGGCGGCCCCCCTGTAGTAACTCTGAGTCTGAGGACCCCCTCGGGGTCACGGACCCCCAGTTGAAGACCCCTGGCCTATAGTATGGCTTGTTTCACTGTAGAAGGGTGCTTTGCCCTGATGGACTTCTTTTTTACTGAAAGCTTGCCCTTGTTTTTCTTAAAGAAACTTGCATTGATCTTTGTGTGCAGAACTTGCTTCTTTTTTAACCCATTGAGACCTGTCTCAATGGGTTCTACATGTCTCCTAAATCTCAACAGTTTTCTGAAAAACGTATGTTTCTATATCAGTGGTGCTCAATCTTTTTCATGTCAAGGACCCCCAAAATTATATGTATTTGGCCGCGGACCCCCATCAAAATATTTTGTTCCAGGGACCCCCAGAAGCAAAGATTTGAGTTAAAAATGTTCGCTTTAAAAATATATTATGTTCAAAGATTTGCACACATTTTCATGATTTTTCAAGAATAGCAGATATACAAGCTCGTAGCGCGGCACTCGGTGCCGCGCTATGAGCTTGTAGATCTGCTATTTTTGAATAGCCTAAAGTGTAAAATAATGCTTTTTAGCTCAAATTAAAAAATGACAGTTCCAGGTATTAATGGGTTAAAACAGTTTAGCACCACTTTTATAGTCGTGAGTGTGGTGATTATACATTCTTTTTCAGAACAAGACATTTCAAAGTGCTTCGGAAAAAAGAAAAGCATTAAGCACTGAGACATTAAGACTCGGAGCATTAGGATGAAGCAAAATAAGCACATTATAAAAGGAATTTTGAGTATGATAAAACAAACACATTTAGAATAAAACAGAAAAAAAACAAGATAATACAATTAAAAAGTTTAAGCTTTTGATTTAAAAGAAATAAGAGTTGTAACAGACCTGCAGTTTTCTGGGACTTTGTTCCAGATATGTGGTGCATAAAAACTGAAACGCTGTTTCTCCACATTTAGTGTTTGATTCTGGGGACACAGAGCAGACCTGTCCCAGACAACCTGTACACTGATTAGGCTGAACGGTAGCCGGAACGCTCTGTACTTTTATTAACTCTCTCAGTGCCAGGCCCAGAGTTATCCCGAGTTTTTACTGTATACCCTCAGTGCCAGAACGAGAAATCGCGAGTAATTTTTTTTGTTTTTTTTTTTTAAAAATGTTCAGAACCCAAGATATCATTATCTGAAGATTTGCAGCTCCATCCACTCTTTGTTTAACCTATAAGTGAAAAAGGCTGTATCTCGCTTCCTAAGCACTTTTTTTTTTACTTTGAAAAAAAGAAAAAAAAATCTGGCACAGTTCGCAATATTTTTTTTATTTCATTGGCACTGAGAGAGTTAAGTTGGCGAACTAGTAAGGCAAAACTAGTAAGCCACGAGAGGCAGCGCCGAGGGAACCGTTAGGCGATCGATTCACCGTACCTGGCGTTGTGACGTCCGCTTCAGCGGACTTAGTGCCGTTCGAGTTAAGTCCCGACAGGGACAGAATCGAGGACTTGACTGGGTCCGACCGTTCCAAGGATTCGCGCCGCGTTTTCGAGCTTGTGGATCTGCTACTTTTGATGCTTTTTGTGTGACGCTGTAGTGCAGGGGTCTTCAACGTTTTCAGGCCAAGGACCCCCTAGCTGAGAGAGAGATGAAGCAGGGACCCCCTCCTCTATATTGTATGAAAAATTTGTTTTAGATTAAACTTTTTTTGTTCACTTGGTCTGCTCTTTTTCCCCTCTACGCCTCTTTGCCAAAAATAGCCGATCTACAAGCTCACAACGCCTCACAGCGCGAGGCGTTGTGAGCTTGCAGATCTGCTATCTTTGGCTCAAGTTCTCCTCAGAAAAGGGATATTAGGGTTCAAGTGGTTAAGGTAAAAAAATAATCATAACTCAAAGATTTGGCGGACCCCCTGTAGTAACTCTGAGGACCCCCTAGGGGTCCCGGACCCCCTGTTGAAGACCCCTGCTGTAGTGTGATCAAGTAGGGCTTCATAGTTCACCCCAGATTACATTACTTTTTTCTATCGATCAGTCACCCCATGGAGACTTGAATTCATGGATATTTTAGTTTTTTGTCGCATTCCTAAGCTAATAATTAATTTGATGACCGGCGGACCGGCAATTCCGGTAGGCGGTTCCGGTAGGAGACACAAAGGAGACTCTTTGTGTCTTCTACCGGAACCACTGCCGGTCATCAAATTATTGGCTTAGGAATGCGAGAAAAAAAACAAGTCTCCATGGGGTGACTGAATCGATAGGAAAAAAAAAGTCATTTTGGGGGTGAACTATCCCTTTAATTCCCCCCCCCCCAAAAAAAAAACAAAACAAAAAGTGGATACACAGAGATAAGAGGTTTCTGCCCGACAGCGACAATATGTACTTAGCAGCGTGAACTATGAGAGTGATGACACTAGCGTTGAATCCCATTGTGTGAATGGAATGAGGAAGTTCTCTTTCTATCTCACTGAGGAAGTTCCAATGGTTGGAACTACAGGAGGCAACATCCCGCAACTCTCTCTCTCTCTCTCTCGCTCTCTCTCTCGCTCTCGCTCTCTCTCTCGCTCTCGCTCTCGCTCTCTCTATCTCTCTCTATCGCTGGTACCAAGATACTCTCCACCACTGCAAAGGGCATACAAGAAAATAAACTATCAAAAGTTGTGGAGCAGAGAGCTTATTTATTGAGGTGGTTGTGTCTTTGTAACAGGGTGATTTTGGAGGCCGTTTGGAGGTGGATGTTATGCAGCCTGGAGGTGGTGCTGATGAGGCCATTCTCCATGTAGCTGTGACAGCCTCGACCTTTCCCTGGCCTCCTTCCGCCTCTCCCCCTTTTCTCTCTCTCTCTCCCCCTTCTCTCTCTCTCTCTCTCTCTCTCTCTCTCTCTCTCTCTCTCTCTCTCTCTCTCTCTCTCTCTCTCTCTCTCGGTTCCTTCCTCCAATAATTTATATTTATATTAACCCATTAAGACCGGGAAAGCATATGTCATTTTAGACTTTAACAACTTTAACCATTATCTTATACTTTTGCTATTAAAAAAATAGCAGATATACAAGCTCGTAGCACGGCACAGAGTGCTGCGCACACATTTACAAGATAAAAAAAAAATAGCATATCTACAAGCTCATATAGCGCATTTGAAACCTGAAAAGTGACAGTTTTAGACAGGTTTTTCCACCCGACAGAGACCATACCAGAGTCTCTCTCTGACTCGTCCAGGCCATCTGTTTATTTTGCCTTTCTTGGAAGTTGTGCCTGGCCTGTGTGTGTGTGTGTGTGTGTGTGTGTGTGTGTGTGTGTGTGTGTGTGTGTGTGTGTGCGCGCGTGTCTCTGTCTGTGTTTGTGTGTGTGTGTGCGCGCGCACACGCACGCACACACTCGCGCACTTCTACTTTGTGAGAACCAAAATTATGTCTTATACTTATACTGTAGCAAGATTTTT
>NC_137615.1:6861452-6896452 GCF_963280865.1 Gymnoscopelus braueri
GCACACACACACACGCACCCACACACACGTACACACACACACACACACACACACACACACACACACACACACACACACACACACACACACACACACACACACACACACACACACACACACACGCTGTCTGGCTGGCTGATAGCTCTCACTCACTTCCCGCTGACATTGTGTATTTTATGATCAAGCAGGTGTGGAAAAAGTACTTGTAGGTTTTTTACTCCAGTCAAAGTATCAATACCACAACGTAGAAATACTCTGCTACAAGTTAACAGTCCGATATTAAAAATGTGCTTGAATAAAAGTACAAAAGTATTGGAATCAAACATAATACTTAAAGTACCTAAAGTAAATGTACTCATTATGCAGTATGTCCCATTTCACAAGTTCGTCACGTATACAAATCGTTTGAAAATAGCGGATCTTTGCGTCACGGTGTGAGCTTGTAGATCGGTTGTTTTGTAATAATATTCAAAATCTTCAAAGTAGCCTAACTAGTAACTACAGTTTTCAAATAATTGTAGTGGAGTAAAAAGTACAATATTTGCCTTTGAGATGTAGTGGAGTAGAAGTAAAAGTACAGACAACTGGAAAACACTGCAGGAAAGTAAAAAAAAAATACCTCAAAAGTGTACTTATAGTACAGTACTTTAGCACATGTAGCTACTTTATTAGCGGGATAGAAAGTGTTTCTGATGCCTTGACCCAAACCTGGCCTCCTCAGACACGCTGGCTGTCTGTCTGTCTAGCTCTCACTCACTCACTTCACACTGACATTGTGTATTTTATGATCAAGGGTATTCAGCCTATATGAGACTAATCTCTCAAGAACAGATTCTGCACTGCGTTGGAATCTGTCGGGGAGGTTCGTCATAACATGTGCGCATGGGCGTGCCTTCAGATCAGGAAGCAGGCCGCGCTTTACCCAATCAAATGTAGTGGGCGGGATTCACGTGTCCGTCGATCCTTCCCCCCTCGAAACAAACCGAAACTAATTTAACAATAGCGTCCGCGGAGCAGACAAAACCACGGAAAGATATTCACATTTTAACTTACTCTTTCATCTTAGAAACAAGTGGGCTTATAACCAAAACGATCCATGTTCTCTGGGAGAAGTGGTGTTAGTGTTCCGTGTAGAAATATTGTTAGTGGGAATGAAAACATAGTCGCACCAACCGGAAGTGATGCGCTGAAGGCGCATCACAAACACCGGTTTCCTTGCGCTCTGGTGTTACGTTTTCGTCCGCCCAGACCCAACAGACATAGAACAAACAGCAGAGGGCGCTGTTTTTCATTTTCAGTTGGCGATGGGTTCCCAGATTGATATGAGACAGGCTGAGTTTCCCTGCGCAATGAAATATGGCTTGTTTTTGTACGTTTGTAAATCAACGTTTCGGTCGTTAGACCATCATCAGGACAGACGTTGTCTGTCCTGATGATGGTCCAACGGCCGAAACGTCGATTTAATATAGAGCAACATTTGTTGCAAGTTCCAGACAGTGTGTGGAACCTTTTTCTTAAATTTTATTTTACAGAGATCCCCTTTTGAACATGTGCACCTTTGTCCTATACGTACCTGTCACCAACCTTTGAAGTGTGCGCCGGCCTTCTTCTAAAAGGGTTTTAAATAAAATTAGATTGTTTTATTTAATGTCCTTTCCTTCTTTAAACTCTCGACACATCAAAAATCTGGAGTATCAATTTGACCACATTAACCTCGATGTTCCTATTGCGGGCGTTTTGTATCCACTTGAACCCCCAGCATCCCTATTCTGGGGGAACATTCGCCAAAAAAATAGCAAATCTACAGTACAAGCTCACAACATGTCGCAACATGCTTGTAGATTGGCTATTTCTGGAGAGATTTGGTGTAGAAGGGGAAAAGCAGTTCAACTATACGGCATGCAACTCAGGTTTGTTTTACTATATAGCTTGAGGAACCGTTCAATGGAGTTCAACGGACAGGTAGCGCCATCTTGAGAGGTTTCGCTATGACGTCACGTTTTTTTTTTTTGCATCTTTTTACACTTTTTTATTTAGAGCAGCCAATTCTTGTTTATCCCTTTTTCTCCCCAATGCAGTCATTATGCCAATTAATTCCTCCCCACACACACATTTCTGTGTCGTCACTGCTGTTGTATCCCACTGACACCTGCCAGTGAGGAGCCCCCACCAGGAGTACGTAGAGCCTTCGTCCTACTCCTCCCGCGCAACACTCCCCGCTGACAGGTGCCGCCCCCCCCCCCCAGCCTGTAGGAGTATACGTGCAATGACCATTTTCACCCTCGCCGCCCGGCTTCCCTCCCCCGAACAGAACACGGGCCAATTGTGTTTGTGTAGACGCTCGACAAAGCCGGTTGCACCACGGTGGATCAGAACCCACAACCTCCGTGGCGGCGGGCAGGGACTTAACCACTGCGCCACCTGAGGGGCCTGAAATTGGACATTTTGAGTACTTTTACTTTTGGTACTTTAAGTGAATTTGTTTTTTTTATTGGGGGGGCTTTTTATGCCTTTATTTAGAGAGGGATAGGGAACGTAGGCTGACAGGACATGGGGAGAGAGATGGGGGGGGGGGCGGGGTGACACGCAGCAACGGTCGTCGGAAACGGGAGTCGAACTCTCGCGACACGCTGTCAGGCTGGCATTGCAGCCTATAGGTTGCCTGGACCGTCACGCTACGGCCCAGGCCACTTTACAGTAAGTACAGTTTGATACCAATGCCTTTGTACTTTTACTTGAGTACATTTTTTATTCCAGACTTTTACTTGTAACATAGTATCTCTACATTGCAGTATTGATATTTTTTACTTTTGAGTACTTTTTCCACAACTGGACACATGCGGCACGTTGTGAGCTTATAGATTGTCTATTTTCCCTACTGGTCATGTGATGAAGTGTAGATTAAGGGCTGAAGTGCTTGACTGTGACTTAACTTAACATTCCACATTTTGCTGTGTCATTTGTCACTGAGTGCAGTTCCAGTGGCAGCGTGGCATCACAGCGGGCAGGCTGGCACACGGGGCAGGATGGCTGGCATCACCCAGCCTCCATCCATTTTCAGAGGGCTTTCTCCCAGGGTGGGACTCATGAGGCGTGAGGCTGGGGGGGGGGGGGGCCGTGTGTGAGGCCGCCCTGCCCCTCCTCTCTACATTCACACACAACTCCCTTATCAGCCTTAGTAGCCTTATCAGAAACGTGTGTGTGTGTGTGTGTGTGTGTGTGTGTGTGTGTGTGTGTGTGTGTGTGTGTGTGTGTGTGTGTGTGTGTGTGTGTGTGTGTGTGTGTGTGTGTGTGTGTGTGCGCGTGTGTGCGTGTGTGTCACACAAGATTGAGAAGATATGCATATATTGTAGACAAATAATATACCCACACACACACACACACCACACTTGCACACACACACACCACACTTGCACAAACACACACACACACACACACACACACACACACACACACACACACACACACACACACACATGCACACACGCACACGCACACACTGAACATATGAAAACAGATATTTATATACATGTATACACCCTCCCCTTCAGCATGCCTGCCAGCGGTCATCTACACATCCGTGCATCATCGTGTGACTGTGTTCATCTTTAATGTATGTTTCTATCAGACATCACAATGTTCTCCTTGTAAAGCTGTCGTGTCTGGACAAGATGCTACACTCAGTGGTGGAAATGGCGTTGCACGCTTGGGAACGGCGTTCCCATAGCAACCGTTGCGGGGGAACGCTGTGAACACGTGTGGGAACGCTCTTCAGAGCGTCCAACTTTTTTTTTTTTTTTTTTATATATCTTTTTTTTTTTGTTGACATAATACTTTTAATTTATGGTTGCTGTATGAGGCCAAACGTGACACAAACATTCTTACGTTTTCCAATGTTGTAAAAATGTGTAGAATAAATATTAAGTTTCAACAATTCTGTCAACTAAGAATTACATCATAGCCACACATGTCCGTACAACGGCGTGCAACGGTACGCTACGTGACGGTAGCCCCGTCCACTCCCATGTAAAAAAAAAACCGGAACGGTACTTCCGGTTTTAAACTTAACATGGGAGTGGATGGGACTTCCGGCGTCCGTACGGGCAACTTGACGGACGCTTTACGGACATGTGTGGCTGCTGTACCCATAGCCTGCGACACACGTTTCGGCACGGCGCCAGCCAGCCATGTAAACAAACCGGTGGATGTGTGGTTCACTGCTACGCTATGGATTCTAAAGGCAAAAGGAAAGATAGCTGAGGAAAACAGGATTTAACAGTTCCTGGACAGAGGCATTTGCTTTCATTGCCACTTCAGATGGATTTCCTGAATGTTTGCTCTGCAATGAAAAGTTGTAAGTCCTGTGGTGCGCTGAGACTGCTCAGTGTTGCCATGTCTGATTACTATAAGCGACTTTGGGCTTGTTTCCCTGTAAAGTCGCTTGTAAATATTCAGTTGCTGGTTGCTTTTCTTTTGTCTTGTTTCTGAATTGTAGTTGCTTATTTGGGCTTGCTTTCAAGATTAGCTGATTTAATAGGGCTCAAGTGGTGAAACTGGTCGCTTCTTTTGGGCTTGTTTTCATAGACCTCATCGCTTGTTTCTCTCACAGAATCTGGCAACACTGATCGTGGAATATTTTGACAACATTAAAATGAATGCTCATTTACTATTTGCAAGTAACTAGTAATTTTTATAGGCTAATATACACTTTATATGGCTAATATGCCTATGCTGAGAAACGGTCTAGTTGTTGTCTAATATAATCCACAAAATACATTAGTATAAACCCATTTTGTTTGAATATTTTATTAGGCAGAATTTTTTTTTTGTGATAATAAATTGGTAAAATCATGCAAAAATATGAATTAAATAACATAACCCTAACCTAACTCCTAATCCTAACCCTAAAACCAAAATAAAGAAACCAAAAACTGGAAAAAAAAAACGGACCCAATCCGCCCAGAACCGCGAAAAAAACTAACCCAATCCGCCCAGAACCGCTTCGCGCGCACGCGCGCGGGTCACACATGCACGCGCGCTGCGCGCGCGTGCATGTGTGACTAGTAGGGTTCCCAAAGCGAATCCAGGCCATTTCCACCACTGGCTACACTATAACTATAAGTATAATGAACTGTAACAAGATGCTGTACATAGCCACGGTGTAAACCCATAAAGTTGTTAAAATGATAGTGATGCTGTATAAAGTACTTTTTCTGGGGAACCCCCCCCCCCCCCCCAAGAGAGGCTGTGTTTTTATGCATCCAGTTTGGGGCAGTACTGTACATTATGGAGACATTATGGTGGTGGTGTTGTTGTTAGGAAGACTGTGACCACCCTCTAGTGGTCAATGATGCAACCACAGCTCAGTGAGAGACAGGTTTAACTCTGGCCAATTTGGAACTGATGTAATTGACCGCTGGTTCTCAGATAATGGGTCGGGACCTATTTTTGTGTCACACTTCCATTTTTATGGGTCATTAGCAAATATCTCCCTCCTTTATTTTCCTATATTTCTTTTGAAATTATCATTTCAAATGAAATAAATAAATAAAAATACTTTTAAGAAAATAATAAGAATGAATACAAAATCAAATTTAACGTTTTTCGAAATGATTTCTGAAGTTGTAAAGAAAAAAAAAAGTTAGACATTTTCATCAACAATCTTTTCTAAAAGTGGTGAAAATAGCCAACCTCGCAATGCATCACGGTGAGAGGCGTTGCATGTGTCCTCGTAGATTTGTTATTTTTACTATTATTGAAACTCCCTCACGCATCATATAAGAACTGTGTTCCAAAAACAAACAAATGAGCCTGTTGATTTTACTCCATATGGACATGAAGAATCAACTGGCGGGTGAAAAAGTACTAATTTCTCCAAACACGGACGTTATCAAATGTAACGTCACATACCTGACAAAATCGCCGGGCTGATTTGTTTATTTTTGGAACACAGTTCTTATATGATATGATCTAAGATTTCCCTATATGGGAAACTAAGTATATACTTAGTACCTAAGTATATTTACTCAAGTACTGTACACTTATGAGGATGTTTTTTACTTTACTGGAGTATTTCCCATTTTCAATACTTTTACTTCTACTCCACTACTTCTCAGAGGCAAATATTGTAATTTTACTCCACTATTATTTGAAAACTTTAGTTACTAGTTACTTTGCAGATTTAGATTATTATCACAAAACATACATTAACCATGCACTTTAGCCCTGTATATTGTATTTCGGCCATTTGAAAATAGCTGATTTACAAGCTCACAATGCGTCGCATCGCGACGCATTTTGAGCTTGTAGATCGGCTATTTTCAAAAGATTTGTGTACATTATGAACTTGTGAAATGGGACATTCTTCACAATGAGTACTTTTACTTTTGGTACTGATGTGTTGATGCCGATACTTTTGTACTTTTACTCTAAGTAAAGTTTGATTACCGGACTTTTACTTGCAACAGAGTATTTCTACACTGCAGTATCGATACTTTTACTTAAGTAAAAGATGCAAGTACTATCCACCACTGGACGTCAGCACTCCATATGGCAGCATCTCACCGTAGGTGTTAGCACCTTAGCTTCTTCTTCTCAGCGAACGTCCTAGATCTCGTGGGGACAATTTGTGTTCACAAAGGTATGACAGTTATGAAGGAGGCCATTCATCCACAGACGTTATAATGAGTCCCATCAATCACCACCAACGGCGAGGAGAGCGGAAAAAAACAAAACCGAACCGCAAAGGAACCCGCCGTCTCCGACCGAATGGAACAGAATGCGCTCATTATGCACTGAACCGTCAGTCATTGCAACTGGATTGATTAAGCTATAAAACAAACGTACGTGTGTGTGTGCGTGCGTGCGCGTGTGTATTTGTGTAATGTCCCCACAAATATAGTATAAGTTGAGGACTAGACAATGTGAAGATAATTGTACTGGTCCTCCCAAAACCTTTTCTTTTTATTTCTTTAAAAAAAAATTGGTTTGGTTAAAACCGATTTGTTTAGATCATTAGGATACGATTCAGGTTGGGGTTATGGGGTTAGGGTTGGAATAGCCTAATGATTCATGATTTATACTTATTTGCCATGTCATTGTTGACAATCTGACAAAGTTTAAAGTTGTTTTTATTGTGGTCTCTGTAAAGCGACTTTGAGTACCTAGAAAAGGGCTACATAAATCGTATGTATTATTATTATTATTATTAATATAATTATTATTATTACAACACCATGCAACGCCTTCTGACCTTGTACATTGGCAAAAAGTATTGGCTTTTGTGTTTTTCGCAAATTAATGCCGTATATACTTGAATATACTACAGTGTCACACAAAAACATCAAAAGTAACTGATCTACAAGCTCGAAACGCGGCACGAAGCGACGCGTTTAGAGTTTGTAGATCTGCTACTTTTGATGTTTTTTTATTCAAATCCTGAAAAGTAAATGACATATATGACAGAGACGATATATATGTTTTCCCACAACACATGACATTTTGGCAAAATGGCTATGATAATGGGGAAGAACAGAGTTGGCCTATACCGTCATGGCTGGCCTTTTGAAAATAAGTCTAATCTCAAAAAACTCTCTCTCTCCCTGCTTTTGCTCTTCTGAACTCCGAGGCCTCCTGAGGTTCACAGGAGAAAGCCGCTTCATCTTGTCCCATGCCCAGAAAATCTGGAACCCCGTCAGAAAGTCCTGTGACATCTCATCAAACACCCCCCCCCCACACACACACACTTGGCACGACCCATGCTTTGCTCACCATCTGTTAGAGCGTTGGTTCTCAAAGTGTGGTCCGGGGACCCCAAGGGGGCTTGTAATGGAATATTTTTCCATTGCAGTATTGATACTTTTATCAAAGTAAAAAAAGTACAAAAATGTGAGTACATTTTCCACCCACTGCCTGTAGTTTCTTTGAAACACTTCATTGTTCTGTCTGCACTCTATACTTATGTGACTATAGACCACCGAAGTCCTGGCGTCACTCGTTCATCCCCAGGTTTGCGGAAGTAATTTCTCTATGGAGAATAACATTGGGTCATCTTAGAATCGTCTCATATAAGAATTGTGGTCCAAAAATAAACACACTGTCCCGGAGACATTGTCAGGGAGGAGGTTCTGTATCGTTTATGATAGTCAGTCACTTATATTTGATACAGTCTGTTTCTGGCGAAAATGTAACTAATTCGGCGGAAGTAACATTAGCGTTTTCTCACCGTCAGTTGATGCTTCATATCCATAAGAGTCAACCCGCCGGGGTCATTTGTTTATTTTTGGAACACAGTTCTTATTTGACGCGATATTAAATACGTCTATGGGATTCAGAACGGGGGTGGAAAACTGCGAACCAGGTAGACAAACAAAGGATGTGTAAATGACGTCAGACTTCGGTGGTCTATTTACCTTGTTTTGTGTTGTTTTATGTTGCCTTCATGCTTACTCTTCACCCTGGATACAACACACGCCTAAACTGTAAACCGTAAGTGGTCAAACACCCAGAATTGTTTAAGGACAGGCGCACAATTCTGCAATTTAATTGCCACATTTTTCTTTTCTTTGTTCTGTTGATGGGACTGTCACCTTGACGACCCCATTAGAGAAAAGCTAAAGAAGAAAGAAAGAAAAAAACACTGAATCTCAATTATGAGCAAAAAAAAAGGAAGAAGAGAAGAAATTCCCCCGGATGAAATATGGCCTGGCTTCTTTAGCAGCCATGTTTAATGATGATGCATTAGAACACCTCTGCCTGCCTCCTATTGATTTGCAGGTGAACAGAGGAGAGGGAAGAAAAGCAGTGGTCATTTAAAGGGATAGTTCACCCCCCCCCCCCAAAAAAAAAGTGTTTTATCTATCGACAAGTCTCTCCATGGAGACTTGAATTCATGGATATTTCTTTCGCATTCCTAAGCCGATAATTTGATGACCAGCGGACCGGTAGGCAGCGGTTCCGGTAGGAGACACAAAGGAGACTCTTTGCCCTTCATCAAATTATTGGCTTAGGAATGTGACAAAAACTAAAAAAAATCCATGAATTCAAAACTCCATGGGGTGAACTATCCCTTTAAAACCAGATGCTGCTGCTGCTGCTGCTTCTTCTTCTTCTTCTTCTAAATTAATGAGCATTAGTGAGGACCAATTATACAAAGATAGGGTTGAAATGGTTCCTTTAATAATATAGCTGTGTTGAAGGCAGAGTGTTATATACGTCAGTGTCTTAATTAGGGAAACTAAAATGGATACTTGACATTTATCAATATGTATACTTGAACGTTAATGTGGGGGATTCATCAGTGTGGGGTCTGTGGACCACCCAGGGGTCGAAATGGACCCTTACAGGTCTGTAACTCTTAAAGTGTACAGATGCCATTTGGTTTGTACACTCTCAGAGTTAAATGAACACTGAGGACATTGGTGTGTGTGTGTGTGTGTGTGTGTGTGTGTGTGTGTGTGTGTGTGTGTGTGTGTGTGTGTGTGTGTGTGTGTGTGTGTGTGTGTGTGTGTGTGTGTGTGTGTGTGTGTGTGTGTGTGTGTGTGTGTGTGTGTGTGTGTGTGTGTGTGTGTGTGTGTGTGTGTGTGAATGTGAAGTATCATCAGAATCCAATCAGAATCCGATCATCAGAGTGCAATACACCTCCCAACCATTAGTGTCGCATGGTTCAAAGCAATGGAGAAAATTTGGAGAAAATAGCCGGCAATCGGATTAAAATGCTTTTTATTGAACAATACGGGAGATACGGGTACTTATCGCGGTCCGGGTCGCCTTGTAACATCCGTGGCTCGGGGGTAAGCACTTTACATTTGAAATCTGAACGTTTATGTACATGTGAGAGTTGGCAATGTAAAAACATTGAAAACCACTATAAACCAGGGACTCGGCCCCATGACGCTTGTATACAAGCGTCATGTGAACCATGGCTATCCATTTACCATGTACCATCTCAAAGGGGGTTCCGTGGCCTGATGCATATCAAACTGGGGGGCTCATGTTAATCCAAAAGGTTGAGAATCACTGTTAAATAATATTTTCCATATTGGAATCTATGTGAAGAGGCTGCTTTGAAGTGTGTGTGTGTGTGTGTGTGTGTGTGTGTGTGTGTGTGTGTGTGTGTGTGTGTGTGTGTGTGTGTGTGTGTGCGTGTGCGCGTGTGTGAGAGGCCATCTGCTCACAGAGCTGGAGATTAACTGCTGATGTCTGGAGAGGGTAAATGGTGATAGATTACTTTGGCCTGCCGTGGTCATGTGACCAGAGGAGCTTAGGGGAGGCGCGGTGCCGAAGATGGAGGTTCCCTCTCAAGTCATATTTTACTGTGATAGGGGCACCTTCACTGTTCACACTACGGGTGTGCTCGGATATACTCAGCGAGAATCGCCACCTTTTTCAGAGGGGGTCCATTATTCCGACCGTTAGGTTAGTGTGAGGTTAGCGGTGGGGTTAGGTATAGGGTTAGTTATAATGAGGTCGGAACGATGGGCCGTCGGAATAATGACAAGCAGTGGTGGAAGAAGTACTCAGATATTTTATTTAAGTAGAAGTGACAACACCACAATATAAAAATACTCTGTTAGTAAGTAAAAGGCCTGTGTTGTACTCATTATGCAGAATGTCCGGTTTCACAAGTTTGTCATGTATACAAATATTTTGAAAATAGCAGATCTACAAGCTCACAACGCGTCGCAAAGCGACACGTTGTGAGCTTGTAGAGCGGCTATTTTCAAAAGCCAAAGTATATATATAGGGTTGAAGTGGTTATCGAATGTTTTGTAATAATAATCAAAATCTACAAAGTAACTAGTAACTAAAGTTTTCAAATAATTGTAGTGGAGTAAAAGTACAATATTTGCCTCTGAAATGTAGTGGAGTAGAAGTAAAAGCATTGAAAATGGGAAATACTCCAGTAAAGTAAAAAATACCTCAAACTTGTACTAAATGTACTTGTGTATTTGCTTTACACCACTGATGACAAGTCACAGTGCGTGCTTAGTTCAGTTATGAACGGTCAGTAAAAACAACACATCTTGCCTGTGGAGGGTGTATTGTTGCATCGCGCCTGTGCGCCTGCCGTCTGTAATTGTCCGCCATTGCTTCCTATAACTAGCCTGGTAAACCCCCCTCCCTCCGGAAATCTCATTTGCATTTGATTTCAGGAAGGAGTCTGGGATTGGTCAGGGAGTAAAGCTGCCCGGTCCGCTGCGTGTTGGAACCAATTAGCTGCTGCTAGGGGCGGGATCATCCAATCACCTGCCAAGTAGCTTGAAAAAATGAAAACGCCGTCTGTCATCGATTCTGCTTCCGAAGTCTCAGATGGAAGTAGGCTGTGAAACAAAATGTGTGTCGCAAGCTTCTTCCATTTGACGTAGCCAGGTTATCCTGTAACTGCCCTGCCCTGGATTTTTTATTTTAGTTTAGTTTTAATACGCTTTGAATATTTGTTTTCTAATTCAGTTGGTTTTAATTAGTTTTTTTTAGAGCGGATTTGCTAGTTTTTTTGAATAGTTCTAGTTTGTTTTTTAAATGTATTTGACCGCGGACCCCCATCTGAAAGTGCAATGGACCCCCAGAAGAGAAGATTTGTGTTAAAAAAATAAAATCTAAATTGTAAAAAAAAATCAAAATATTTTTTAATTAAAAAAATAATAATTGTACCCTAACCCTACAGCTCGCAGCGTGGCACACAGTCACACGCGGTGAACTTTTAGATCTGCTATTTGTGAATAGCAGACTGTAGTGGATAAAATTCATATAACAGTCATTGTGGTATAATTGAATGTATTAGTAGATGCAACAATCATCACCTGTTCTTCCTTGTTAAACTCCTCTCCCTGACAAACTGCTTTATAAACAGTCGACTCATGCAAACCTATTTCAAACATACTGACTCTGGGTGAGTCAGTTATAGAATAAAGCCCATGTAAGGAATGACCATCTGTTGTTATACCTCTGTGTACTAGAGATGCGCGGATGGGTTTTTTTGTCACCCAAATCCGCGTTAACAAGTTCATTATCCATCCGCCATCCACCCGCGGTAATTATATCATCCTATTTATAGATCCGCACCAACCGCACCAAATAATTGTTATTTTCCTGACGTTAGTTTTCTTATAAACAATGTCACTCACCACTGTCGCGATGCAGTGACTGTATACAATCCACAACCATGGTAACTACAAGCGCACGTCTTCATTCAGTTCATTGAGTTACTTTCGCTTTCAACCACTTTGTTGCCATGTCGGCTTTTTATAAGCGACTTTTGTTTGGCACTTGTTCTGGGCTTGTTTTCATAGACCTGGCTGCTTATTTCTCTCGCAAGTTGTCGCAACCTGGCAACACTGGCCGGCTGCAAAGCAACATGTAGTGAGCGGCTATTTTGTGCCTGGTGTAAAATGACGTAATATTAAAATACTACAAACGCACACAGTGAAATTTAGTGCTTTTTAAAAGCTATTATAGGTCTATAGATTGATATCATTAATTTAATTCCCGCATTATTTCACCCGCGGTTTATCCAATATTAATTAATAATTATATTTGATTGACCCAAATCCGCCCAAACTGCGGTTAACTGCGGCAACCGCGGCTAAAACCGCGATCCGCGCATCTCTACTGTGTACCATCCTGCCAGTATAAATATGTGTAAGACATTGGTGTTGGGGAGTGATGGGGGAAGCTCTGGAGAGAGACACTAGTCTCTCTCTGCTGTGATGAGATCTACAATAAAGTATGGAGTTTGGTTCCTGACAACTGAGTCCTGCATCTTCCTGATCTGTTTAAATTACATAAAGTAACATGTAAAAGCTGCCATTATAGTTGGCGCTGTGAGCAGGGTGGATGCTTTGCTGTTATAGCAAACACTCCACTTAGAATCTTAAGAAGATGGGAGCAAAACCGAGCAGAAAGAAAATGCAGCGACAACTCGACGACCAACAGAAGGCCTTGGAAGATCAACGTGACAAAGCGAAGAGAATGCAACAACAACTCAATGACCAGCGTGACAAAGCTAAGAGGGCCGCAACGCTACAGCAAGAACAACTCAACGACCAACGTAAAGAAGTGACATTACTGCGAGAACACCTTGACAGAACTATGGTGACATTAGCAGATCTACAAGCCAATACTTCTCCTGATGACTACAATGTGAGGCAGAAGGAGCCAAACTGCAGGAGAGACACACAACTGACTGCTACTACACCCAAGGAACACCCAGATGTCACAGCGAGACTCTGTCCAAGTAACCTATTCCCATTAATTCCATATCCAAACCCTCATCCCCGTCCGGGGGCTGGGGCACAGCAAGCAGATATAGACGCGTACTCTGTGTAGCGCTCACTTGTGCCACTAGTAGGTGAGTGACACTTCTAGTTGTAACTTATAGTACCCAAGGCACTGTAGTGTAATCTGGGCTAGTCTAGGTTTAGGTTAGGTTCGACTCTCTGGAGCTGTGGGGAATACTTAGTGAGACTCAGACACAAAATGTTAACTGATTGCCGGCTATTTATATTGAAAAATGATAAACATATAAAACAAACAAACATGTAACATCAACAATGGGGAAATACAAAATGGTTGGTACCAAACACTGTGGCAATTGCTTGGCCACTTTCAATTCTCACAGTTCACTGTGTCTCTCTAAATTGGGTGCACCCTTCTAACTTGAACCTCAGTCAATCAACAATAAATCCAAGCTTGTTCTGTTCCAGTTAAATCAAATCAACAATGAAAATAGGACAATTGCAAATATACAAATCCACCCTTTAAATAAGGTAATTATTCACTCAGTCACAGTTCCCAATTTGAGGAGGTAAGGTAGGGTAAGTGTCAGTATACGTGTTAAGGGATCAGAGTTCCAAGGATAAACCAGGAGGGTAGGTTTCAGTATACGTGTCAAGAGTTCCAGGTGGGTTCCAATACCTAGGAGGTAAGTATCTGGGTTCCAAGTTCCAGGGGGATTGTGTGTACGTGTGTGTGTGTGTGTGAGGGAGAGTGGGAGAGAAGGGGAATTGGGAATACTGCAGCTGAGAGTGGGGGAGTCTGCAGAAGTAGGCCTACCACACAGTAGAGTGCAGTAGAACTGTCCAGTGATCGCTGTCAATCACTCTCTAGATCCTGGGTGGGTTAGCTCGCCATCAATTGGAACGGTCACTGGAAAAGATCCAATCCAACAAAAAACCTGACCGATTCTGTGAAACAGGCTGGGCACAAACATGAAATGCAATGGCTGCCCCAGTGAATCCACAATTGGGTTCTTGCTTCTCTGTGGTTTGCATATATATATTATTCTTCTAGATCTCAACTTCTCCTCTCTGTGTTCTGTGCTGTCTGTTCTGTGCAACAGTGGCTTTTTTTCTGGCTGTCTCCAACCTCAACAGCTGAACTGACTCTAGCTTGATTGGGGATTGGTTTGATTAGTGCAGGACTGCAGGTGTGAGTAACTGGCTGCCTTTGTAGGTCAGCCTGACCTGATTGACTGCTAATTGGCCAGAACCACTATACAGAAGTCACTCTAATGTCATGTGTAGCCCACTCCATATCATGTGTGTTACATCTGCAACAGTACATGTTCAGCGAAACTGGACACCTGATGAATTCAATGACATTGTGAAGGACCTTCCAGACCCCAGAGTCGACGCGGTACGTTGGTGTACGGCTGTGTTAGATTTGATCGAGATGTATGGGCCATCGGCAAGAGAGCTGGAATCAGTATTTCGCAACGTTTTTGGATTAAGGTGGTCACGTCTCAGGGGAAACTTTGATGTGACTGGAGAAAGAAATGACATCATCACTGGACAGCTGCAGAATCGAGATGGTCTTTTTGACAGGGTGAAAGCAGCTTTTCCAGTACACACTGATTGGCCGAAAATTCACAGCACTAAGCAATGGGCTGATGAAACCTGTGACGGCTACAGAAATAGAATGGAGGACTGCTTTCAGAAGCATTGTGGTGTGACACTAGACAACCCGGCTTACAGTGAACTGTTAAAAACTGCCGTGATCAATGGCTTGCGCCCGTCCATCCATAACCGGGTTATGACTTCCTGTATTGGATGGGAAAGTCGGAACCTCACTGAGGTGTGGGGACATGCACAGCACGCTGAGAGGCACATGCTCTCACAAGAAGACGGGAGGAAGAAGAAATTGGAAAGAGCACAGTTGATGTTCTATGAGAACCACCGGCAGCCACCACAGGAACAACAACAGCAGCAGCAGCAACCAAATCAGGAGTCACATAGGAAGAAAAGGAGCCGTGAATGGAGGCAAAGAAGAGGAGGAAACAGTGAGCCATATGACATAGCGGTCTTATGTCATTACTGTGCCTCAGATGACCACATGGAGAGGGAGTGTCCTGTCAAAAGGAGGGCATGGCTGCACCAGCAGCACCCAGACCAGGATCACGAACAATATGGGGCAGGGTCTGTTCCATGCAACTATGGGCCAGGTGGAAATGCTGTGGCCAACTATCCACAACGGGATGGACCACATCCACTGCCCTGCCCCACGTCGGGCTCCGCGGACTCCTTGGCAAGATGGACCAGGTGACAATGTTAATACAACAGGCACCAATCTACTACATGCAGAGCAGGCCACACACATAAAAGGTTCATGTCCTGAGTTAAAACAGTTTAATTTACTTTGCAAGTTCTATTCATTGTCATACTAAAAATAGGGTGAGAGTGATAAAATGAATTTATTTGAGATAACCTCCTTAAAAAATTGCAGTACAGTCCGATCCAAAATTGAAAATCATATTCTACTAAATTAATGTAAGAAAAATATTGTTTAATGGTACTTCCTTAAAAATCGCAGTACAATCCGATCCAAAATTGAGAATTATATTCTACTAATTAATGTAAGGAAAATATTGTTTAATGGTGGGGTAATATGCCTAAAAGAAAAGACAATAATGTCATAGAACTTGAGTAAGTCAGTATTGTAATCTATTTCCACACACATGAACTATATAGTTCACTCATCAGTCTGGTTCCCCCACTTTCTTTTCTCTCCCCAGAATAGCTGACAGGGGGGAAGGGGGGTGGCAGGTGCGATAGGGGCCGTGTGTGTCTGTGTGTGAGTGAGATAGACCAAACATTGAAACAGGAATACATTTGAGTTTTAAAATGTATCAAAGTAATTATTCAAAATTTAGTGTTTCAAGGCGCTCAATCAATAATGTGAAACGGGTCTTTGGCCTTTTTACAAGGTTAAGTTAAAACGGATTTTATTTGTCTCCAGTCCACTTATTCTGCTCTTGCTAGATACATGTTAAGTAAAACTCGGATTAAAATAAACACACCACGTGTAGACAAATTTCCATGTGGGAAGACATTTTACATAATTTTATATTTTTTATTCCATGTAGCGAAAATGCCCTAGTGATGAAAATTCCATGCTGTGTTGATAATGCCATACTGTGATGAAAAATCCATTCGGTAGCAAATTCCACATGTTGATATAATTTAAAATAACAGAACTAAAAGATAAAATAATTATCCGTAGGCTAGAACTTGATGGTTATCAAGCAAATTGTTACAGCAATTTTTGAGTGACTGATGGAGATAGTATTAAGACAGGTTAAACTGTACCTCGGTTAAGTATTACATGTTACTGTATAGCAAAAAGTTTGTGTGCAGCTTTCCGGATCATGGGTCCGGCCAATGGTTTCTGCAGGGCCATTGGTCAGTCCATTATTCCCTGAAAGTTATTCACAAACTATGGGGGGTAAGGGAACATTTATTTCCGTCCATTATTTCCGACCATTGGTCAACGGTCAGTCCATTATTCCGTGAAAGTTACTCACAAACTTTGGGGGGTAAGGGAACATTTTTATTAAAATTGTATTCAATCAATTTTTGTTTTGATTATCATATGTCTAAAACAGAGACCGGTGACAGGCCGAGATAGTTCTATTTTTCAAAGGGTCAATTACCTGCCTGATGGGTACATTTGGGTCTTAACTAGCTACTAAATAGGTAATACAATAAAGCTATGAGGTTTGTAGTGTGGAACTACACCATAATAGTATTTAAAAGAAGCAATGGTAATCTTTCCCAAAAATGGCAGATCTACAAGCTGCAGATCAGAGATAACATTTCCAAAAATGGTATAATCTACAAGCTGCAGATCAGTTGTTTAACATAATGTCAAAGAGCATAGCATTATCAAAGATACAGTATGCCAAAAGGTCCTATGATTTTTAAATACATAAGTGAAGTGTGGGGAAAAAATGGTTATTGATGATGACTTTCTCTGTAACCATTACTGTAGAATTGTTGAATACACTGTTTGAGGATACGTGACCAGTAGCATTATGCGCAATGCTTGCTTGTCACTGCCATCACACGTGTATCTAACAATACAGTTTTGTTTTGAATATTTGTAGGCCTACATGATTGCATCCCATTGAATTAGCATAATGTCCTGTCATTCTATGAATTTTCTCTATTTTTATAGGACATAAATACTTTCTATTTATGCCCTAAGGGGTCAAATGTAGTGGATAAAATTCATATAACAGTCATTGTGGTATTGATTAATTGAATGTATTAGTAGATGCAACAATCATCACCTGTTCTTCCTTGTTAAACTCCTCTCCCTGACAAACTGCTTTATAAACAGTCGACTCATGCAAACCTATTTCAAACATACTGACTCTGGGTGAGTCAGTTATAGAATAAAGCCCATGTAAGGAATGACCATCTGTTGTTATACCTCTGTGTACCATCCTGCCAGTATAAATATGTGTAAGACATTGGTGTTGGGGAGTGATGGGGGAAGCTCTGGAGAGAGACACTAGTCTCTCTCTGCTGTGATGAGATCTACAATAAAGTATGGAGTTTGGTTCCTGACAACTGAGTCCTGCATCTTCCTGATCTGTTTAAATTACATAAAGTAACATGTAAAAGCTGCCATTATAAATGTAATAGAATAATAATATTCCATTCGGATGAAGTTTTAGATCATTTATTAGGAAGATGTCAGCAGAGCAAACAGCATACAGATCATGAGAAGCAGGGCTCCGGCCCTGCTCCAACAGCCCCTCTGGGCACAAGCCTCTCAAACACCCATCTTACACAGTTCTTATAGTAGACCATTTACCAAAGATGCTATCCTAAATAGTCATATAAGGTATGTACTAAAGATAAGAGCGACACAAGCATAGGTGCACAAATACAAATAGCAATGACCATTCAGCTCAGCTGTTAGATTGACAGCTGTAGCTAAGTTAGAATTAGAACATTCATGTGAAGAGTGGTTGACTAAAGACCCCTGCTGTGAGTAAGTCAGATAGTACAGAAATGATAGAAGAACAGGTTGGCATTCTATTTTATCCATTACATTCCAGAGTTTTTTGTTTTTGTACATGAATAATCATATTCATGTACATACGACAGGAGATTTATAGAATGACAAATCAATAGACATTTTACTACCTACATGTTGATACAGTTATCTTACAGAATAGTATTTCTGCTTGTTTGGGTTTGAGAGTTCTTCTCTCATCTTTCTAGAATTTAGTATATGTGAAATATTTTATCTGGTTGGACGTTAAATCTCTGTTTTTCAAGGCAAAGGGCCCTTAGCACGCCGG
Source organism: Gymnoscopelus braueri (assembly GCF_963280865.1). NCBI lineage: Eukaryota > Metazoa > Chordata > Actinopteri > Myctophiformes > Myctophidae > Gymnoscopelus > Gymnoscopelus braueri. The sequence goes on from NC_137615.1 coordinate 6,880,042, forward strand.
CTAATTGTTTTGGGTGGATACGCGTATCAATACTTCTCTCCCTTCTAAACGTTAAAAGTCCAGAGATTATGCAGTCAAAACAAATATTTCCACATTAGTGGCCAATGCCCAGTTGACAATTTTTTTTAGATGTCAGCTTTTATCTAAAACTCCTATATTATATAATACAGATAGATATCAAACATATCACATGAAACATTTTACAGAATTATCTGTTTGTATGTTAAATCTCTGTTTCTCACGGCTGAGGGCTCCATTATCATCACGTGGAATTTGCTACCAAATGGAATTTTCATCACTCGGGCATTTTCGCTATATGGAATACAAATCTCACCCTTCTAGACGTTGACATGCCAGAGATTAGGCAGTAAGAACAAATATGTTCACATTAGTTATCGAATATAGTTTTCCAGTCTTCATGGCTCTTTCCTCCATCTACACTTGGCATACGGGTCCATTTGGTTTACATTTCTGACAGTGATCTCCACTGGGCTGGTGGGTCCCAGTGTTCAGTGGCTCTCACGTGCAGCATGTATCTCTGTGGCAGTGATCTCCACTGGGCTGGTAGGTCCCAGTGTTCAGTGGCTCTCACATGCGGCATGTATAGTGGTAGTGATCTCCACTGGGCTGGTAGGTCCCAGTGTTCAGTGGCTCTCACGTGCGGCATGTACAGTATCTCTGTGGCTTGGTCTCCTACTGTGGCAAAGTCCCTTGGTGTTTGACATGGTGTTGATTTCATCACCTCCGCTGCTGCATGGTGACAGTGGCAACATTGTTGGTGCTGCTCTCATGGCTGAAGCTCTGCTACTTCCCTCTGTCATTTGAAGCTTGTGGTTTCCTTGTTGTCATCACAGACAGACTTATCTGCGAGGTTCCAATCGTGTAGTTGTTGAAGATCATCAGAAGTTGATTCTGCATAGCTTGCTTCTGTGGCGGTCTCCTCTTTGTCCTCCATCGTCTGGATGTGGTCCGGATCTGCTTTGAGAAAATCTTCTCCCCAAAAAGTCCTTCACCCTTAAGTTCTTTTGATCAAGTATCCATAATCATAATTAGTTATGAAATATGAAATATTGATCCTGCCTCGACAACGCCAAATGTAATAGAAATATTATATTCCATTCGGGTGAAGTTTTAGATCATCTATTAGGAAGATTCAGGCAGAGAGCAACAGCATACAGATCATAGAGCCAGGCCTCCTGGCCTGACCAACCGCCCCTCGGGGCACAAGCCTCCTCAAACCTCCTCTACCACAGTTCTTTATACTCCACATTGTACCAAAGAGGCTATTCTAAATGGTCTTATAAGGTATGGACTAAAGATCAGAGCGACACATACACAGTTACATAAATACACATAGCTGACACAGTGAGAATAGCATGAAGGATTCAGATCAGCTGTTCCATTTACAGCTGTAGGTGAGTTAGATTTAGCAAATTCATTTGTAGAGTGGTTGACTAAAGACCCCTGCTGTGAGTTTAAACCTCCTTAGTTCAAATACAGTTAGATAGTACAGAAATATAGAAGAACAGGTTGGCATTCTATTTTATCCATTACAAGACATAATAAAATTTACATTTTGTAATTTGTACTTTTGGAGACATGAGTATTAACTTTGACATACTCCATTATAAGAAAATATCACAAATAAGTGTCATTCTTTAAAGTTTTATTAGTATTAGTTTTGCACTTCAAAGTGATTCAAATTCAAGGAGTGCACGCACAGGCATTTGGCACATTAATTCCATACATTATGGTAAGTAGTAGTAAACGGGGGAGAGATGATCAGAGGAGCAGAGTTTTTACCATCATTATTATCAAAGGGACTGAAGAATGGACAGAGTTTCTCAGTGAAGGTGCAGCCAGTGAAAGAGTAGAGATGAACTCTGGTCTCCACATCATAAAAGGAGACCAGACCCTCCTCATAATCCACGAACACTCCCACTGTCTGGAGCTTCTCTCTTACAGGGAGGAGGGCATCAGGGTCAGCAAGAGCCCAGGACTCATTTCCATTCATTAACCATATAGACCAGTAACCATTGTTGGGGGTCGCTGTGATTTCTCCATTCCTGTCGATGGACTCGCTGGCCGGTTACTCCTAAACTCCAGGCAGTCTTCCCCTTCATCTGAACTTCATAGTAAAACTTCCCTGAGGAGAATCTTTGTTTTCCTAAGACACAGGGACATTGAGAGAATCTCTCTGGGTTGTATGGGAATTCAAGAGAATTTCACAATGTTGGCCTCTTTTTCAGGGAATATTTCACAATTTGGACAATGTTTGACCAGTTTTTATAGAAGTTTGTTGATCGCTTTTGACACAATAATAGTCTTATATATTTTTTGCATTATTAAAAAGGTATTAAAGGTCCTTAAAGTTTCACTTTATGAATGTGCAGATTACCCAGTATAAACTTGTATTGTATACATGTTGGTTTGTTTACTGTTGATTGAAAAAACTATGTTGCACATTAAGCTAATCCCCCCCAAAAAAATATTTTGGGGACCCCCCACAGGTTGAGAATCACTGCTTTAAATGATTAATATAAAGTGTTACCACCCACTACTAATGGTGAACAGTAACTAAGTACATTTACTGTACTTAAGTAAAACATTTGTATTATTTGTATTTTTATTTTTTAAACCACATGACTTTCATTCACTTTATGTCAAATAGAAATGTTTTACTTTTGACTCCAATACATTTCTAGGAAGGGACTCATGGGACCCATTATTTTACGTTATTCTAAAATACACTGATACATTGATATTAAGAATAAAATGTATATTGTAAGTTATACCTTTGAATACTTGAGTATTTACTTTCATATACTATAAGAAAATATCACCAAAAAAGTGTCATTCTTTAAAGTTTTATTAGTATTATTTTTGCACTTCAAAGTGAGTCAAATTCAAGGGATGCACAGACAGGCATTTGAACATTAATTACAACTGATTTTTTTTTTGAAGGATCACATTTTCCTTCTATAATTTATAATCAGCTACATAAAAATGATTATAACATCAAAATCATTGTACTATTGTGTTCAATTAACTGTTATATAATTACATTAAAGTAGAAGACACTGAAAATAAAATAGTGTTTTTCCTGACAGACATTATTTCTGTACAGTACATGAATGCATTTTTTTTTTTAATTTAACATTTCAACAGTCTCACAGACAGGTCATATGTTTTAAGCTAAATACTCCATTTACAATAATTAATATTTGGCTGTACTTCAGATGTCAAATTAAGTTATAGTGTTTCAATTTAATAGATCTATAATACATCATTAGGAACAGCAGTTAAATGACTTTATTTGAAGTGACAGCTGACTAAAACCAAACCTTTGATAAACACATTTGTTGTCTTGAATGAAAACTAACCTTTTTCATATAAAACAGAGGATTAATCTAAACTGAGTGATTGACAGGAGAGATGATCAGAGGAGTAGAGTTTTTACCACTCTCATTAACACAGGGACTGAAGTACAGATAGAGTTTCTCAGTGAAGGTGCAGCCAGTGAAAGAGTAGAGATGAACTCTGGTCTCCACATCATAAAAGGAGACCAGACCCTCATCATAATCCACAAACACTCCCACTTTCTGGACCTTCTCTCTCACAGGGAGGAGGAAAGGAGGGCTAGCATTATCACATTTCCATTCCTCAACCGTATAGACCAGTAACCATGGTTGGGGTTCAGGGTGATTCGTCCTTTCCTGTTGATGGACTCTCTGGCCACTCCTAGATCCCAGTCAGTCTTCCCTTTAACCTGAACCTCATACAACCTTCCTGAGGAGAAGCTTTGTTTTCCTAAGACACTAGGACAATAAGAGAATCTCTCTGTGTTGTCTGGGAGATTCTTCTTTACGTCTCCAGTATGTACTTGTTTTCCATCCTCAGACAGGATAAGGTAGGGATTTGCTGTATCACGGTCCAGAGTTAAATCCACTTCATATTGTTGGATCCTCCTCAGCTCAGCATCACAAAGATTCTCCATCTCTTGACTAAGTGTCTTTTCCAGCTGAGCCACAGCTGTCCTCACAGTCCCCACATATGAAGACTGATGGACAGTGACCTTTGTCCAGTCCTTGGTGGGTGGAGGGGTCTTGATGGATGTGAAGTTCTGGAGGAGGTGGTCTTCAGTGAGTGAGAGCTGCTTCAGCTCAGAGCTTATCTTCTCTAACTGAGTGATCTCCTGTTGCAGCTCTTTAATGAAGCCTTCAGCCTGTTTCTCTGTTGTTTTTTGCTTTTCTTCAATCACATCAATGACCTCAGCTAGGCTTCTCTCAATGCAGCTCGCCAGAGCAGTGAAGACCTGCACACTCTGAATCTTCAGTTTTCCCTCCCCGATCATCTTCTGAACTCCAGCGTCTGTGTGTGTTTGTTTGAGCTCCTTTGACTTCCTGAACCGATCAGCCATCTCTGAGAGGACTTTATTAACGGAGCATCGTGGTCTCCTATAGAAGATTTCTTGACATAATGGACACTTACACACATCACTACTGTCCCAATGCTGTGTGATACAGGTGTTGCAGTAGTTGTGTCCACATGGAGTGGTGATTGGATCAGTGAACACATCCAGACAGATAGAACACAGGAACTGCTCTTCAGAATGGAGACTGCTGGCGGACGCCATTTCTACACACTGAAAATAAAAGTGAAAACATGAATTGATTTTTTTTAATGTATTATTATTATAATGCTCTTCATTTATACCTACAAACTTTATTCAGTGAAAACATCAAATATTGTCAATTATAATTGTACAATGATCTAGCCAGTCACACAAGCATTGCAACTAATTAGATCTCCCCTTGTAAAGGGTATTGGAGCAAACGAGTTAGCGGACACAACTCAGACCTGTGTCTTTGATGGTTTTTGTATACTAACATTACAATACAAACACACTCTAACACTTTTAGGCCAGTAGCCACACCAAGCTACTACCAGAGTCAATAGGTTATAAACCTAGAAAAGGAAAAATAAACAACAACACAACAATAAATTACTGACATGAAATATACACACAAAACTATAAAACATATCAGAAATACATACATTTATCGTCGTGTAAACACACACTCAATTCCTACCTTCAGTCTCTCGGAGCTCTCAATGGAAAATGACAAACGCAGCAATAACACCCTGGTAACTAGTAACACTGATGCTTGCAGACCACTTCGTCCCGTTCAGTGAGCATCCACTCTATTTATATGGGTTTGGTCTGCCCATGTGGGTGTAACCTTCTGTTGATTAATCATGTGACTTGTCTGTTGTCTTAAATGTGGAAACATAGGCTTTAGCACTGTTCTTAAACAGTAGCCACTGTACCCCAGCTCCTCATCTGACCTAATCAATCAACACTCTCATGTTATGTCTCTCTCATGTGACTCTCATGTTCAAAATCCCCTGCTGTGGACCCCAACGCCACAGGTCAGAGCTGTGGCCTTTACAATCTATGTATATTTGTACCTTCGGATTATACCCCATCCCATCACTCCGGTATAAGATCCTAACTAAGCAGGAAATACACACATAATAATAATCACAAACTTCTGGTGCTGGAAGGCTAATTCTACAATAATGCTCTTCATTTATACAGAAACGTACTGAATATTGTAACTAAGTCTGAAAGGGTGTTATATAATCCCATGAGGGATGGGCCACGAGTTGGCATGACATTTGGATAAATACAATAATTCAATTCAAATATACAGACATACTTAATGTATACCATATACAAGGCCGATGCCCGCTGGGAACGATGCCTGTCGGGAACACAATCCCCTCTGGTTATGCAATACCCATTGTACCCGCAGACTATTTTTAGAACTGGACATTATCATAGTACTTACAGTGGTGTAAAGTAACTAAGTACATTTACTTAAGTACTGTAATTAAGTACAATTTTGAGGTATTTGTACTTGAGTATTTCCAATTTCCAATACTTTTACTTCTACTCCACTACATCTCAGAGGCAAATATTGTACTTTTACTCCACAACAATTATTTGAAAACTTTAGGTACTAATTACATTTCACACTTTAGCTCTATTTTATACATAGGCTATTTGAAAATAGCCGATCTACAAGCTCACAGCGTGTCGCATCACGACACGTTGTGAGCTTGTACAGATCTGCTATTTTCAAATATTTTAGTACTTTTACTTTTGGTACTTTAAGTACATTTTGATGCCAATACTTTTGTACTTTTACTCAAGTAAATTTTTAATTCTGGACTTTTACTTGTAACAGAGTAAATCTATATTGCAGTATTGATACTTTTACTCAACTAAAGCATTTGAGTACTTTTTCCACCACTGAGTACTTAGGCCAGTGTGTTATGTCAGTACTATGATGTCATATTGATGACTTCAGGGATCTATACTGTATGGAGATTTGTGGATCTACATAATTGTTTTAATTTGCCATAGTGTCTATGCCAATGTGCTATACAATGTACATTAAAAGCTTGTTTACGAACTCACAATGCACCATATCGTATATTTTTCCGTTTTTATTCTAATGTGTTTGTTTGTTTGTTTTTGTTTTTGTATGACCAGAATTTGGGAATTAAGCCCCAATTCAAGGGGGTTGCTGTTTACCAGCGTTGCCATGTCTGCTTATTGTAAGCGACTTTGGGCTCGTTTTTCTGTAAAGTCACTTCTAAATATTGGTGGTTGTGTGGTTTTTGGACTTGTTTCTAAAGTAGTTGCTTATTTGGGCTTGCTTCCTAACGTTGTTTTTTCATGTCAATTGCCCCCTTATTAATATGTATTTGTCCACAGAACCTCATCTGAAGACATTGTGTGCCAGGGACCCCATACAAGATTTGTGTTATAATATTTCCTTATTTTCTCCAATATTTGTTGAAAATAGCATATCTACAAGCTCACAACACAACGCATCGTGGCGTGTTGTAAGCTTGCATTACACCTGCAGTAGCCTACTAGGGCTGCACCCTGTATGTAGGTTGAGAAGCAAAGAATACAAATGTAAATTCATACCATATTTACATTCATATTTGAGTTTTATTTTTGTCCTATGAGAAGAATAGAAAATCTGAAGAGATGTTATTTATCCTCTGTGATCATACTTCTTAACAGAGTGTTGACACGCTTCATGTTCAATGGAAACATTGAAACCAGTGTGTTTATTAATCAAACGTGCACATTATGTGTAGAATATTGCACACTGACACACCCACATGTTTCTGTTCACAATACTTCACCTACTTCACCATATAAGGACACTATTACCTATTAGTTAATGCTTATTACAAGGACCTTAACCACTTTGAACGTGGCGTCCCTTTGATCATGTGAAATAGAAGCTCACAACACGTCACATTGTTATGAGTCATATCTTATAATGAGCATGAGTGAGGATCAATTATATGAACATAAGTTGTAATGCAATCAGTAGTTCTCAACCTTTTCAGGCCACCTCCCAGGTGATGAAAAAAAACCAGAAAAAAAAAACTAAAGCAATAGAATAATTCTATATTGTTTCATTTTATTAAACATAAATAAAACCAATGACACTTGTTGCCACTGTATACATTGGCCATATTTCCTATTTGTAACCTTTGCCTTGTTGTGAAGCTCTCAAAGCAAATAATAACAACCACCTTAATTATGTTCTTCCTGATACCTCTGCCTTTCACATACAAGGACACAATGTAAACAAACAAATACAACTGTAATCATTTGATTATAATACTGTGGATATTCCCCACTGATTATGATGATGTTGCTGCAATCTCAGTAACGCAATCAGAATCCCTTTTATTGTCATTGTGTATGCAATGACAATAAAGGCTATATATATATACAATATGTCTGTGGGAAGGCCAGTGGTTTCGATAGGTTGAGGTTATTAAGGGCTGATATGGCAGCTGGCCAGTAGTAGATTAGTGGGCTGGCTTTTCCATTACAGATAATAAGCGAGCGGCGAGCGCACCTGATGTCAATGAGAGTGACTGTGCTTGGATTTTGGGAATTTGATTAATGATTATACTTACGGTTTAGGGTTAGAAAAGCCTTGACATACATTCTGTGGATGCACAAACAAGTCTCCATCCACTCATACATGTAACGACCCTATGCACGGTGGTATCATGCAAAAATATTTAAGTTTTATTACAGTGAATCAGCTTTGATACCGTCAGTACTGTTTGGTAAGTTGTATTCATACAAATAACATTAATGTACCGCTAAAGTTAGTGACAGACAAGTTCTACAATGCATTACAAAAAACCTAAAAGAGACACACAATTGTAACTGCAGATAAACACCAGCAGATGGCAGCATAGCCTAAAGGTTTTCTCAGGTCCAGGAACTTGTCTCACAGATACATGTCATTGTTTCTGCACAATGACTCCAGATGGTAAAGCACACATCTGTAAATTATGACAATGGCATCTTTACTCTTTAAATACAAATACTGTCTGGGTGTTAATTTAAAGGGATATTTCACTTTCAAAAAAACTTTTGGTCATTGTATCGTCAGGCTTTTGTGAGCCCCCCAGACCGTTTTTAAGTTGCTTGATTCAGTATTTAGATATTTGATATTCATTTTATCAGACACGCCCCCTTCCTATACAAACCCATTATAACTTCAAACTCCATTTTTAACATGTTAGATTCATCAAAAACACCCGTCCTTGGTTTTGGTGACTCACCCTGCCCTCCTAATACGCGAGGGGGCCGTGTTTTTTCGATAACTTTTTTCATTCATTTTTAATATTTTTTTTGGAAAATGAAAACAATTAAATACAATAAAAAAATTAAATAAAATAAATGAAAAAAGTAATCGAAAAAACACGGCCCCCTCGCGTATTAGGAGGGCAGGGTGAGTCACCAGAACCAAGGACGGGTGTTTTTGATGAATTTAACAGGTTAAAATGGAGTTTGAAGTTATAATGGCTTTGTATAGGAAGGGGGCGTGTCTGATAAAATGATTATCAAATATCTAAATACTAAATCAAGCAACTTAAAAACGGTCTGGGGGGCTCACAAAAGCCTTAGTAGAAGATAAAATGACCCAACGTTTTTTTTAAAGTGAAATATCCCTTTAACTAGCACGTAACACTAATTTAATACTCTGGATTTGACTGTGTAATCAATCTCCCCTTTTCCTATTCTTAGTTTTTTTTCCCTACAAACGTGTATCGTCACACTGTGTCACGATGACACACGATGACACACACACACACTCCTTTGATTAAAGGATGTCATTCCCAGATGGTTTCACCATGTGTCACCTTACTCATCATAGAGTAATATACACACACATAGAGTCACAGAGAGACAGACAGACAGATTAAGCACCACCCCCTCTATCCTATAATCTCTTTTAATCCCGTCAATGAAAATCAGGATTGTTGTGTTGTAGCAGAACACAAAGCGTGTGTGTGTGTGTGTGTGTGTGTGTGTGTGTGTGTGTGTGTGTGTGTGTGTGTGTGTGTGTGTGTGTGTGTGTGTGTGTGTGTGTGTGTGTGTGTGTGTGTGTGTGTGTGTGTGTGTGTGTGTGTGTGTGTGTGTGTGTGTGTGTGTGGAGAACATTTCTCCCCACAAGCAATCAGTGAAACATAACATGTTGATTAGTGATGATTAACCTATTCTCACCCTAGTCTAACACACACACACACACACACACACACACACACACACACACACACACACACACACACACACACACACACACACACACACACACACACACACACACACACACCTGGTTTGAGGTGAACTATTTAAATCAACCAATCAGACGGCAGACAGGCTGTGTAAAGCTACATCAGCACCAGTCATCAGTGTGATGAGAAGAACATGCATTTCCTGTTCCTCTCCGCTTTCTCATCGTTCTACAGCAGTGGTTCTCAAAGTCGTGTCCGGGGATTTTAATCACTTTATCCATATTTTACACATTGGCTATTCAAAAATAGCAGATCTACAAGCTCACAGCGCGTTACTTCATGCCATGCTGTGAGCTTGTATATCTGCTATTTTTGGAAATGTTTGGAAAATATTGGAGAATGTTTAATCATTCTGATATATATATATGGATGGATGGATGGATGGATGGATGGATGGATGGATGGATGGATGGATAGATGGATAGATAGATAGATAGATAGATAGATAGATGGATAGATAGATAGATAGATAGATAGATAGATAGATAGATAGATAGATAGATAGATAGATAGATAGATAGATAGATAGATAGATAGATAGATAGATGGATGGATGGATGGATGGATGGATGGATGGATGGATAGATAGATATTTGTTTTTACATATATCCTCTGATTTGGGGCAGCAGTGTCTCAGGAGGCAGAGCCGCCGCTTGGGATATTGGAAGGTTCCCGGTTCAATCTCCCCCTGGGTTCGTGTCAAAGTGCCTTTAGTGAAAGTCATAGTATGCTGCTGCTGCTACTCCTACTACTACTACTGCTGCTGCTACTGCTACTACTACTACTGCTGCTGCTACTGCTACTACTACTGCTACTACTAGTAGTACACAGTCACAGACCCTGATGAAGACCTTCTAGGTCGAAACGCGTTGGTCATACTCATTTGCCTTGCTCTAAATAAATGCATCTATTTTTTTCACGTGAGACGGAATGCCTTGGAATTCCTTTCTGCATTTCACACCTTTTTGGCAAGCAGTACTTCTTTGGAAATCCTCTTTTGTTTATATGATCCTACCTGTGTCACCAAAGAGCACCTATCTCAGAGCCACTGAATGATCCCTGCAGTGCTTCTTTTTCTCTCTTTTTGTACTACTACTACTACTACTAATAGCTCAGATTCATATAGCACCTTTCTAAGTACCCACAGTGAAATGATGTAACATAATCTTAAGAGTGAGAATGCGTTTGTGGAATCGATTCAATGTCAGGTTTGTCAGACACAGCCAGGAGGATTATATTTGACATTGAAGAGCGACAATGCTCCTCTATTTTCAGCTTTGAGACGCCCAGGGCACTCCGTCCAGGGCGGAGCACCTTCAACACTAGCGTACTAGTGAAAGGTGCCCTGGATTGACCATCCAGGGCGCTCCGTCCAATGTGCTCCGTCCGTCCAGGGCGCTCCGTCAGTCCAGGGCGCTCCGTCCAGGGCGCTCCGTCCAATGTGCTCCGTCCGTCCAGGGCGCTCCGTCAGTCCAGTGCGCTCCGTCCAGGGCGCTCCGTCCAGGGCACTCCGTCCAGGGCGCTCCGTCCAAGGCGCTCCGCCCCAAAAAGTATTTGGCCGACGAAAGTCCTGAAGCACGATGCTCGGCCAGTGGGAAGAGGAATGCTCCAGGCATGTGTTTACCGTAGACATGCATGGTACATAAAGACACTGGCAGCTAAAACTAAAACACTTTTTTTGTGGATATATATATAGGCTATAAGGAAACAACACATCACATCCTTCATGTGGTTTGACATGCACGCATTAAAAAAGGGCAGAATGCATTCTTCCTACTGACAATATACGACAGTTCTTCCTTATAGTCAATAAACAATTGAAAAAGAAGTGTTCCACACCTTGCCAATGCCAAACTTTAGCTGTCACAGTGTTTTTGAAAACATTTCAAGCAGACGTCATGTCCAGTAAACAAGGCGAGCTGCAGCCAAGCTCTCAGCACATTATGTCAGCTCTTCTCTCCTCAGGTTGTCATTAGACGCTGCTGTGGTCCTTTTTATCCAAACACTGTTGTTGACACACTTGCTGAACACCAAGGACAGACAGGTCACTGTCATGGTAGATTGGTTCATGATGAGAATCCGCCTATTTCTTAAGGCAATCCAGGAACGCATACTGTGTCATTTTAGATATTTGTTTTTAGCTATGACCATTATTTTATACTTTGAGCTATTCTAAAATAGCTGATATACAAGATCACAGTGCGGCACCGATTGTCGCGCTACGAGCTTGTAGATCAGCACATTTTCTTTTGCACATTTTTGAATATGTATTTTTTTTTAAAGCGAAACGTTTTTAACTCAAATCTTTGCTTCTGGGGATTCTACAAATGACTTTTTTATTTACTTATCTTGCTATATATCAGTGGTTCTCAAACTTTTTCATGTCAAGGACCACCTAAAATTATATATATTTGGCCGCGGACCCCCATTTCAAAATATGTTGTTCCAGGGACCCCCACCAAAAGCAAAGATTTGAGTTAAACATGTATACATATGATTTTCACAAAAAATAAATTCTCCAAAAATAACAGATCTGCAAGCTCATAGCATGGCCCTCAGGGTCGCGCAATGAGATCAATGTAGATCTGCTCTTTTTGAATAGCCAAAGACATCTAAAATGACGCCGATGCGTTGAATGGGTTAAACCACTTAAACCCCATGTACTTCATTATATGATGAATAGAAAATATAGCAGGATTGAGCAAACCTTGTCAAGCGATCCGGCTTTACCAGAGCACTGGAGGAAGAAGTACTCTTCTTCCTTTTTTTATTTATTTAAGAAAAACACCTATCAATTTAACCATTTAATCCATGGGTTTTCAACTGGTGGTCCATGGACCACTGGTGGTCCGTGAAGGTATTGCATGTGATCCCTGACCATGCATTTAGTATAGGAAAGTGAAGATTTGTGTTTTATTAACAAATTAACGAATAGCAGATCTACAAACCTGGAGCTTGTACATTATGCTATTTTCGCTATGTTTTGTAAATTTTTTCCTATAATGACATTCCCCAAAATATGGTCACCACTGCCGTAAATACTGTAGGTTCATGAATTACAACTTGTGTTGTCACCGGTTGTAGGTAGAGCGGGACGCTTGGGAATTGGAAGGTAGGCTACCCGGATTCGATCCCCGCCGGCTCCCCCTGGGTTAGTGTCGAAGTGTCCTTGAGCAAGAGTCACTGAACCCCTAACTGCTCCTGATGAGCAGGTTGGTGCCTTGTATGGTTTCCTCCGCCGTCGATTCTCAACCTGTGGGCTGTGGCCCCCTGGTGGGCTGTGTGGATATTGCAAGTGGGCCCCAAAATCATCGCCATAGCACTAGTATTTTAATTATAATAATATAACATTAATTTAAACAAATGGTATTTTCTTCAAGAAAACCTTGACAATTTTGTTTTCTCGTTAAAGTATTTTTAAATTATCAATTGATTGATTGATCATTAAAATAAACGTGTTTTGAAAATGCACGCGGCCGGACCACCCATCCGTACCACCAAGTAGTCAGAAGGGTGGGCCGCGAAACTCTTGTCAGGGGTGGACAAAGTACTCACATTTTTACTTAAGTAGAAGCATCAATACCACAATGTAGGAATACTCTGTTACAAGTAAAAGTCCAGTATTCAAAAGTACAAAAGTGTTGGCATCAAAACATACTGTCCCATTTCTCAAGTGTTCAAAATGTATAAAAATCTTTTGAAAATAGCCGATCTACAAGCTTACAACACTATTTTTGAATAGCCAAAGTATTTAGGGATGAAGTGGTTAAAGCATGTTTGTAATAATATTCCAAATCTACAGAGTAACTAGTAACTAAAGTTTTCAAATAATTGTAGTGGAGTAAAAGAAGGCTACTGAACATTTGAAATACTCCAGTAAAGTAAAAAAAATCCTCAGATTTGTACTTTAGTACAATACTTGAGTAAATGTACTCAGTTACTTTCCACCACTGGCCGTGATCCAGAAGAAGTGTGAGAACCACTGTCGTGAAGCTCTTTGAAGAAAAGCGCTGTATAAATGTATAAATGCACCATTTACCTTTTTTTCTTTTCTTTTTTTACCCTTGCCTGCGTTACGTGGAGGTCATCCTCAGTGTTGTGAACCGAGTGCAACACTTAACCCTCTGAAACCGGGAACGCATATCTTTGGACTATTCAAAAATAGCAGATCCAAAGGTCGTAGCGCTTGTAGATCTGCTATTATTATTTTTTTCAAAATTGAAAAATATAAATTTTTTAAAGCAAACATTTGTCATTTGTCTAATGTTCATTTGTCAAACATTCTACATAATGTCTTCTAAATCCTAACAGCTTTCTAAAAAACTATTGTTGCTATATCAGTAGCCTGAAAGAGCGAGCCCTATTGATGGTCTTGAAGGGCGGATCCAAACCCAGGCGGTTGGATTCCAGCGCCGCTTCCTATCGCTTCACCAATCTATGTCCCCGCCTCCCCTCCCCCCCCTCCCTCACCCCCCCCCCCCCCCCGGCCTGTGCACGGAACACGCTGACGTCACCAAATTTAGAGCGACGCCCCTCTGCACCTCCCCTCGGCCCAAAATTATATGTTTTTGGCCGCCGACCCCCATACAAATATGTTGTTCCAGGGACCCCCAGAATCAAAGAGTAAAAAATATACAAAATATATATATTCAAAGTTTTGCACAGATTTTTCTAAAAATAGCAGATCTACAAGCTTGTAGTGCGGCACCGAGTGCCGCGCTACGAGCTTGTAGATCTGATATTTTTGAATATCCAAGGTATAACAATAATGGTTAAAGCTAAAATGACACAGATGCGTTCCCGGACTGAATGGGTTAACATGTTGTTACCTCATACCTCTTGAAGGGTTTCATAAGCTGCTTCCACTGGGTTCACACACACACACACACACACACACACACACACACGCACGCACACACACACGCACACGCACACGCACACATGCAGTGTTTTGTTATTCAGCGCTCGCTCACACACGGTGGTACAAAGTAACTAAGTACACTTACTCAATTATTGTACTTGAGTGCAAATTTGAGGTGCTTTTACTTGAATTTGTCAAGTTTTCAGTGTTTCTTATTTATGTATTTTTATAGTACTGCAAAGAGTGACAGGAAGCAGGGATAGAGAGACAGGGAAGGACACACAGCAACGGTCGTCAGGCTTCGGGAATCGAACCCACGACTCGCTGTTAGAGCCTATAATGTGGTAATGTACATGCCTTAACCCCTTTAGGCCATCAGAACCAGGGTTGCCAGATCTGCTTATTATAATTTCCCTGCAAGATTTTATTTGAAAATAGCCGATCTACAAGCTCACAACGCGTTGCGATGCGACGCGTTGTGAGCTTGTAGATCTGCTATTTTCAAATAGCTGATGTATATGTTAAAGTGCTCATGTGGCCCATAGTCGCTTCTTCTGGGCTGGTTTTCCTAGACCTGGTTGCTTGTTTCTCTCACAGAATCTGGCAACACTGATCAGAACGCCATATTTCGGTGCTTCATACTTCACAACATGGCTATTGTACGTTATTTGACAGCTTTAGTTATACAAGTTACTTTTTTTATGCAAAACATAATATTAACCACGTAATCCCTATTTTATACTTGGGCTATTCGAAAATAGCCGATCTACACGGTCACAACGCATCACATTGTGATACGCTGTGAACTTGTAGATCTGCAAAAAAAAAAAAAAGTTTTGACACATTTGGGTACTTTTTACTTTGGTACTGTAAGTATATTTCTTTGGTACTTTTACTCAAGTGAAATTTTGAATACAGGCATTTTACTTGTAACAGACTACAATATTATTTATACTGCAGTATTGCTACTTTTATACAGAGTAATACAAAATCGGAATACTTCCTCCACGCACGCACGCACGCACGCACGCACGCACGCACGCACGCACGCACGCACGCACGCACGCACGCACGCACGCACGCACGCACGCACGCACAACACGCACGCACGCACGCACGCACGCACGCACGCACGCACGCACGCACGCACGCACGCACGCACGCACGCACGCACGCACGCGCACAAGCACACACACACACAGAGGGTGGATACGAGGCCCTCTCAGGGACCACGGCTGGAATTGTAATGTCTACCTGTGTGAACTTCAAACCTTTCCACTTAGCAGGGATGCTTAATTTATGAACCCACCACCACACATCATCACATGCTGTGTGTGTGTGTGTGTGTGTGTGTGTGTGTGTGTGTGTGTGCGTGTGCGTGTGTTCACACTTGTGAGGGCCGAATGTCCCCACAAGTACTGTATAGTAGTATTTGAGAAATAGACGGTGAGGACAATTTTCCTTTGTCCTCGCTAATGGTTGTTTAATCCATTGAATCCTGGAACACATACTGTGTAATTTTAGATTTGAGCTATAACCATCATTTTATACTTTAGCTATTCAAAAAAATAGCAGATATACAAGCTCATAGCGCATCACTTTGTGCTATATGAGCAGATCTACAAGCTATGAGTTTTTCAGAAATCTGTTAGGATTTAGAAGACATAATTTGTAGAATCCCCCAGAAGCAAATACTTGAGTCACAAATGTTCACTTTAAAAAAACGCTATATTCAAAGATTTGCACACATTTTCATGATTAAAAAAAAAAAGAGCAGATCTACAAGCTCATAGTGGGGCATTCGTGCCCGCTTGTAGGAACCCCCCAGAAGAGAAGATTTCTGTCAAAACA
>NC_137615.1:6901452-6953952 GCF_963280865.1 Gymnoscopelus braueri
GCAAGTATAGTCAATCAATCAATTATTCAGCGGTGGTCTCTTCATGTTGTAGTTTAACACATTCCATGCCAGAGTTTAATCTCATAATGTACTCACCAGTGCCAGCGTTTTATTGTTGTTTTCATGTCGCCACAGACCTCGCTAAATAAGTTAAAAGTGCGCGTTCATTTGGTTCTAAACACACAGCGGATCCGTGAGAAACGGCCAGCGAAAACAGTTTCCAAATGCGAGCCGCCATCTTGAAGATAGAGCCGATCAACGGTAAACAGTGATCAGTGAGGAGAAAAACAACAACCGAGAAAATCGAGTTTTAAACAGGATCCCAGACAGGAAGCGGATACGATCGAAAAAACCGGAACCCGAATAATTCTGTTTCCAACCGGAAACCGGAAACGGAAATGGATCAAAAAAAATCGGAAAGTGCACCTGGGGCAAAATCAATGGGAATCGGCGGTTCGCGTAGATCTACGCGACTGGCACGCTGCGGCTTTAAATAGGTTCGCGTAGATCTACGCGATTGGCATTCAATGTGTTAATGGCTCAAGCTGCTCTCAGACTCAGAGCCCCTTTTATGCCAGGCCCAGGTGAGTCAGGTGATGGTCCAGACCCCCACACCTGGCACTCCTGGCACCCCATGAAGATAAAGGGATACATTTGCATCACTATAGGCGACGTCGCTCTGCTGAATGGATACGGTAGTGATTGGCTGCCTGCCCGCGTGAATGGACGAGGAGGTCCGACGGCCACTATTCTCTTTGGATTTTTTTTCACTGCCTGTTTTTCAGTCTTGTACTTTATTTTCTAGGGGAGGCTAGATTTTAGTTGGGCAGGCGGCCGCCTGCCCTGCCTCTATGGTGGGTACGCCACTGTCACATAACCCGCAGTAAATGAAAAGTACGGTAAATGAATGATGATTTTAATGATGATTAAAAAAACATCGGGAAACGTCGGTCCGTACTACGGAATACACTCTCACTCACACACACACTCTCACTCACTCACTCACTCACTCACTCACTCACTCACTCACTCACTCACTCACTCACTCACTCACTCACTCACTCACTCACTCACTCACTCACTCACCAATCTGGGAACCCATCGCCAACTGAAAATGAAAAACAGCGCCCTCTGCTGTTTGTTCTATGTCTGTTGGCTCTGGGCGGAAGAAAACGTAGAGCCAGAGCGCAAAGGAAACCGGTGTTTTGTATGCCTTCAGCGCGTCACTTCCGGTTGGTGCGACTATGTTTTCATTCCCACTAACAATATTTCTACACGGAACACTAACACCACTTCTCCCAGAGAACATCGATCGTTTTGGTTATAAGCCCACTTGTTTCTATGATGAAAGAGTAAGTTAAAATGTGAATATCTTTCCGTGGTTTTGTCTGCTCCGCGGACGTTATTGTTAAATTAGTTTCGGTTTGTTTCGAGGGGGGAAGGATGGACGGACACGTGAATCCCGCCCACTACATTTGATTGGGTAAAGCGCGGCCCGCTTCCTGATCTGAAGGCACGCCCATGCGCACTTGTTATGACGAACCTCCCCGACAGATTCCAACGCAGTGCAGTGGAGTCCCTCTGGGCTGGAGTCCCTCTGGGCTCTATTCTAGTGTATTTTCAGTTTTTTTGCTCTACGTTAAACATCTTCGCTGAAAATAGTCGATCTACAAGCTTACAACGCGTTGAGTAGACTATTTACCGCGAAAGTTTTCCCCCCGAATACGGAAACCAATTTCACTTGTTTATCCTGTATGCTGTATGTATGACTTCTCTCTCCTGATTGAGAATGTATCTAACACTCTGTAGCAATGATTTCTATCATAATATAGAGTTATTTAAAACTTATTTGAACATAAAAACAAAAGAATCACCTACCAAATCTCTAAAGATGGGTTTAGCTCAAATCTTTAAAACGAAGGATAAATAAATGTTACATTGTAGTACGCATTGATTTCCAATAAACATACATGTTGTCAACACAACATAATGGCGTATCTTCGGTATAGCTGGAATGGCGTTCCCAGAAATTACATTTAGGGCAGGCGAGATTTTTTTCTCTACCTACTCGGGGGGAACCGGTCAGTTTCGGGTCATTTTTTTTCAGTTTCGGATTCGCTGATGACCCGAAACTGACAAGGTCCGCTCAATGGAATTGTTACGTCCAACTCTGGGTACACAGTATCCAGAGTTGACATATTTTCCCGAAACTGAAATTTCAATTTCACGTACACCGTCTTCAACTTCAGGGACGTCCGGTCTCACCACTAGGGGCGGTCACGTATCAAATCCCGAAGTTGAAAATTCGGGTGCCCAAAGTTGAAGGTCGCCGCCCCCAATTTGCATTGACTCCGCCCACTGCCCGAAGCCCCGCCCAGTACCCAAAGTTGAAGTTGAGGCTGAATTTCAACTCTAGGTCGAAATTACCCAAAGTTGAAGCCGAATTTCAACCTAAGTTCAAAATTGCCCCAAGTGGAAGTTGAAACTGAATTTCGACCTTAGGTCAAATTTGCTCAAAGTTGAAGCTCAAATGACCTGAAGTTGAAACTGTCCCCCTGGGGGGCCCTAAGGGCCCCGAAGCCCGAAAAAAGAACACAATGCTCTGTTGAGATGTGGGAACAATATATTGAAAGATTGGAGCGCAGAACTGTCGGGAAAAAAAATGTCTCCAATCACACCAAGATGCACAGATGCTCTTTCAGGCTCCAAGGCTAACACCATCCCCGCCCATCCCCGCCCAGTACCCAAAGTTGAAGTTGAGGCTGAATTTCAACTCTAGGTCGAAATTACCCAAAGTTGAAGCCGAATTTCAACCTAAGTTCAAAATTGCCCCAAGTGGAAGTTGAAACTGAATTTCGACCTTAGGTCAAATTTGCTCAAAGTTGAAGCTCAAATGACCTGAAGTTGAAACTGTCCCCCTGGGGGGCCCTAAGTGCCCCGAAGCCCGAAAAAAGAACACAATGCTCTGTTGAGATGTGGGAACAATATATTGAAAGATTGGAGCGCAGAACTGTCAGGAAAAAAAAAATTTCTCCAATCAGACCAAGATTCACAGATGCTCTTTCAGGCTCCAAGTCAAACACCATCCCCCATTCTTGGGCTATTAGGATCAATCACTTATAGGTTACACATGTAACCCCAGTTCTAGATTTGGCTTCGGTTTCAGATATCCCGGGGCTTACCGGCTTCATATTTGGGCAATGGGGGGAGTAGGAGGTGTTATCCGAGAACGTTTCAACTTCAGGCACCAGGACCGGATTTTGAGTATCACTTATAGGTTACACACGTAACCCCAGTTTTAGTACACTTGACAGTACCCAAAGTTGAAGTTGAGGCTGAATTTCAACTCTAGGTCGAAATTACCCAAAGTTGAAGCCGAATTTCAACCTAAGTTCAAAATTGCCCCAAGTGGAAGTTGAAACTGAATTTCGACCTTAGGTCAAATTTGCTCAAAGTTGAAGCTCAAATGACCTGAAGTTGAAACTGTCCCCCTGGGGGGCCCTAAGGGCCCCGAAGCCTGAAAAAAGAACACAATGCTCTGTTGAGATGTGGGAACAATATATTGAAAGATTGGAGCGCAGAACTGTCAGGAAAAAAAAATGTCTCCAATCAGACCAAGATTCACAGATGCTCTTTCAGGCTCCAAGTCAAACACCATCCCCCGTTCTTGGGCTATTAGGATCAATCACTTATAGGTTACACATGTAACCCCAGTTCTAGATTTGGCTTCGGTTTCAGGTGTCCCGGGGCTTACCGGCTTCATATTTGGGCAATGGGGGGAGTAGGAGGTGTTATCCGAGAACGTTTCAACTTCAGGCACCAGGACCGGATTTTGAGTATCACTTATAGGTTACACACGTAACCCCAGTTTTAGTACACTTGACAGTACCCAAAGTTGAAGTTGAGGCTGAATTTCAACTCTAGGTCGAAATTACCCAAAGTTGAAGCCGAATTTCAACCTAAGTTCAAAATTGCCCCAAGTGGAAGTTGAAACTGAATTTCGACCTTAGGTCAAATTTGCTCAAAGTTGAAGCTCAAATGACCTGAAGTTGAAACTGTCCCCCTGGGGGGCCCTAAGGGCCCCGAAGCCTGAAAAAAGAACACAATGCTCTGTTGAGATGTGGGAACAATATATTGAAAGATTGGAGCGCAGAACTGTCAGGAAAAAAAAATGTCTCCAATCAGACCAAGATTCACAGATGCTCTTTCAGGCTCCAAGTCAAACACCATCCCCCGTTCTTGGGCTATTAGGATCAATCACTTATAGGTTACACATGTAACCCCAGTTCTAGATTTGGCTTCGGTTTCAGGTGTCCCGGGGCTTACCGGCTTCATATTTGGGCAATGGGGGGAGTAGGAGGTGTTATCCGAGAACGTTTCAACTTCAGGCACCAGGACCGGATTTTGAGTATCACTTATAGGTTACACACGTAACCCCAGTTTTAGTACACTTGACAGTACCCAAAGTTGAAGTTGAGGCTGAATTTCAACTCTAGGTCGAAATTACCCAAAGTTGAAGCCGAATTTCAACCTAAGTTCAAAATTGCCCCAAGTGGAAGTTGAAACTGAATTTCGACCTTAGGTCAAATTTGCTCAAAGTTGAAGCTCAAATGACCTGAAGTTGAAACTGTCCCCCTGGGGGGCCCTAAGGGCCCCGAAGCCCGAAAAAAAGAACACAATGCTCTGTTGAGATAAGGGAACAATATATTGAAAGATTGGAGCGCAGAACTGTCAGGAAAAAAAAATGTCTCCAATCAGACCAAGATTCACAGATGCTCTTTCAGGCTCCAAGTCTAACACCATCCCCGCCCATCCCCGCCCAGTACCCAAAGTTGAAGTTGAGGCTGAATTTCAACTCTAGGTCGAAATTACCCAAAGTTGAAGCGTTTCAACTTCAGGCACCAGGACCGGATTTTGAGTATCACTTATAGGTTACACACGTAACCCCAGTTTTAGTACACTTGACAGTACCCAAAGTTGAAGTTGAGGCTGAATTTCAACTCTAGGTCGAAATTACCCAAAGTTGAAGCCGAATTTCAACCTAAGTTCAAAATTGCCCCAAGTGGAAGTTGAAACTGAATTTCGACCTTAGGTCAAATTTGCTCAAAGTTGAAGCTCAAATGACCTGAAGTTGAAACTGTCCCCCTGGGGGGCCCTAAGGGCCCCGAAGCCCGAAAAAAGAACACAATGCTCTGTTGAGATGTGGGAACAATATATTGAAAGATTGGAGCGCAGAACTGTCGGGAAAAAAAATTTCTCTAATCACACCAAGATGCACAGATGCTCTTTCAGGCTCCAAGTCTAACACCATCCCCGACCATCCCCGCCCAGTACCCAAAGTTGAAGTTGAGGCTGAATTTCAACTCTAGGTCGAAATTACCCAAAGTTGAAGCCGAATTTCAACCTAAGTTCAAAATTGCCCCAAGTGGAAGTTGAAACTGAATTTCGACCTTAGGTCAAATTTGCTCAAAGTTGAAGCTCAAATGACCTGAAGTTGAAACTGTCCCCCTGGGGGCCCTAAGGGCCCCGAAGCCCGAAAAAAAGAACACAATGCTCTGTTGAGATAAGGGAACAATATATTGAAAGATTGGAGCGCAGAATTGTCGGGAAAAAAAATGTCTCTAATCACACCAAGATGCACAGATGCTCTTTCAGGCTCCAAGTCTAACACCATCCCCGCCCATCCCCGCCCAGTACCCAAAGTTGAAGTTGAGGCTGAATTTCAACTCTAGGTCGAAATTACCCAAAGTTGAAGCGTTTCAACTTCAGGCACCAGGACCGGATTTTGAGTATCACTTATAGGTTACACACGTAACCCCAGTTTTAGTACACTTGACAGTACCCAAAGTTGAAGTTGAGGCTGAATTTCAACTCTAGGTCGAAATTACCCAAAGTTGAAGCCGAATTTCAACCTAAGTTCAAAATTGCCCCAAGTGGAAGTTGAAACTGAATTTCGACCTTAGGTCAAATTTGCTCAAAGTTGAAGCTCAAATGACCTGAAGTTGAAACTGTCCCCCTGGGGGGCCCTAAGGGCCCCGAAGCCCGAAAAAAGAACACAATGCTCTGTTGAGATGTGGGAACAATATATTGAAAGATTGGAGCGCAGAACTGTCGGGAAAAAAAATGTCTCCAATCACACCAAGATGCACAGATGCTCTTTCAGGCTCCAAGGCTAACACCATCCCCGCCCATCCCCGCCCAGTACCCAAAGTTGAAGTTGAGGCTGAATTTCAACTCTAGGTCGAAATTACCCAAAGTTGAAGCCGAATTTCAACCTAAGTTCAAAATTGCCCCAAGTGGAAGTTGAAACTGAATTTCGACCTTAGGTCAAATTTGCTCAAAGTTGAAGCTCAAATGACCTGAAGTTGAAACTGTCCCCCTGGGGGGCCCTAAGTGCCCCGAAGCCCGAAAAAAGAACACAATGCTCTGTTGAGATGTGGGAACAATATATTGAAAGATTGGAGCGCAGAACTGTCAGGAAAAAAAAAATTTCTCCAATCAGACCAAGATTCACAGATGCTCTTTCAGGCTCCAAGTCAAACACCATCCCCCATTCTTGGGCTATTAGGATCAATCACTTATAGGTTACACATGTAACCCCAGTTCTAGATTTGGCTTCGGTTTCAGATATCCCGGGGCTTACCGGCTTCATATTTGGGCAATGGGGGGAGTAGGAGGTGTTATCCGAGAACGTTTCAACTTCAGGCACCAGGACCGGATTTTGAGTATCACTTATAGGTTACACACGTAACCCCAGTTTTAGTACACTTGACAGTACCCAAAGTTGAAGTTGAGGCTGAATTTCAACTCTAGGTCGAAATTACCCAAAGTTGAAGCCGAATTTCAACCTAAGTTCAAAATTGCCCCAAGTGGAAGTTGAAACTGAATTTCGACCTTAGGTCAAATTTGCTCAAAGTTGAAGCTCAAATGACCTGAAGTTGAAACTGTCCCCCTGGGGGGCCCTAAGGGCCCCGAAGCCTGAAAAAAGAACACAATGCTCTGTTGAGATGTGGGAACAATATATTGAAAGATTGGAGCGCAGAACTGTCAGGAAAAAAAAATGTCTCCAATCAGACCAAGATTCACAGATGCTCTTTCAGGCTCCAAGTCAAACACCATCCCCCGTTCTTGGGCTATTAGGATCAATCACTTATAGGTTACACATGTAACCCCAGTTCTAGATTTGGCTTCGGTTTCAGGTGTCCCGGGGCTTACCGGCTTCATATTTGGGCAATGGGGGGAGTAGGAGGTGTTATCCGAGAACGTTTCAACTTCAGGCACCAGGACCGGATTTTGAGTATCACTTATAGGTTACACACGTAACCCCAGTTTTAGTACACTTGACAGTACCCAAAGTTGAAGTTGAGGCTGAATTTCAACTCTAGGTCGAAATTACCCAAAGTTGAAGCCGAATTTCAACCTAAGTTCAAAATTGCCCCAAGTGGAAGTTGAAACTGAATTTCGACCTTAGGTCAAATTTGCTCAAAGTTGAAGCTCAAATGACCTGAAGTTGAAACTGTCCCCCTGGGGGGCCCTAAGGGCCCCGAAGCCTGAAAAAAGAACACAATGCTCTGTTGAGATGTGGGAACAATATATTGAAAGATTGGAGCGCAGAACTGTCAGGAAAAAAAAATGTCTCCAATCAGACCAAGATTCACAGATGCTCTTTCAGGCTCCAAGTCAAACACCATCCCCCGTTCTTGGGCTATTAGGATCAATCACTTATAGGTTACACATGTAACCCCAGTTCTAGATTTGGCTTCGGTTTCAGGTGTCCCGGGGCTTACCGGCTTCATATTTGGGCAATGGGGGGAGTAGGAGGTGTTATCCGAGAACGTTTCAACTTCAGGCACCAGGACCGGATTTTGAGTATCACTTATAGGTTACACACGTAACCCCAGTTTTAGTACACTTGACAGTACCCAAAGTTGAAGTTGAGGCTGAATTTCAACTCTAGGTCGAAATTACCCAAAGTTGAAGCCGAATTTCAACCTAAGTTCAAAATTGCCCCAAGTGGAAGTTGAAACTGAATTTCGACCTTAGGTCAAATTTGCTCAAAGTTGAAGCTCAAATGACCTGAAGTTGAAACTGTCCCCCTGGGGGGCCCTAAGGGCCCCGAAGCCCGAAAAAAAGAACACAATGCTCTGTTGAGATAAGGGAACAATATATTGAAAGATTGGAGCGCAGAACTGTCAGGAAAAAAAAATGTCTCCAATCAGACCAAGATTCACAGATGCTCTTTCAGGCTCCAAGTCTAACACCATCCCCGCCCATCCCCGCCCAGTACCCAAAGTTGAAGTTGAGGCTGAATTTCAACTCTAGGTCGAAATTACCCAAAGTTGAAGCGTTTCAACTTCAGGCACCAGGACCGGATTTTGAGTATCACTTATAGGTTACACACGTAACCCCAGTTTTAGTACACTTGACAGTACCCAAAGTTGAAGTTGAGGCTGAATTTCAACTCTAGGTCGAAATTACCCAAAGTTGAAGCCGAATTTCAACCTAAGTTCAAAATTGCCCCAAGTGGAAGTTGAAACTGAATTTCGACCTTAGGTCAAATTTGCTCAAAGTTGAAGCTCAAATGACCTGAAGTTGAAACTGTCCCCCTGGGGGGCCCTAAGGGCCCCGAAGCCCGAAAAAAGAACACAATGCTCTGTTGAGATGTGGGAACAATATATTGAAAGATTGGAGCGCAGAACTGTCGGGAAAAAAAATTTCTCTAATCACACCAAGATGCACAGATGCTCTTTCAGGCTCCAAGTCTAACACCATCCCCGACCATCCCCGCCCAGTACCCAAAGTTGAAGTTGAGGCTGAATTTCAACTCTAGGTCGAAATTACCCAAAGTTGAAGCCGAATTTCAACCTAAGTTCAAAATTGCCCCAAGTGGAAGTTGAAACTGAATTTCGACCTTAGGTCAAATTTGCTCAAAGTTGAAGCTCAAATGACCTGAAGTTGAAACTGTCCCCCTGGGGGCCCTAAGGGCCCCGAAGCCCGAAAAAAAGAACACAATGCTCTGTTGAGATAAGGGAACAATATATTGAAAGATTGGAGCGCAGAATTGTCGGGAAAAAAAATGTCTCTAATCACACCAAGATGCACAGATGCTCTTTCAGGCTCCAAGTCTAACACCATCCCCGCCCATCCCCGCCCAGTACCCAAAGTTGAAGTTGAGGCTGAATTTCAACTCTAGGTCGAAATTACCCAAAGTTGAAGCGTTTCAACTTCAGGCACCAGGACCGGATTTTGAGTATCACTTATAGGTTACACACGTAACCCCAGTTTTAGTACACTTGACAGTACCCAAAGTTGAAGTTGAGGCTGAATTTCAACTCTAGGTCGAAATTACCCAAAGTTGAAGCCGAATTTCAACCTAAGTTCAAAATTGCCCCAAGTGGAAGTTGAAACTGAATTTCGACCTTAGGTCAAATTTGCTCAAAGTTGAAGCTCAAATGACCTGAAGTTGAAACTGTCCCCCTGGGGGGCCCTAAGGGCCCCGAAGCCCGAAAAAAGAACACAATGCTCTGTTGAGATGTGGGAACAATATATTGAAAGATTGGAGCGCAGAACTGTCGGGAAAAAAAATGTCTCTAATCACACCAAGATGCACAGATGCTCTTTCAGGCTCCAAGTCTAACACCATCCCCGCCCATCCCCGCCCAGTACCCAAAGTTGAAGTTGAGGCTGAATTTCAACTCTAGGTCGAAATTACCCAAAGTTGAAGCCGAATTTCAACCTAAGTTCAAAATTGCCCCAAGTGGAAGTTGAAACTGAATTTCGACCTTAGGTCAAATTTGCTCAAAGTTGAAGCTCAAATGACCTGAAGTTGAAACTGTCCCCCTGGGGGGCCCTAAGGGCCCCGAAGCCCGAAAAAAGAACACAATGCTCTGTTGAGATGTGGGAACAATATATTGAAAGATTGGAGCGCAGAACTGTCAGGAAAAAAAATGTCTCCAATCAGACCAAGATTCACAGATGCTCTTTCAGGCTCCAAGTCTAACACCATCCCCGCCCATCCCCGCCCAGTACCCAAAGTTGAAGTTGAGGCTGAATTTCAACTCTAGGTCGAAATTACCCAAAGTTGAAGCGTTTCAACTTCAGGCACCAGGACCGGATTTTGAGTATCACTTATAGGTTACACACGTAACCCCAGTTTTAGTACACTTGACAGTACCCAAAGTTGAAGTTGAGGCTGAATTTCAACTCTAGGTCGAAATTACCCAAAGTTGAAGCCGAATTTCAACCTAAGTTCAAAATTGCCCCAAGTGGAAGTTGAAACTGAATTTCGACCTTAGGTCAAATTTGCTCAAAGTTGAAGCTCAAATGACCTGAAGTTGAAACTGTCCCCCTGGGGGGCTTAGGGCCCCGAAGCCCGAAAAAAGAACACAATGCTCTGTTGAGATGTGGGAACAATATATTGAAAGATTGGAGCGCAGAATTGTCGGGGAAAAAAATGTCTCTAATCACACCAAGATGCACAGATGCTCTTTCAGGCTCCAAGTCTAACACCATCCCCCGTTCTTGGGCTATGTGGATCTTTTTTTTTTTCCTGACGTATATGAGCTCCAATGTTTCAATATATTGTTCCCATATCCCAATAAAGCGCTGTGTCCTTCTTTGGGCCATCCAGGCCCTTACGGCCCCCCAGGGGGACAGCTTCAACTTCAGGTCATTTTACCACCTACTTTCAGATTTGGGCACCCTAACATGTGATCTTTAAGTGTTCGGCTTGGGTTCATCCCAAGGGCTAGGAGCTCCAGTGAAAGGCCTAAATACTCTCCCAAGATGGAGGAACAACATATTACAATATGGGAACCCTAGGCCTTTGTATGCCTGCAAGGGTCACTGTTTCAACTTCAGTTAATTTGATCGTCAACTTTCAACTTTAGGTCAAAAGTGCCCAAAACTGAACGTTACAGCTAAAATGACCTGAAGTTGAAGCTGTCCCCCTGGGGACCCCTAAGGGCCCCGAAGCCCGAAAAAAGGACACAATGCTCTGTTGAGATGTGGGAACAATATATTGAAAGATTGGAGCGCAGAACTGTCGGGAAAAAAAATGTCTCTAATCACACCAAGATGCAAAGATGCTCTTTCAGGCTCCAAGTCTAACACCATCCCCCGTTCTTGGGCTATGTGGATCTTTTTTTTTTCCTGACGTATATGAGCTCCAATGTTTCAATATATTGTTCCCATATCCCAATAAAGCGCTGTGTCCTTCTTTGGGCCATCCAGGCCCTTACGGCCCCCCAGGGGGACAGCTTCAACTTCAGGTCATTTTACCACCTACTTTCAGATTTGGGCACCCTAACATGTGATCTTTAAGTGTTCGGCCTGGGTTCATCCCAAGGGCTAGGAGCTCCAGTGAAAGGCCAAATACTCTCCCAAGATGGAGGATCAACATATTACAATATGGGAATCCTAGGCCTTTGTATGCCTGCAAGGGTCACTGTTTCAACTTCAGTTAATTTGATCGTCAACTTTCAACTTTGGGTCAGAAGTGCCCAAAACTGAAAGTTACAGCTAAAATGACCTGAAGTTGAAGCTGTGTCCCTGGGGACCCCTTAGGGCCCCGAAGCCCGAAAAAAGGACACAATGCTCTGTTGAGATGTGGGAACAATATATTGAAAGATTGGAGCGCAGATATGTCAGGGAAAAAAATGTCTCTAATCAGACCAAGATGCAAAGATGCTCTTTCAGGCTTCAGGTCTAACACCATCCCCCATTCTTGGCCTATGAGGATATTTTTTTTTTCCTGACATATATGAGCTCCAGTGTTTCAATATATTGTTCCCACATCCCAATAAAGCGCTTTGTCCTTCTTTGGGCCATCCAGGCCCTTACGGCCCCCCAGGGGGACAGCTTCAACTTCAGGTCATTTTACCACCTACTTTCAGATTTGGGCACCCTAACATGTGATCTTTAAGTGTTCGGCTTGGGGTCATCCTAAGGGCTAGGAGCTCCAGCGAAAGGCCTAAATACTCTCCTAAGATGGAGGAACAACATATTGCAATATAGGAACCCCATGCCTTTTTATGCCTGCAGGGTGACTGGTTCAACTTCAGGTAAAATTATCATCAACTTTCAACTTTGGGTCAGAAGTGCCCAAAACTGAAAGTTAAAGCTCAAATGACCTGAAGTTGAAACATTGGCCCTAGGGGCTCCTAAGGGCCCAGAAGGCCCAAGGTCCTCCAGGGGGTCCCCGGGGACCTCTGAAGCCCACGCAGACACTTAGAAACATTTTTGATTTTTTTTGGAGAACCATGATTTTGGCCCTCGCTGGCCCTCACTACCCCAGGAAGAGGCCTCGTCCTGAGGCAGCGATGGTTCAGCGAGGCCCAAAATCCTGGTTCTCAAAAAAAAATCTAATTTGTTTCTAAGTGCCTAGGGCCCTCGAGGAGGTGGGCGCCTGCCTTCCTGCCTCCGGGAATTTTCTTGCAGGTGCCTGGAAGGTCCACCTGTGCCATCGGATAGTTATGCCCGGGAAGAGGCCTCGTCCTGGGGTAGCGATGGTTCAGCGAGGCCCAAAATCCTGGTTCTCAAAAAAAAATCAAAAATTTTTCTAAGTGCCTAGGGCCCTCGAGGAGGTGGGCGCCTGCCTTCCTGCCTCCGGGAATTTTCTTGCAGGTGCCTGGAAGGTCCACCTGTGCCATCGGATAGTTATGCCCGGGAAGAGGCCTCGTCCTGGGGTAGCGATGGTTCAGCGAGGCCCAAAATCCTGGTTCTAAAAAAAAAATCAAAATTGTTTCTAAGTGCCTAGGGCCCTCGAGGAGGTGGGCGCCTGCCTTCCTGCCTCCGGGAATTTTCTTGCAGGTGCCTGGAAGGTCCACCTGTGCCATCGGATAGTTATGCCCGGGAAGAGGCCTCGTCCTGGGGTAGCGATGGTTCAGCGAGGCCCAAAATCCTGGTTCTCAAAAAAAAATCAAAATTGTTTCTAAGTGCCTAGGGCCCTCGAGGAGGTGGGCGCCTGCCTTCCTGCCTCCGGGAATTTTCTTGCAGGTGCCTGGAAGGTCCACCTGTGCCATCGGATAGTTATGCCCGGGAAGAGGCCTCGTCCTGGGGTAGCGATGGTTCAGCGAGGCCCAAAATCCTGGTTCTCAAAAAAAAATCAAAATTGTTTCTAAGTGCCTAGGGCCCTCGAGGAGGTGGGCGCCTGCCTTCCTGCCTCCGGGAATTTTCTTGCAGGTGCCTGGAAGGTCCACCTGTGCCATCGGATAGTTATGCACGGGAAGAGGCCTCGTCCTGGGGTAGCGATGGTTCAGCGAGGCCCAAAATCCTGGTTCTCAAAAAAAAATCAAAATTGTTTCTAAGTGCCTAGGGCCCTCGAGGAGGTGGGCGCCTGCCTTCCTGCCTCCGGGAATTTTCTTGCAGGTGCCTGGAAGGTCCACCTGTGCCATCGGATAGTTATGCCCGGGAAGAGGCCTCGTCCTGGGGTAGCGATGGTTCAGCGAGGCCCAAAATCCTGGTTCTCAAAAAAAAATCAAAATTGTTTCTAAGTGCCTAGGGCCCTCGAGGAGGTGGGCGCCTGCCTTCCTGCCTCAGGGAATTTTCTTGCAGGTGCCTGGAAGGTCCACCTGTGCCATCGGATAGTTATGCCCGGGAAGAGGCCTCGTCCTGGGGTAGCGATGGTTCAGCGAGGCCCAAAATCCTGGTTCTCAAAAAAAAATCAAAATTGTTTCTAAGTGCCTAGGGCCCTCGAGGAGGTGGGCGCCTGCCTTCCTGCCTCCGGGAATTTTCTTGCAGGTGCCTGGAAGGTCCACCTGTGCCATCGGATAGTTATGCCCGGGAAGAGGCCTCGTCCTGGGGTAGAGATGGTTCAGCGAGGCCCAAAATCCTGGTTCTAAAAAAAAAATCAAAATTGTTTCTAAGTGCCTAGGGCCCTCGAGGAGGTGGGCGCCTGCCTTCCTGCCTCCGGGAATTTTCTTGCAGGTGCCTGGAAGGTCCACCTGTGCCATCGGATAGTTATGCCCGGGAAGAGGCCTCGTCCTGGGGTAGCGATGGTTCAGCGAGGCCCAAAATCCTGGTTCTCAAAAAAAAATCAAAATTGTTTCTAAGTGCCTAGGGCCCTCGAGGAGGTGGGCGTCTGCCTTCCTGCCTCCGGGAATTTTCTTGCAGGTGCCTGGAAGGTCCACCTGTGCCATCGGATAGTTATGCCCGGGAAGAGGCCTCGTCCTGGGGTAGCGATGGTTCAGCGAGGCCCAAAATCCTGGTTCTCAAAAAAAAAAAAAAATTGTTTCTAAGTGCCTAGGGCCCTCGAGGAGGTGGGCGCCTGCCTTCCTGCCTCCGGGAATTTTCTTGCAGGTGCCTGGAAGGTCCACCTGTGCCATCGGATAGTTATGCCCGGGAAGAGGCCTCGTCCTGGGGTAGCGATGGTTCAGCGAGGCCCAAAATCCTGGTTCTCAAAAAAAAATCAAAATTGTTTCTAAGTGCCTAGGGCCCTCGAGGAGGTGGGCGCCTGCCTTCCTGCCTCCGGGAATTTTCTTGCAGGTGCCTGGAAGGTCCACCTGTGCCATCGGATAGTTATGCCCGGGAAGAGGCCTCGTCCTGGGGTAGCGATGGTTCAGCGAGGCCCAAAATCCTGGTTCTCAAAAAAAAATCAAAATTGTTTCTAAGTGCCTAGGGCCCTCGAGGAGGTGGGCGCCTGCCTTCCTGCCTCCGGGAATTTTCTTGCAGGTGCCTGGAAGGTCCACCTGTGCCATCGGATAGTTATGCCCGGGAAGAGGCCTCGTCCTGGGGTAGCGATGGTTCAGCGAGGCCCAAAATCCTGGTTCTCAAAAAAAAAATCAAAATTGTTTCTAAGTGCCTAGGGCCCTCGAGGAGGTGGGCGTCTGCCTTCCTGCCTCCGGGAATTTTCTTGCAGGTGCCTGGAAGGTCCACCTGTGCCATCGGATAGTTATGCCCGGGAAGAGGCCTCGTCCTGGGGTAGCGATGGTTCAGCGAGGCCCAAAATCCTGGTTCTCAAAAAAAAAAAAAAATTGTTTCTAAGTGCCTAGGGCCCTCGAGGAGGTGGGCGCCTGCCTTCCTGCCTCCGGGAATTTTCTTGCAGGTGCCTGGAAGGTCCACCTGTGCCATCGGATAGTTATGCCCGGGAAGAGGCCTCGTCCTGGGGTAGCGATGGTTCAGCGAGGCCCAAAATCCTGGTTCTCAAAAAAAAATCAAAATTGTTTCTAAGTGCCTAGGGCCCTCGAGGAGGTGGGCGCCTGCCTTCCTGCCTCCGGGAATTTTCTTGCAGGTGCCTGGAAGGTCCACCTGTGCCATCGGATAGTTATGCCCGGGAAGAGGCCTCGTCCTGGGGTAGCGATGGTTCAGCGAGGCCCAAAATCCTGGTTCTCAAAAAAAAATCAAAATTGTTTCTAAGTGCCTAGGGCCCTCGAGGAGGTGGGCGCCTGCCTTCCTGCCTCCGGGAATTTTCTTGCAGGTGCCTGGAAGGTCCACCTGTGACTGGTGCGGACTGGTGCGAGTACCCACGTTTGGGGCTCCCTCGGCCGGGTAGAGTTATCCCCAGGGTTCCCGGGGGTCAGTCTACATGTAAAAGTGCCCAAAGTTGAAGTTGAAGCTAAAATTACCTGAAACTGAAGCCTTGCCCCTGGAGGCAGGGGTCCACCCGACTGATGTGAGTACCCAGGTTCGGAGCTCCCTGAGCTGGGTCCAAGCCTCCCCGGGGTCCGCGGAGGTCAGTCTACATGAACATTTCCCAGAGTTGAATTTGATGCTAAAATTACCTGAAACTGAAGCTGGAGATGGGGGCCCACCGGACTGGTGCGAGTACCCAGGTTTGGGGCTCCCTCGGCCGGGTAGAGGCATCCCCAGGGTTCCCGGGGGTCAGTCTAAATGTAAAAGTGCCCAAAGTTGAAGTTGAAGCTAAAATTACCTGAAAATGAAGCCTTACCCCTGGAGGCAGGGGTCCACCCGACTGATGTGAGTACCCAGGTTTGGAGCTCCCTGAGCTGGGTCCAAGCCTCCCCTCCCCTCTACAAATTTTCAACTACAGGTCATTTGATCAACAACCTTCAATTTTGGACACTTTTACATGTAGACAGACCCAAAGTTGAAGTTGAAGCTTAAATGAGCTGAAGTTGAAGCATTGCCCCTGGGGGCCCCTAAGGGCCTAGAAGCCCCAGAAAAGGACACAGTGATCTATTGAGATGTGGGAACAATATATTGAAAGATTGGAGCGCAGATCTGTAAGGAAAAAAAATGTCTCTAATCAGAATAAGATTCACAAATGCTGTTTCAGGGTACAAGTCAAACACCCTCCCCCATTCTTGGGCTATTAGGATCATTTTTCTTTTCCTGACAGAAATGAGCTCCAATGTTTAAATATATAGATCCCACATCCCAATAAAGAACTGTGTCCTTCTTTGGGCCATCCAGGCCCTTACGGCCCCCCAGGGGGACAGCTTCAACTTCAGGTCATTTTACCACCTACTTTCAGATTTGGGCACTCTAACATGTGGTTTTTAAGTATTGGGCTTGGGGTCATCCTAGGGGCTAGGAGGTCCAGTGAAAGGCCTACATATTCTCCCAAGATGGAGGAACAACATATTGCAATATAGGAACCCTAGGCCTTAAAATGACCTTAGGAGGAAGTGCTGACCTTTACTGATTTTTTTCAGTTTCAGTTAATTTGACCACCTACATTCAGATTTGGGCACCCTAACATGTGATCTCTAAGT
Source organism: Gymnoscopelus braueri (assembly GCF_963280865.1). Lineage (NCBI taxonomy): Eukaryota > Metazoa > Chordata > Actinopteri > Myctophiformes > Myctophidae > Gymnoscopelus > Gymnoscopelus braueri. Next base: position 6,918,126 of record NC_137615.1, read on the forward strand.
GTTCGGCTTGGAGTCATCCTAAGGGCTAGGAGCTCCAGCGAAAGGCCTAAATACTCTCCTAAGATGGAGGAACAACATATTGCAATATAGGAACCCCATGCCTTTTTATGCCTGCAAGGGTCACTGTTTCAACTTCAGGTCATTTTACCACCTACTTTCAGATTTGGGCACTCTAACATGTGGTTTTTAAGTATTGGGCTTGGGGTCATCCTAGGGGCTAGGAGGTCCAGTGAAAGGCCTACATATTCTCCCAAGATGGAGGAACAACATATTGCAATATAGGAACCCTAGGCCTTAAAATGACCTTAGGAGGAAGTGCTGACCTTTACTGATTTTTTTCAGTTTCAGTTAATTTGACCACCTACATTCAGATTTGGGCACCCTAACATGTGATCTCTAAGTGTTCGGCTTGGAGTCATCCTAAGGGCTAGGAGCTCCAGCGAAAGGCCTAAATACTCTCCTAAGATGGAGGAACAACATATTGCAATATAGGAACCCCATGCCTTTTTATGCCTGCAAGGGTCACTGTTTCAACTTCAGGTCATTTTACCACCTACTTTCAGATTTGGGCACTCTAACATGTGGTTTTTAAGTATTGGGCTTGGGGTCATCCTAGGGGCTAGGAGGTCCAGTGAAAGGCCTACATATTCTCCCAAGATGGAGGAACAACATATTGCAATATAGGAACCCTAGGCCTTAAAATGACCTTAGGAGGAAGTGCTGACCTTTACTGATTTTTTTCAGTTTCAGTTAATTTGACCACCTACATTCAGATTTGGGCACCCTAACATGTGATCTCTAAGTGTTCGGCTTGGAGTCATCCTAAGGGCTAGGAGCTCCAGCGAAAGGCCTAAATACTCTCCTAAGATGGAGGAACAACATATTGCAATATAGGAACCCCATGCCTTTTTATGCCTGCAAGGGTCACTGTTTCAACTTCAGGTCATTTTACCACCTACTTTCAGATTTGGGCACTCTAACATGTGGTTTTTAAGTATTGGGCTTGGGGTCATCCTAGGGGCTAGGAGGTCCAGTGAAAGGCCTACATATTCTCCCAAGATGGAGGAACAACATATTGCAATATAGGAACCCTAGGCCTTAAAATGACCTTAGGAGGAAGTGCTGACCTTTACTGAATTTTTTCAGTTTCAGTTAATTTGACCACCTACTTTCAGATTTGGGCACCCTAACATGTGATCTTTAAGTGTTCGGCTTGGGGTCATCCTAAGGGCTAGGAGCTCCAGCGAAAGGCCTAAATACTCTCCTAAGATGGAGGAACAACATATTGCAATATAGGAACCCCATGCCTTTTTATGCCTGCAAGGGTCACTGTTTCAACTTCAGGTCATTTTACCACCTACTTTCAGATTTGGGCACTCTAACATGTGGTTTTTAAGTATTGGGCTTGGGGTCATCCTAGGGGCTAGGAGGTCCAGTGAAAGGCCTACATATTCTCCCAAGATGGAGGAACAACATATTGCAATATAGGAACCCTAAGCCTTAAAATGACCTTAGGAGGAAGTGCTGACCTTTACTGAATTTTTTCAGTTTCAGTTAATTTGACCACCTACTTTCAGATTTGGGCACCCTAACATGTGATCTTTAAGTGTTCGGCTTGGGGTCATCCTAAGGGCTAGGAGCTCCAGCGAAAGGCCTAAATACTCTCCTAAGATGGAGGAACAACATATTGCAATATAGGAACCCCATGCCTTTTTATGCCTGCAAGGGTCACTGTTTCAACTTCAGTTAATTTGATCGTAAACTTTCAACTTTAGGTCAAAAGTGCCCAAAACTGAAAGTTACAGCTAAAATGACCTGAAGTTGAAACTTTCCCCCTGGCCTTCAGACAACGTGTGGCGTCGAGCACAAAATCTGTGATAGATCGAAGGGGATATTTTTCAAAAATCCGAAACTTCTTTCCATCCATATTGAGAGTAAGTTGAATTTTTTGCCACCAGCACTGAATTTTTCTGACACTGATAAAGCTCAAAGGTCAGCGAAAAGACTGCAAATGTCATTTCTCGTTCAATTTTTAGAAACTGTATTTCTCTCCGAGACTCTGGCTATAGACTAATATGATAACGCAGATTCCAAATATGTAAGTTTTATTGTTCTCGGACAACAGGAAGTGCCTCAAAATGCCACTTCCTGGTTGGTTTAAGGGTGTTCCAGGCCTGTGAGTGCTCCGATATATTTTTTTTTCAAATTTCCACGTAAAATGATGTTTAGATTTGACATCATCAAACCCTGATATTAAATCCTGATTTAATTATCCCTTAATTGGCTCTGGTTACAGCCTCGCTAACTCGCTGAATATCTCAAATACGATAAGGACTTAGGGTCCAGTTTTTTGATATGTTGTAGAGCTGATTGAGACGCACGCTTGGATATCTTGTTCGTCCTGGTTCGACACATTTTTTTTTTTTACTTTGTCCTTTGGTATGGTCTAAGGGTTTAAGACTCTATGTACCTTCCGAGAATGTAGGAAGCAAACTTAGGAGTGTCGTATGAGAAAAGCGAAGACATCCACGCGTGCGCCTTGGCGAGTTGTACAACATATCCGAAAAGCGGTTTCTGAAAACGTATCGTTATCAACATATAGCGCTTTATTGCGTTCAATAAGTTGAGATTTGACCACAGCCAATTAAGGAAAACTATAAGGCCGTGTGTCAGGAGAGTTATGTTGGCGCGTTCGGGGCGGCGCGTTGATTCCGAATCTGGTGTCAAATTTAGTTTATACTCCTTAGGGCCCCCCCACGAGAAAATTTTCAACTACAGGTCGTTTGATCAACAACCTTCAATTTTGGACACTTTTACATGTAGACAGATGTCTACAGCTCCAATGTTTAAATATATAGCTCCAATGTTTAAATATATAGATCCCACATCCCAATAAAGAACTGTGTCCTTCTTTGGGCCATCCAGGCCCTTACGCCCCCCCAGGGGGACAGCTTCAACTTCAGGTCATTTTACCACCTACTTTCAGATTTGGGCACTCTAACATGTGGTTTTTAAGTATTGGGCTTGGGGTCATCCTAGGGGCTAGGAGGTCCAGTGAAAGGCCTACATATTCTCCCAAGATGGAGGAACAACATATTGCAATATAGGAACCCTAGGCCTTAAAATGACCTTAGGAGGAAGTGCTGACCTTTACTGAATTTTTTCAGTTTCAGTTAATTTGACCACCTACTTTCAGATTTGGGCACCCTAACATGTGATCTTTAAGTGTTCGGCTTGGGGTCATCCTAAGGGCTAGGAGCTCCAGCGAAAGGCCTAAATACTCTCCTAAGATGGAGGAACAACATATTGCAATATAGGAACCCCATGCCTTTTTATGCCTGCAAGGGTCACTGTTTCAACTTCAGGTCATTTTACCACCTACTTTCAGATTTGGGCACTCTAACATGTGTTTTTTAAGTATTGGGCTTGGGGTCATCCTAGGGGCTATGAGGTCCAGTGAAAGGCCTACATATTCTCCCAAGATGGAGGAACAACATATTGCAATATAGGAACCCTAGGCCTTAAAATGACCTTAGGAGGAAGTGCTGACCTTTACTGAATTTTTTCAGTTTCAGTTAATTTGACCACCTACTTTCAGATTTGGGAACCCTAACATGTGATCTTTAAGTGTTCGGCTTGGGGTCATCCTAAGGGCTAGGAGCTCCAGCGAAAGGCCTAAATACTCTCCTAAGATGGAGGAACAACATATTGCAATATAGGAACCCCATGCCTTTTTATGCCTGCAAGGGTCACTGTTTCAACTTCAGGTCATTTTACCACCTACTTTCAGATTTGGGCACTCTAACATGTGTTTTTTAAGTATTGGGCTTGGGGTCATCCTAGGGGCTATGAGGTCCATTGAAAGGCCTACATATTCTCCCAAGATGGAGGAACAACATATTGCAATATAGGAACCCTAGGACTTAAAATGACCTTAGGAGGAAGTGCTGACCTTTACTGAATTTTTTCAGTTTCAGTTAATTTGACCACCTACTTTCAGATTTGGGCACCCTAACATGTGATCTTTAAGTGTTCGGCTTGGGGTCATCCTAAGGGCTAGGAGCTCCAGCGAAAGGCCTAAATACTCTCCTAAGATGGAGGAACAACATATTGCAATATAGGAACCCCATGCCTTTTTATTCCTGCAAGGGTCACTGTTTCAACTTCAGGTCATTTTACCACCTACTTTCAGATTTGGGCACTCTAACATGTGGTTTTTAAGTATTGGGCTTGGGGTCATCCTAGGGGCTAGGAGGTCCAGTGAAAGGCCTACATATTCTCCCAAGATGGAGGAACAACATATTGCAATATAGGAACCCTAGGCCTTAAAATGACCTTAGGAGGAAGTGCTGACCTTTACTGAATTTTTTCAGTTTCAGTTAATTTGACCACCTACTTTCAGATTTGGGCACCCTAACATGTGATCTTTAAGTGTTCGGCTTGGGGTCATCCTAAGGGCTAGGAGCTCCAGCGAAAGGCCTAAATACTCTCCTAAGATGGAGGAACAACATATTGCAATATAGGAACCCTAGGCCTTAAAATGACCTTAGGAGGAAGTGCTGACCTTTACTGATTTTTTTCAGTTTCAGTTAATTTGACCACCTACTTTCAGATTTGGGCACCCTAACATGTGATCTTTAAGTGTTCGGCTTGGGGTCATCCTAAGGGCTAGGAGCTCCAGCGAAAGGCCTAAATACTCTCCTAAGATGGAGGAACAACATATTGCAATATAGGACCCCCATGCCTTTTTATGCCTGCAAGGGTCACTGTTTCAACTTCAGTTAATTTGATCGTAAACTTTCAACTTTAGGTCAAAAGTGCCCAAAACTGAAAGTTACAGCTAAAATGACCTGAAGTTGAAACTTTCCCCCTGGCCTTCAGACAACGTGTGGCGTCGAGCACAAAATCTGTCATAGATCGAAGGGGATATTTTTCAAAAATCCGAAACTTCTTTCCATCCATATTGAGAGTAAGTTGAATTTTTTGCCACCAGCACTGAATTTTTCTGACACTGATAAAGCTCAAAGGTCAGCGAAAAGACTGCAAATGTCATTTCTCGTTCAATTTTTAGAAACTGTATTTCTCTCCGAGACTCTGGCTATAGACTAATATGATAACGCAGATTCCAAATATGTAAGTTTTATTGTTCTCGGACAACAGGAAGTGCCTCAAAATGCCACTTCCTGGTTGGTTTAAGGGTGTTCCAGGCCTGTGAGTGCTCCGATATATTTTTTTTTCAAATTTCCACGTAAAATGATGTTTAGATTTGACATCTTCAAACCCTGATATTAAATCCTGATTTAATTATCCCTTAATTGGCTCTGGTTACAGCCTCGCTAACTCGCTGAATATCTCAAATACGATAAGGACTTAGGGTCCAGTTTTTTGATATGTTGTAGAGCTGATTGAGACGCACGCTTGGATGTCTTGTTCGTCCTGGTTCGACACATTTTTATTTTTGACTTTGTCCTTTGGTATGGTCTAAGGGTTTAAGACTCTATGTACCTTCCGAGAATGTAGGAAGCAAACTTAGGAGTGTCGTATGAGAAAAGCGAAGACATCCACGCGTGCGCCTTGGCGAGTTGTACAACATATCCGAAAAGCGGTTTCTGAAAACGTATCGTTATCAACATATAGCGCTTTATTGCGTTCAATAAGTTGAGATTTGACCACAGCCAATTAAGGAAAACTATAAGGCCGTGTGTCAGGAGAGTTATGTTGGCGCGTTCGGGGCAGCGCGTTGATTCCGAATCTGGTGTCAAATTTAGTTTATACTCCTTAGGGCCCCCCCACGAGAAAGTTTTCAACTACAGGTCGTTTGATCAACAACCTTCAATTTTGGACACTTTTACATGTAGACAGATGTCTACAGCTCCAATGTTTAAATATATAGCTCCAATGTTTAAATATATAGATCCCACATCCCAATAAAGAACTGTGTCCTTCTTTGGGCCATCCAGGCCCTTACGGCCCCCCAGGGGGACAGCTTCAACTTCAGGTCATTTTACCACCTACTTTCAGATTTGGGCACTCTAACATGTGGTTTTTAAGTATTGGGCTTGGGGTCATCCTAGGGGCTAGGAGGTCCAGTGAAAGGCCTACATATTCTCCCAAGATGGAGGAACAACATATTGCAATATAGGAACCCTAGGCCTTAAAATGACCTTAGGAGGAAGTGCTGACCTTTACTGAATTTTTTCAGTTTCAGTTAATTTGACCACCTACTTTCAGATTTGGGCACCCTAACATGTGATCTTTAAGTGTTCGGCTTGGGGTCATCCTAAGGGCTAGGAGCTCCAGCGAAAGGCCTAAATACTCTCCTAAGATGGAGGAACAACATATTGCAATATAGGAACCCTAGGCCTTAAAATGACCTTAGGAGGAAGTGCTGACCTTTACTGATTTTTTTCAGTTTCAGTTAATTTGACCACCTACTTTCAGATTTGGGCACCCTAACATGTGATCTTTAAGTGTTCGGCTTGGGGTCATCCTAAGGGCTAGGAGCTCCAGCGAAAGGCCTAAATACTCTCCTAAGATGGAGGAACAACATATTGCAATATAGGAACCCTAGGCCTTAAAATGACCTTAGGAGGAAGTGCTGACCTTTACTGAATATTTTCAGTTTCAGTTAATTTGACCACCTACTTTCAGATTTGGGCACCCTAACATGTGATCTTTAAGTGTTCGGCTTGGGGTCATCCTAAGGGCTAGGAGCTCCAGCGAAAGGCCTAAATACTCTCCTAAGATGGAGGAACAACATATTGCAATATAGGAACCCCATGCCTTTTTATGCCTGCAAGGGTCACTGTTTCAACTTCAGTTAATTTGATCGTAAACTTTCAACTTTAGGTCAAAAGTGCCCAAAACTGAAAGTTACAGCTAAAATGACCTGAAGTTGAAACTTTCCCCCTGGCCTTCAGACAACGTGTGGCGTCGAGCACAAAATCTGTGATAGATCGAAGGGGATATTTTTCAAAAATCCGAAACTTCTTTCCATCCATATTGAGAGTAAGTTGATTTTTTTGCCACCAGCACTGAATTTTTCTGACACTGATAAAGCTCAAAGGTCAGCGAAAAGACTGCAAATGTCATTTCTCGTTCAATTTTTAGAAACTGTATTTCTCTCCGAGACTCTGGCTATAGACTAATATGATAACGCAGATTCCAAATATGTAAGTTTTATTGTTCTCGGACAACAGGAAGTGCCTCAAAATGCCACTTCCTGGTTGGTTTAAGGGTGTTCCAGGCCTGTGAGTGCTCCGATATATTTTTTTTTCAAATTTCCACGTAAAATGATGTTTAGATTTGACATCATCAAACCCTGATATTAAATCCTGATTTAATTATCCCTTAATTGGCTCTGGTTACAGCCTCGCTAACTCGCTGAATATCTCAAATACGATAAGGACTTAGGGTCCAGTTTTTTGATATGTTGTAGAGCTGATTGAGACGCACGCTTGGATGTCTTGTTCGTCCTGGTTCGACACATTTTTATTTTTGATTTTGTCCTTTGGTATGGTCTAAGGGTTTAAGACTCTATGTACCTTCCGAGAATGTAGGAAGCAAACTTAGGAGTGTCGTATGAGAAAAGCGAAGACATCCACGCGTGCGCCTTGGCGAGTTGTACAACATATCCGAAATGCGGTTTCTGAAAACGTATCGTTATCAACATATAGCGCTTTATTGCGTTCAATAAGTTGAGATTTGACCACAGCCAATTAAGGAAAACTATAAGGCCGTGTGTCAGGAGAGTTATGTTGGCGCGTTCGGGGCGGCGCGTTGATTCCGAATCTGGTGTCAAATTTACTTTATACTCCTTAGGGCCCCCCCACGAGAAAATTTTCAACTACAGGTCGTTTGATCATCAAATTTCAACTTTGGACACTTTAAATGTAAACTTTCAACTTCAGGTAATTTCATTATCAACCTTCAATTCTTAGAATGATGAATCCGATACAATTTTGAACAGTCTTTATTAAAAAATGTATAACAACAAATAAAAACAATTAGCCTCCTTCAGGTCCCCCTCTTTTATATTCCCCCAACCTGGCCTGTATATGCCTGATATAGTTTTGGAGTAAAAGGAATCTTCTCAGGCCCCGTACACGGATGATATACTCCTCTTCGTCATCCGTGTCCCCCTCCTCTTCGTCATCCGCGTCCTCCTCCTCCTCCCCCTCCTCCTCCTCTTCCTCCTCCTCATCCTGCTCCTCCTGCTCCTCCTCCTCCTCCTCCTTATCCTCCTCCTCCTTATCCTCCTCATCCTCCTCATCCTCCTCCTCCTCATCGGGATTGGGGTCTAGGGGGTTGGCTGGGTCCTGCATGGGTAGGATGTTTTCCTTGTCCCCTTCATCAGGAGGGGGGCTGGAGTGGGGCTGGGAGGACTCTTCACGACGCCGTTTGGCCGGTGGTCTCTCTTCAGGTTCCATTCTGTACAGTTATCATAAAGATATAGATTTCAGATTACAAATCACCCTTTTACATATCAGGTCATTTCACCTCTGGGTACTCTGACCACAACATTTCAGAATCAGGCACCCGGGCCTTACCTGCTTCAGATTTGGGCAAGAGGAAGTGGAACTTCAAGGGTCAATCAGGGTTAATATATGCATATGTTTGTTTCAGTGTTTTTGGTAGTAGATAATAATAATAATAATAATAATGGATTTTATTTATAATGCACTTTACATTTAAAAGAAAGGAAAAAAAGTGCTACAAAAGGCAAAAACAGAAACATCACACCAATATAAGATGTAGATGTAGATGATATACGGTGTAGAATAACACAATTTTACAAAAAGAAAACAAACCTCAAGGTAATAGTGTGATCTTTCTTTCCCCAATTGTAAGACACTCCTCTGTGGTGAAGCTCATCGAAATGAAAACCATGTGCAGCTCCCTTCCCTTAAATACCCTAACCAGAAGGTATACCCAATCACCACACAACAAGCTTTTGGTAGGTTCCAGGGAACACTTCAATTTCAGGCACCCTGACCACAAGGCTCCAGTTTCAGGCACCCTGGCCTTACAGGGGAAAGGGGGCAGAGTCATACGAGAAAATTTCAATTTCAGGCATTCTGACCACAAGATTTCAGTTTCAGGCATTCTGACCACAAGATTTCAGTTCCAGGCAATCTGGCCTTACAGGGGAAAGGGGGCGGAGTCATACGAGAACATTTCAATTTCAGGCATTCTGACCACAAGGTTTCAGTTCCAGGCACCCCGGCCTTACAGGGGAAAGGGGGCGGAGTCATACGAGAAAATTTCAACTTCAGACACGCTAACCGCAAGACTTCAGTTTCGGGCACCCCGGTAAAGGGGGCGGAGTTTGGGGTGGAGCCGGCGTTCGGTGGGCGGAGGCTTCGGTTCCGGGCAATCGGCCCATGTTAAGTTCCGGGTGGGACTTGTGCCCGGAACCGAAACGAGTGGAGCCACCCGGTGGCGGAGTCGGTACCGCGTGACCCGAAACTGACTTTTTATCTCGTTCCCTCCCCTATCCGGGGAAAAATGTCGGGGAGAAATCTCGGGGGAAACAAGTTAACAACAACAACAACTGCACTGACTACAAAACTGAAAAACGAAAAACAATATGCAAGTATAGTCAATCAATCAATTATTCAGCGGTGGTCTCTTCATGTTGTAGTTTAACACATTCCATGCCAGAGTTTAATCTCATAATGTACTCACCAGTGCCAGCGTTTTATTGTTGTTTTCATGTCGCCACAGACCTCGCTAAATAAGTTAAAAGTGCGCGTTCATTTGGTTCTAAACACACAGCGGATCCGTGAGAAACGGCCAGCGAAAACAGTTTCCAAATGCGAGCCGCCATCTTGAAGATAGAGCCGATCAACGGTAAACAGTGATCAGTGAGGAGAAAAACAACAACCGAGAAAATCGAGTTTTAAACAGGATCCCAGACAGGAAGCGGATACGATCGAAAAAACCGGAACCCGAATAATTCTGTTTCCAACCGGAAACCGGAAACGGAAATGGATCAAAAAAAATCGGAAAGTGCACCTGGGGCAAAATCAATGGGAATCGGCGGTTCGCGTAGATCTACGCGACTGGCACGCTGCGGCTTTAAATAGGTTCGCGTAGATCTACGCGATTGGCATTCAATGTGTTAATGGCTCAAGCTGCTCTCAGACTCAGAGCCCCTTTTATGCCAGGCCCAGGTGAGTCAGGTGATGGTCCAGACCCCCACACCTGGCACTCCTGGCACCCCATGAAGATAAAGGGATACATTTGCATCACTATAGGCGACGTCGCTCTGCTGAATGGATACGGTAGTGATTGGCTGCCTGCCCGCGTGAATGGACGAGGAGGTCCGACGGCCACTATTCTCTTTGGATTTTTTTTCACTGCCTGTTTTTCAGTCTTGTACTTTATTTTCTAGGGGAGGCTAGATTTTAGTTGGGCAGGCGGCCGCCTGCCCTGCCTCTATGGTGGGTACGCCACTGTCACATAACCCGCAGTAAATGAAAAGTACGGTAAATGAATGATGATTTTAATGATGATTAAAAAAACATCGGGAAACGTCGGTCCGTACTACGGAATACACTCTCACTCACACACACACTCTCACTCACTCACTCACTCACTCACTCACTCACTCACTCACTCACTCACTCACTCACTCACTCACTCACTCACTCACTCACTCACTCACTCACTCACCAATCTGGGAACCCATCGCCAACTGAAAATGAAAAACAGCGCCCTCTGCTGTTTGTTCTATGTCCGTTGGCTCTGGGCGGAAGAAAACGTAGAGCCAGAGCGCAAAGGAAACCGGTGTTTTGTATGCCTTCAGCGCGTCACTTCCGGTTGGTGCGACTATGTTTTCATTCCCACTAACAATATTTCTACACGGAACACTAACACCACTTCTCCCAGAGAACATCGATCGTTTTGGTTATAAGCCCACTTGTTTCTATGATGAAAGAGTAAGTTAAAATGTGAATATCTTTCCGTGGTTTTGTCTGCTCCGCGGACGTTATTGTTAAATTAGTTTCGGTTTGTTTCGAGGGGGGAAGGATGGACGGACACGTGAATCCCGCCCACTACATTTGATTGGGTAAAGCGCGGCCCGCTTCCTGATCTGAAGGCACGCCCATGCGCACTTGTTATGACGAACCTCCCCGACAGATTCCAACGCAGTGCAGAATCTGTTCTTGAGAGATTACTCACTCACACACACACACAGTCACACACACAATCTCTCTCTCTCTCTCTTCGCGCTCTCTCTCAACCCTCTCTCTTCTCGCTCTCTCTCGACCCTCTAGCGCTGAGGAGAAACGGTGAAATCTGCTGGGGCAGTGCAGGCGGGGGGCATCAAGGCCACTGTGGCCGTAAGGCATGTCATTTTTTCGAGGGGCACATGGCCAAAGAAAGGGGAAACGAGGGCCATGGTTCCAATGGATCCAATGTAGTTATTATTCAGTCCCAAGCTCTTAATACTACTAAATGGTTCAACATTCATTAATAAACCCACAGGTACACTCAACCACTTCCACTTTCTTAAAAAAAAACAGAAATATAAATAAATCTACAAGCTCGCAACCTGTCGCATCGCAATGCATTGTGAGTTTGTAGATCTGCTATGTTTTGCTATACTTTTGTGTGACACCGTAGTATGACGAAGTAGAGCAATAAATTACTTGGGAGAAAGAAACATAAAAAGTTTAAATAACGGAGATACAAGTGAAAAGGGTGCCATTTCTTCTTAGGCCTTGCACGACAATCGGACACTGCATTCATGATTTGAGGCATTTTGTTCCAAAAATGTGGTTTGCTAAATTAGACCTGCTGGTGGCGCTATAACAGGCCAAGGTGAAAAGGGTGGCATTTCTTCCTCGGCCTAGTGGGAATGTGCGTGCCAAATTTCACGGAAATCGCACACTGCGTTCATGATTTGAGGATTTTTTTTCAAAAGGGACCTATCCTGCAAACTTTGGAAGGCAATGTTTGTGAGTGCTTGTGAGTTTGTAGATCTGCTATGTTTTGCTATACTTTTGTGTGACACCGTAGTATGACGAAGTAGAGCAATAAATTACTTGGGAGAAAGAAACATAAAAAGTTTAAATAACGGAGATACAAGTTGTTGTTTTTTCGCCCGGCAGCATTGAAATACAAAACAGATGTGTATGAATACGGTTGTGAATGTGCTGTTTATGAACTCGGTCACGGCAGATGGCTCATATCCAACTCATATATTCAACGTACCGACTCAGAAGATGTGTGCAGAGAATATAATAAGCGACTGGAGTGTGTTTTTATTATTTTTTATGAGAGATTTCTTTTCTTCTCCTCCTCGCTGTGTTGCTGCCTTCCTTCCATAGCAGCAGCAGTAGTGCTTCAGCACAGGGGCGGGTTTTGCTGTGGGCAAGGTTCGGCGACCGCCTGGGGCCTCAACCGTCGGGGGGCCTCATAAGATTTACCCCCCCCCAAAAAAAAAATATATATATATATATATATATATATATATATATATATATATATATATATATATATATATATATATATATATATATATATATAAACAGTTTTTCATTCCATTTGAGGTCCCTCAAAAATCCTGCATGAAAATGCCACAATAAGATCTGTAAGTCCGCCCCTGCTTCAGCGGCTTCTCTGTGTCTCGGTGGAAGGACAGAGGAAGAACATTTGTGTTGACAATATCCAGAGAGAGAGAGAGAGAGAGAGAGAGAGAGAGAGAGAGAGAGAGAGAGAGAGAGAGAGAGAGAGAGAGAGAGAGAGAGAGAGAGAGAGAGAGAGAGAGAGAGAGAGAGAGGGCTGTGAGAGGGCTGTGAGATGGGGGAGATGGGGGGGGGAGCGAGAGCGGAGAAAGCAGCGAAGGTTGCCAGAGTGCAGAGCTTTGGCTTCACGCCGCGTTTCGAGCTTGTGGATCTGCTGCTTTTGATGCTTTTTGTGTGACACTGTAGTATAATCAATATAGGGCGTTCATTTACGAACAAAAAAAAACACAAAGTTACAACATGGAGATACAAGGTTTCTGCCCGACGGCAATGAAGTGTTCTCTGCTCGCTGCTATGACGACCCACTGGTGAAAGAAGTAGTCAGATTTATTTATTTATTTATTTTCTTTTTACCGCAGCATTGCCACGATATAGAAATACTCTGTTACTCAGTGAAAAGTCCTGTATTCACAATATTAAAGCTGCACTATGTAACTTTCCTCTTCTACGCCGGATTTGTCCTGGGCAATTGCCGAAGTTTTTTTTTTTTTTTTTAACCATTGAGCTAATAGAACCTGCCTACTTGCTCAGGGGATAAATTGAAGCTCAATTTGTGTCAGATACTGTGTCTAGGTGAGACATGACCATTGACACGATCTAAATGTCTCAATAGAGACAAAATACAACCAACCCAATTCTATACGTTTTATTCTATTAACACACTCATCATACAGCTCGGACAAAATCACATTTTATTTGTGAAAAAAAGGTTACATAGTGCCGCTTTAAGGCCGATCATAACAGATGCGAGCATTCTGACCAGTGGTGAAAACTCAAGTACGGTATGCTTACAAGAACATTTTGAGGTTACTTTGACTTTACTTGAGTACTTAAAATGTTTCAATACCAGGGCCGGATCTAGGCATGGGCAAGGGGGGGCAATGCCCCCCAAATGCCCTGACTGCCCCCCCAAAAAAAATCTTTATTTTTTTATTTTTTTTTAAGTTACATTATATCATGATATGAAATGTGAGCTTACCATAATGAAAATAATCCTTAATCATATTCCATCATGTATCATTGCACAATTCAAATAATCCTCTGCCCTGATTTTCCATGGGCAGTGTTGCCAGATATTGCGAGAGAAAGAAGCCTAGGAAGACAAGCCCAAAAGAACAATAGGAAGCAGTAATACACAAACAGCCGAAAAAACTTTTTTTATAGGTCTAACTGTGCCAAAATGCATATTTTCCTATGCATATTTTCCTACGCATTTGGGGGGTTTGGGGCCCCCGAAAACCCCCCAAATGGTTTTGGGCCCCCCCAAAAAATTTTCCGCCTCCGCGCTTTGCGCGGCGCCGAGGAAGCCGCCCCCGCCCAAAATGTATTAATGCCCCCCCAGTTAATAATTTCTGTATCCGGCCCTGTTCGATACTTTACTATACTATACTTCTACTCCGCTGCATCTCAGAGGCAAATATTGTACTTTTTACCACAAATATTTGAACACTTTAGTTACAAGGGATTTTGTTTTTTTGGGGGGGCTTTTAAGCCTTTATTGACAGGACATTAGACTGACAGAAAATGGGGGCGAGAGACATGGGGAGTGACATGCAGCAAAGGTCGCCGGGATCGGGACTCGCGAACCACCACGATTACACTGGGCCTAGGTGAGCCACTGAGCCGGGATTTTATAGATTTATTTTTACAAAACTTCAGCAATTTGAAAATAGCTAATCTATAAACTCACAACGTTGTGAGCTTGTTGGAAAAAATGTCCTGCAAGCTCTCAATGTATTCTGGCCTCAGTATACAATGAGAGGGAGAGGCAGAGAACACAGTGAAGGTCGTAGAACAGCACTTGTCTGGATCTCTTCTCTCTTCTCTCCGTCCATCAGGTACAAACTCTGTCTTCTCTGCGCCGCTGGAAGAAGTACTCTGACATTTACTTAAGTATATGAAGTGAAACCATACCACAACGTAGAAGTACCTTCTACCAACCTTTACTATACTCCACTACATCTCAGAGGAAAATATTGTACTTTAAAAATTTAAAAATAAATTACTCCAATATATTTTACGCAATGCGACGCAACATAGCGTAGCATAGCGTAACATCAGAACGGAACAGAACAGAACAGAACAGAACAGAACAGAACAGAAACGCTCACATGGGGTTGAAGCTTGTTTGTTGCTTCTCATCTCTGCCACCTCCCCAAATAGCGGATGGGAGGCTTCTCCAGGACAGGGGTGGAAGAAGTACTCTTTTTTTTAATTACTTAGCCTACTAAAACAAGTATAAAATAAGGCTTTCGTGGTACGTATGTTTTGTATTGATCATCTAAATATGCCTAGTAGCTCTGGAATAACAAGAGAAAGGATGGATATATATATATCCTATCCGGCACCGGCCTCGAGTAGAAAACAAGACCCGGGAGCGGAGACGGAACGGGGACCACAGTGGAGTCCCGTCAGCTTAGTGGTTTAAATGCAATGACATCACAACAACGTCATCACAACCATGCCAATTGTCCTTTATAGATAGTTGTCAAATACACAAAATGTCATTTCGCTACTTTTACCAGCAGTTTTAAAAGCGAGTTTTGAGCATCTTACCTTGTGTGCAATATTTGCAGGTGTGAGAAATGTTTCAGTGGACGGTACATCAGGAGAAAGGAGAAGGCAGAACCTTCCATGCAGCTGTAGCAGTGAGGCACGAGATGTACTGTTTTGGAGGCACCCGTAACGAGAATCAGATCGGTGTTCACATCTTCAACACAGTGACTCTACGCTGGAGGGAGTTGCCCCCAGTGACAGCTGGAAGAGGAGAATGTACCCTTGAAGTACCCTCCGGACGCCGTGAACACACAGCTGTGCTGATAGAAGGTGTCGTCTACATGTGGGGGGGTCGTACCAAAACGGGCTACTGCAACGTGCTTCATGCATTTCACGTTGACACCCACAGATGGTCCAAACCCATGATTTATGGTAGTGTTCCGGGGGCGAGGGGCAATCACTCAGCCTGTGTTTTGGGGAAGGTCATGTATATTTATGGAGGATCTCCTAGTGTATACTATAATGACGCCTACAGGTTGGGCACCACCACAATGGTCTGGACTTTGATGAAGACCATAGACACTATGAAACACGGTTCATTTGGACACTCTGCCACCATCATCGGGACAAAGATGTTTGTATTTGGGGGCAGAGGGAGGCGAAGGAATTTTGGTGATAAATTTGGTACTACAAACGAGAACAACATCAGAGTGTTTGACACAGAGACCAACGTATGGCTGAGCACGCATGGGCCACGTACATGCTGGGATCATTCAGCCTTTGCCTACAACGGAGAGGTATACATAATTGATGACTGGGAATTGAAATCTCTGGGGAGATTCAATCCAGAGACCTTCTCCTGGAAGAGGGTTGAGCCCAAGGGGAAAGAGCTGTGCCCACAACGCGGCACAATGCGCTGTGGGCCGAATGGGAGGCGCTGCTGCATGGTGGGAGATCGCGTCATCCTCTTCGGAGGATCCGAAGAAACCGATGATGACCTGTACATCTTAGACCTCAGTCCAAGCATGAAGACGTTGTGCAAGCTGGCAGTTATTCAGTACGATCTGGAGCAGTCGGGACTCCCACACAACATCAGGTGGGAACTGGCAGCCATGACTAGCAAACAGTAACAGAACAAGAAATGACAAGTCATATTATACCAGTTTGCTTTTTTTTGCCCTGATGAAACGCGACCAGCTGCTTCTCTCTGTGTGTGTGTGTGTGTGTGTGTGTGTGTGTGTGTGTGTGTGTGTGTGTGTGTGTGTGTGTGTGTGTGTGTGTGTGTGTGTGTGTGTGTGTGTGTGTGTGTGTGTGTGTGTGTGTGCATACATTTGTTGTTGGCACTTAGCACTCATTACCATGCTCTGTAGCAGCCAAGCATGGCTCAACTACTGCTGTCTTTGTCAGCCAAAGCGGTCGTGGAGGTTACACTGTTGCCCAATGGCCACTTAAATGAACTTCTGAGCTTACACACTTGGAGCAAATGATTTAACGAGCGATATTAAGCAGCCCTGATGGCCGGACAAAGATGCACGCTCGTCAGTCAAGTCTGCGTGAGCGAGAGAGGGGGAGAAGAGAGACAGGGGAGGGCGGCGCTATTAGCAAGGTTGTGATCTCATAACATGGGAGGACGGCCGCCGTTCAGAGTATGGGGGAAGTGTCGGGGAAGTCACCCCATTGGCTTAAAGGACAGCCAATGATGAAGAAGTCAAAGAGATCGCTAAAAAGTGTTGAGTAGTTGCAGTCTCTTCTTAGACCCGGTTACTCTTCGAGCAACCTGGTAAAAAAAGGTTACATAGTCCTCTTAACTCAATTACTGCCAAGAACGACTTCAGAATCAGAATCAGAATCAGTTTTATTGTCACATCACAGGTTTACAAGGTAAAGAAGTGGGTGAAATTTGTTTTTGTACATCGTTCCCATCGCAACGTTAATTTCCATAGAAAGAAGAGGGGGGGGGGGGGAGAAGAAGAGGGGGTGGGGGGCAAGTGGGAAGGAGATCAAAACAAGAGAGCAACAGAAGGCCAGACAAGTTATCTACATATTTACAAAGTACCTGAGATAATAAAAAACTAAGGTGCCTGAGCATAGCAGCAATGTATGTATACTGTGCATGTTATACTTATACTGTGCATGATATACATATGGACGTTAAGGTGCTTAGAGAAAAAAGAGCACAATAAAAAGACAAAAAAAGTCAGTTATACATGGGATTAAGGTGCAAAAGGTCAGTGCGTGTCCACCTAGGGTGGACTGACCCTAGTATAATCCGCAAGTAGCTCCATGAGGGAGTGCAGCAAAAAAGTCATTTGTACCTGGTGTAGTCCACAGGTGTGTCCGAGGGGGAGCTAAGTCCAAGTCATTGTCCCTGGTATAATCCACAGGTGTGTTCAGGAAGAGCCAGAAAGGTTTTGCACCGCCTGCTGTCAGGCTGCTGAACAAGGCTTATGCCTCATTCAGCATCCTGACAGCAGCCGGATTAAAACTACACCAGTACCTGGTGGTGGAACTCTTGATACTGCGGTAGAGCCCCTTGCCCGGTCGCGGTCGTTGTAGGGGTTTGAACAGTCTGTGACTTGGGTGGTGCTTGTCCTTGATGATGCGCTTGGCTTTGACCACGCACCGCTTTTTGTACAGTTCCTGGAGCGCTGGGAGCTCGATTCCCATTATCCGCTCTGCCGATCGCACTACTCGCTGTAGGCTGATCTTTTCTCGGGCAGTGCAGTTCCCGTACCAGGCCGTGACACAGCCTGTTAGGATGCCTTCAACAGAACTGTTGTAATACAGCCTGAGGATGCGACTTCTGACGAGACGTCGTCCAAACGCCCACACTGCCAAAGGTTGACTTATCATAACTTTGTGTTTTTCTTGGTGGGGGTGGGGGGGTTGTGGGGCGCTGCTCCGCAGCCTGTGAATGATCCAAGCACCACCAAAGAAGAGTAAACCCAGAGATCACGTGATCGCAACAAAAAAAAACTAGGCATCTTCCATGTTAAAGGATTTATAAAAGTATATATTTTTTCTTTGATTTCTGTTGTTTTCTAAGTGTTTTTAAAAAAACAAGCCACATTCAGAATGGCCAATCCCCCCCCCCCCCCCCCCCCCCCCCCCCCGATTCTACCGCACCCCCGTGCATGTAATGAGGCGATCTTCGTGAGGACGGCGGTCACGGAGAATATTCCATGATTTTTCAAAGGTACAGTAAAATCGCCGTTTTCACTGGCAAGGGGACGGTAGACGATGTTTTAACTCTGGCAGTGAATGAGTTATAAACGAAACTAAACAAAAGAAAGAAATCCCAGTGTGTCACGATGTGTCAGGTGAAGAGCCAGAAGCAGACAACCAACCGATCAAGTCCAGCAATACTTTAATGAACGAAGAACGGGCAAACAGCAGGGCAGACAAAGACATGTAACATCGACTAGGATCTGGCAGTGAGTGAACAGAATGAGTCCAGTTGTATAGGCTGTGTCGTGGAATTCTGGATCAATCAGCAATTCGATAGGCATATGGGAGTCGAGACAGTATTCTAGGTGGTGGTGGTTATGCTTTATGTTCATGATATCATGGTCAGAAGTACATTAACACTCATGTCAGTGGTATGGTAGTTCTGCCTCGAGCACAGGGCAGAGATCATAGTTATAATGTAGCTGCTTCAAGGGCAAACTGAACCATAACAAGATAGGCTGTACCAAAACAATAGCTATTAGGCCTAGTGTAGACATTTGGGCTCTTAAAAGCTGTCAAATATTATCATGTATTGTAGAAGTATTATAAGTGATGGTATAATATAAAGGTTTGATATAAGCAGCCATATAATATATAACTTCTTCCTCAGCTGCAAGCTGATTAGTGAAATGGAAACAGGTGAGTAAAGTATACATCAGGAATAAGTCTGCACGCTACACTCAACCCTTCCACCTCTACAAGTGTATGATGCTCCCTGGTCCAGCTACACTCCTGCTAGCTCCTTTAGCTAAGTGGTTCTCAACCTTGGGGTCGGGACCCCCAGAGGGGGGATCCCTAGATGACAGTAAGTGACAATTTAAGGTAGTACCTAAAAAGAAATAATGATAATAATAATTGAAAAAAGACCAAACACTTCTCCAGGACAGGGGTGGAAGAAGTACTAATTTTCTTATTTTTTCTTAGCGTTACTAAAAAAATCACACCCTGTGTGAAGTGGGCGGTGTCTTGCTAGCTAATCACAATACTGAATGGAGTCAACCAATCATGTACAAAAAATAAATACATTTATTGAAACACTCTTTATGATGGAAGAAACCATAACTTAAAAAAAAATGTTTTTTTTTAAGTTATGGTTTCTTATATAGGGCTATGCACATGTGTCATGTGACACTGGCCAATCACAGTCCTGAATAGACTGTGATTGGCCAATCACGGTGCTAGAATTCCAAGGTACATTTTTGGCCAATCACAGCGCAGGATTTGTTGTACAAATATCCAAACCTCACTTATAGGGGCGGTTTCACCGCCCAAAAAGTATAATATAGGGCTTTCCTGGTACGTATGTTTTGTATTAATCATCTAAATATGCCTAGTAGCTATCTGGAAGAAAAATAAAAATATGTATGTATATATGTATGTATATATGGGTATATATATATTATGTATGTATATATATAATATATATATATATATATATATATATATATATATATATATATATATATATATATATATATATATATATATATAAATATGGTAGGCCCTATCCGGCATCGGCCTCGAAAAACAAGACTCCGGCGTCCGGGGCGTCCTCCTCAGGCTCCGGGAGCGAAGACAGAACGAGGACCCCGAGGAGTCCCGTCAGCTTAGCGGTTTAGGTTTAAAAGCAATGACATCATAACAACGTCATCACAACCATGGCAATTGTCCTTTAAGAATAGTTGTCAAATGTCATTTAGCTACTTTTACCAGCAGTATTTGAAGCAAGGTTTGAGCATCTTACCTCTGTGCAATATTTGCAGGTGTGAGAAATGTTTCAGTGGACGGTACATCAGGAGAAAGGAGAAGGCAGGCCCTTCCATGCAGCTGTAGCAGTGAGGTACGAGATGTACTGTTTTGGAGGCCCCCGTAACGAGAATCAGATCGGTGTTCACGTCTTCAACACAGTGACTCTACGCTGGAGGGAGTTGCCCCCAGTGACAGCTGGAAGAGGAGAATGTACCCTTGAAGTACCCTCCGGACGCCGTGAACACACAGCTGTGCTGATAGAAGGTGTCGTCTACATGTGGGGGGGTCTTACCAACACGGGCTACTGCAACGTGCTTTATGCATTTGACGTCGACACCCACAGATGGTCCAAACCCATGATTTCTGGGGGTGTTCCAGAGGCGAGGGGCGATCACTCAGCCTGTGTTTTGGGGAAGGTCATGTATATTTATGGAGGATCTCCTAGTGTATACTATAATGACGCCTACAGGTTGGGCACCACCACAATGGTCTGGACTTTGATGAAGACCATAGACAATATGCAACAAGGTTCATTTGGACACTCTGCCACCATCATTGGGACAAAGATGTTTGTATTTGGGGGCAGAGGGAGGCGAAGGAATTTTGGTGATAAATTTGGTACTACAAACGAGAACAACATCAGAGTGTTTGACACAGAGACCAACGTATGGCTGAGCACGCATGGGCCACGGACATGCTGGGATCATTCAGCCTTTGCCTACAACGGAGAGGTATACATAATTGATGACTGGAACTTGAAAGCTCTGGGGAGATTCAATCCAGAGACCTTCTCCTGGAAGACAGTTGAGCCCAAGGGGAAAGGGCTGTGCCCACAACGCGGCACAATGTGTTCTGGGCCGAATGGGAGGCGCTGCTGCATGGTGGGAGATCGCGTCATCCTCTTCGGAGGATCCGAAGAAACCGATGATGACCTGTACATGTTAGAGCTCAGTCCAAGCATGAAGACGTTGTGCAAGCTGGCAGTTATTCAGTACGGTCTGGAGCAGTCGGGACTCCCACACAACATCAGGTGGGAACTGGCAGCCTTGACTAGCAAACAGTAACAGAACAAGAAATGACAAGTCATATTATACCAGGTTTCTTTTTTTTGTTGCATGAATGAGAGAGGGGGAGAAGCGAGACAGGGGAGGGCGGGGCTATTAGCAAGGTTATGATCTCATAGCATGGGAGGACGGCCGCCGTTCAGAGTATGGAGGAAGTGTCGGGGAAGTCACCCCATTGGCTTAAAGGACAGCCAATCATGAAGATGTCGAAGAGGTCGCTAAAAGTGTTAAGTAGTTGCAGCCTCTTCTTGGACCCGGTTACTCTTCGAGCAACCTGGTAAAAAAAAAGGTTACATGGTCCTCTTAAAAACAAAACTAAACAAAAGAAGGAAATCACAGTGTGTCACGATGTGTCAGGTGTGTAGACCCAGAAGCAGACGACCAACCGATCAAGTCCAGCAATACTTTAATGAACGAGGAACAGGCAAACAGCAGGGCAGACAAAGACATGTAACATCAACTAGGATCTGGCAGTGAGTGAACAGAATGAGTCCAGTTGTA
This sequence comes from Gymnoscopelus braueri, assembly GCF_963280865.1. Classification (NCBI taxonomy): domain Eukaryota; kingdom Metazoa; phylum Chordata; class Actinopteri; order Myctophiformes; family Myctophidae; genus Gymnoscopelus; species Gymnoscopelus braueri. The sequence continues at coordinate 6,939,919 of NC_137615.1, forward strand.
TAGGCTGCAAGCTGATTAGTGAAATGGAAACAGGTGAGTAAAGTATACATTCGGAATAATCTGCACGCTACACTCAACCCTTCCACATCCACCAGTGTCTGATGCTCCCTGGTCCAGCTAAACTCCTGCTAGCTCCTTCAGCTTAGTGCAGTGGACCACTGCCCTATGAAGTATAATGTGTTATTTTCCTCTGGTCCCAGGAGGATAAGTCTTTATAAATCTAGTTTCATCCACAGACAACATTATTAACCCATTAAGACCGGGAAAGCATCTGTGTCATTTTTAGATTTATTTGGCTATAAAAAAATAGCAGATCTTCAAGCTCGTATCGCGGCACCGAGTGCCGCGCTACGAGCTTGTAGATCTGCTATTTGTTTTGAAAAACGTGAACATTTGTGGAAATCTTTGAATATACATATATTATTTTTTAAGGCAAACATTTGTAACTCATATCTTTGCTTCTACAAAATGTCTTCTAAATGCTTTATTCTATTTTATTTTTAATTTGTGTTGCTATAATATCAGTGGTTCTCAAACCTTTTCATGTCAAGGGCCCCCAAAATTATATGTATTTGGCAGCGGACCCCCATCTCAAAATATGTTGTTCCAGGGACCCCCCCAGAAGCAAAGATTTGAGTAAAAAAAAATCGCTTTAAAAAACGATACTGTTTATTCAAAGATTTGCACACATTTTCACGATTTTTCTAAAATAGCAGATCTACAAGCTCGTATCGTCTTGTATTGAGCTTCTATATCTGCTATTTTTGAATAGCCAAAGTATGAAATAATGGTTAAAGTGGTTCCCGGTTGTAATTGGTTAAAAAAGGAGTAAATGTGAAGCAATAACCTCTTTAACTGTAATACCTTCTCCACTGGCTTTCAGGTAATACATCATTCATGTGGGAAACGTAATGGAATTAAATACGTGGGTTATTATAATCAAAACCTCTATTTCCAGAATCTATGAGCTGTGCTCATCCCCAGGTTGATCGAGGACAGTAAGATATTGTCTCTGTCGAGTGGAAACCTCATATATCCAAAACTGTGACTTTTCAGGATTTAACATCAAAAGTAGCGGACGTTGGACCTCCTGGCTCAAAGACTTAACGTCATTTCTATCATCGGAAAAGGTAAAGTACTCTCTAAGAGGCTCAACTGCCACTTTTTACGACAGATGGCAACCACTTATCACATTCATAAACGCCCTCACATCCCTTGACCAGTGGTGGAAAAAGTACTCAAATTCTTTACTTAAGTAAAAGTACCAATACTGCAATATAAAAATACTCTGTTACAAGTAAAAGTCCAGAATTAAAAATGTACTTGAGAGAAAGTACAAAAGTATTGGCATCAAAATGTAATTAAAGTACCAAAAGTAAAAGTACTAAATATTTGAAAATAGCAGATCTACAAGCTCACAACGCGTCGCATCGCGACGCGTTGTAGATTGTAGATTGTAGCTTGTAGATCGGCTATTTTCAAACAGCCTGTGTATAAAATAGGTTTAAAGTGGTTAATGTATGTTTCATTATATCATAATTTATATCTGAAAAGTCAATAGTAACTAAAGTTTTCAAGTAAATGTAGTGGAGTAAAAGTACAATATTTGCCTCTGAGATGTAGTGGAGTAGAAGTAAAAGTATTGGAAATTGGAAATACTCAAGTAAAGTACAAATACCTCAAAATTGTACTTAAGTACAGTACTTAAGTAAATATACTTAGTTACTTTCCACCACTGCCCAGACTGATCCTAAATAAATACTCCTTCTCTGAGGTGAGCACCTCGGATACTCTGACGCTATAACCCCGCCCCATTGTATCCTGGTTATTTTTTAATCTACTTTGACTTTTTGTCTGTGTTCAATTTTGTTTCGTTGTTTGTTTTTGTTGTTCTTGGTCAATTTTCAGTCCTGTCTGTGTCACGTCATGTCCCATAAAAGTAAAACAAATAATCATGGTGATGTGTTAATATCGATAACCAACCTTCGTTTCTCTGTAGCCTACCACCTGTTTCACCAATAAAATATATATATTTTTTAAAAGTAGCAGATCTACAAGCTCAAAATGCGTTGCTTTACGTTTTCCCGTTTCAAGCTTGCATGCGGATCTGCTACTTTTGATGCTTTTGTGTGAAGCTGTAATATGATAAAGCAGGGCGTTAATTTGCGAAACAACACAAAAGTTTAGAATATGGAGATATTGAGGTTTCTGCCCGACGATATAGCAACGCTATATAGAGCATCGCAGTTCCCGCCCACTTCCTGGTTTTTCGTGGTGCCGGAAGGAACAACTCAATGCATTTTTCCCATTGACATTTCCAAAAATATTTATATCTATTAATTTAAGCCTCGAATCAAGCCATCATGACATGACATGAATCATGACCATAAAACGTTTGATTCTGTGATAATTTTTTTTTGAAAACGGCAAAACAAAGGGTATTTATTAAATATAGTATATCATATAATTAAATATAAAATAAAAACAAATCACAGAAAAAAACGTTTTATGGTCATGATTCATGTCATGTCATGATGGCTTGATTCGAGGCTTAAATTAATAGATATAAATATTTTTGGAAATGTCAATGGGAAAAATGCATTGAGTTGTTCCTTCCGGCACCAGGAAAAACCAGGAAGTGGGCGGGAACTGCGATGCTCTATATTCACTGTTGGGTGGAAACCTTGTATGTCCAAAAGCATTACTTTTCAGGAAATGGGGGGGGAAAAAATTGTACAACAAAGTAGGCCCACAGCGTTAATTTACCCCCAAAAAAACATAAAAAGTTGAAATATGGAGATGTGAGGTTTCTGCCCGACAGTCACATTAGGACAAAGAGATGGTGTTCTTTGTCAGTGTCCCTGTGGGGGCGGGGTCAGAGTTATGAAGATGAATTTAACGCAACGATTACCATTCATATCCATGGAGGTTCCATCCAGGCGGAGTTTTAAATCTCTTCTTGTCCTTTTTTAACCACTTAACCCTTTAAGACCTGAGGCTGATTCTACAAATCGTCACCTTGCTAAACTAATGGCCAAAGTAATTTTTTGTGGAAAATTATATTTTTTGCCTAAGTCAGCTCCTCATGACACTGGCCACCTCTGGTAAACATCGCCCATCTCCTAATTGAAAAGGATCATGCTGTTCCCTCCCCTTTTAGTATAATTGCCTTAACTCCCTATTGTGACTTAAAGGAGTAGTTCACCCAAAAAATGACTTATTTTCTATCAATTGCACACCCCATGAAGCCTTGAATTCATGGATTTGTTTTTGTTTTTGTTGCATTCCTAAGCTAATAATTTGATTCCCGTCTCCTACCGACTAATGTATCCGGTAGGAGACACAAAGTAGATTATTTGTGTCTCCTACCGGAAATACACACGGTCATCAAATTGTTGGCTAAGGAATGCGACAAAAACAAAAATAAATCCATGAATTCAAGGCTTCATGGGGCGTGCAATTGATATAAAATAAGTCATTTTTTGGGTGAACTCCTCCTTTAAGGTCCTTACACACCGGGGCGCTTTTTTCGTGCGAATAATACGCTTTTTTTAAAAACCTTATTACATTACATTACAGTCATTTAGCAGACGCTTTTATCCAAAGCGACTTACAATAAGTGCATTCAACATAGGTAGGGAACGAAAACTACTAATCACCAGAAGTCCTTAGTGCATTTTCTGCAAAAACAAGCAACCAAGAGTATACCTAGCGCTAAGGTAAAAGTGCAATATATCAGCTACCTATTTCCTTAAACAGATGAGACAAAATAGCTAAATCAAATGAGCATGAGCTAAAACAAATAAGTGAATCGACTAAACAAGATCCAATAAACAATCCAATAATCCAATAAACAATACAGCAATAGAAAACAAGCGTTCGTACAACTAGTTAACAACAAGTAGGTCAGGCAGAGAGGAAGGGTAGTGTTTCCTGAAGCCTGCGGCGAAATATGGGCAGTGACTCTGCTGTCCTAACATCAGTGGGAAGTTCATTCCACCACTGTGGGGCCAGAACAGAAAAGAGTCGTGACCGTGTGGATCGGCCAGAAGGACCCTTGAGTGATGAGGCAATCAGTCGCCCCGAGGTGGCAGACCGAAGTGGTCGGGCAGGGGTGTAGGCATCGACCATAGCCCGGAGGTAGGAAGGAGCTGTTCCTTTCACTGCCCTATAGGCTAGCACCAGGGTTTTGAACTGGATGCGAGCCGCTACGTCAATGCAAGCGTCAAAGTCAATGCAAGCGTACATGGCGCGAAAAAGCGGAAAAGCGAAGCGAAAGAGCGTCTTTTAATTATTCGGAACGAGTCCGAATTTTGCGTATATTCGCACATTCGCCGGTGTGTAACCGCCTTTAGGCCAAAATAGGCTTTTTTTTTGCCTAAGAAGTCACTTGTATAAGGGGTCTTCAACGTTTTCAGCCCAAGGACCCCCTAGCTGAGAGAGATGAAGCAGGGACCCCCTCTATATTGTGAACAATTGTGTTTCAGATTCAACTTTTTTTGTTCACGTGGTCTGCTCTTTTTTTCCCTCTACACCGAAAACACCAAAATTACACCAAAAATAGCCGATCTACAAGCTCACAACGCCTCGCAGCGCGGGGCGTTGTGAGCTTGTAGATCTGCTATTTTTGGCTAAAGTTCTCCTCAGTAAAGGGATGCTAAGGTTCAAGTGGTTAAGGTAAAAAAAAAAAAAAAATCATATCACACAAAGATTTGGCGGATCCCCTGTAGTAACTCTGAGGACCCCCTAGGGGTCCTCAGAGTTATATGGTATAACGTATAAAGAGTATCTCCCAAGTATAGAGCCCTGAGGGACCCCGGTCAACAATGTATATAGGGTTTAAAGTGTAAGTGGTTATGTAGAGTAGAGTGCCTGTGGCATTCTCAACAGCGCCTGCTCTGTAAGTAAACTGGAGTTGATCTAATGTTAGATTTCATCCATGATCTTCCTTTTTTTTCTCCCCCCCAATCTGCATAAGCAGAGAAGTAAAGTGCCTGCAGTCCTCCTGAAGTCATGAAGGACTTTTGGTTCTTTAATCTAGTGCAGGTACCATCACACCACCCTCCCAGAGACCAGGACCCCAGTGGAGTTGAAACAACTTCATGAAGATTAAATGCAATATGCCAGACAGTGATTCTGCACAGTAATTCTTAAGAATTCGACTGCCAGTATTATCTGGACAAGGACTTGGTAGGTCTCCTTAACTCCTCCGAAGAGTTTAAAACCTTGTTCCTGTCAATACGTAACCCATTCTGTTCTATCCACCTGTTTCCGCGGGTAGTTTCCTGATGTGTGGGAAACTTCCTGCGGGGGGACCGGAAGTAGGAAGTAGCGGCTCAGTGTGCTTATATTTGCCAGCAGAACGTAGCTGTAGCGTCACTGGTCGCATAGCCTATGCGACCAATGACGCTACAGCTACGTTCTGCTGGCAAATGTAAACACACTGATCTGCTAATTCCTACTTCCGGTCCGTCCGCAGGATGTTTCCCACACAGGATTTTTGCTCCAGTAAATTCCCGCGGAAACAGGTGGATACAGAGCTTGTTTTATACAGCAAGTTCCTATACGTACGTTGCAGAACATTTGCAGAACCAGTACGTTTGGTGCACTCGTTTCGACGTTGCCGTAGTACAAACGACAAAATAAATAAATAGGCGATCTGCGCCTCGTGAGCTTGTAGATCTGCTATGAGACCGGAGGCGAAGCTAAACACTAAGCTAAAGCAGCTAACACGTGGCAGTGAATCGTGGGGTCCGTCTTGGCAGTCGGGGTATCTACTACCCCGACTCGCTCGCAACGCTCGCTGCACTATATGGCCGCGAGCTTGTGGATCGGCCGTTTATTTTTTTCCCTTTTTTTTCAGCCGGGGCGGAGCAACTCCCCCCATTCTTTTTTGCCTAAGCCACTTGTGTGTGTGTGTGTGTGTGTGTGTGTGTGTGTGTGTGTGTGTGTGTGTGTGTGTGTGTGTGTGTGTGTGTGTGTGTGTGTGTGTGTGTGTGTGTGTGTGTGTGTGTGTGTGTGTGTGTGTGTGTGTGTGTGTGTGTGTGTGTGTGAGATGGGAGCTGTGAACTGGTCATATATGTGCTCTGTGTGTGGTCATAGATAGTCCGGGGTAGAACATGAGGTTGTTGGCCCTGTGTGCCTATGTTCTGCATGTGCTTTGAGCATGTGTTTGTGTGTGGACCACAATTGGTCCCAATTATGTTTCAAGGCAGCCATCATTGACATCACCAATTTGCTTACTGGCCCCAGGTTTAAGCTGTGTTTCCCAAGTCCATGACAAATATCTCTAAAACACTAAAATGTCCCGGTTTTCAACATTCACTACCAAATTGTCCTGTTAAAATAATACTTGTTTTGTGTGCTTACATGTCCCCCATCCTGATGAAACACCAGGTATAAAAAAAAAGCTAAAGAAATTGTCATTGTAGTGAAAACAGACGATCTGCAAGCTCACAGGTCACATCAAGATGCATTGTGAACTTATAGATCACTGTAGAATTATCCAGGGCCTTCCAGCGCCTGAAGTTTGCCGTTATTATTGTGATTATTATTATTATTATGTGTGTATTTCCTGCTTATTTAGGATCTTATACCGGAGTGATAGGCCGAGTTATTATTCTAGGATATGAAGGTTAATACTGCTTATTTGGAGTTATAAACTGAAGTTGTGATCCAAAGGTACAAATATATACAAATTCTAAAAGCCACAGCACAGCAGTGGACTTTACACCTAAGTGTCACATGAGGGCATGTTGATTGATTAGGTCAGATAAGGAGTTGGGGTACAGTGGCTACTGTTATGAAACAGTGCTAAAGCCTGTGTTTCCACATTAAGATAATACACAAGTCACATGATTAATCAAGAGAAGGTTACCCCCGACATGGGTAGACCAAACCCATATAAATGGAGTGGATGCTCACTATCAGGACGAAGTGATCTACGCACGCACCCGTGTTAGCCTACTAGTTACCAGGGTGTTATTGCTGCATTCGTCATTTTCCATTGCGAGCTCCGAGAGACTGACGGTAAGAATTGAGAGCGTGTTTACACGACAATTAATATATATATTTCTGATATGGTTTATAGTTTTGTGTGCATATTTCATGTCAGTAATTTGTCGTTGCGTGGTTGTTTGTGTTTACTTGTTTAGGTTTATAACCTGACTGTACTTGACTACTGGCCTACTGGCTTACTGGTCTACTGGCTTAAAAGTGTTAGAGTGTGTTTGTATTGTGTGTTAGTATAATAAAACCATCAAAGACACGGGTCTGAGTTGTGTCCGCTAACTCGGTCGCTCAAATACCCTTTACAAGAGGAGATCTAGTTAGTTGCATTGCTTGTGTGACTGGCTAGATAATTGTACAATCACAATGTATTAATTTCCATTATATTTTAGCAATTACAATTTTACAATTGAAGCAGATCAAAGCAAATAGAAGCATGCAAATACAATTTTGATCAATTTATATGATTGCAAAATCACCAATCATTTTGTAATGTTTATGTTAAGATGTAGGCTACTTATGGCCTAATTCCTCTACTACTAACTATTTATCTTAGCCTGTTTTTCCACCCTTCCACCCAGAAGTGTATCGTTTATCAGACATCACAACCATGGATTCTCGTCGTGGAGATGGTAAATACATAAATATCAATAATTAAATTTCACTCTTCTAAGTAGTAGTGTGGATTTTGACAGCAATTTTTTATTTAGTTTTAGTCATAGTCTTTTGAATACAATTACATTTAGTTTTAGTCATATTTTAGTCATCTGAAATGTTTTACTGTTAGTCTAGTTTTAGTTGTTGATTTAGTCGACTAAAATGTATTTTGGTGGTGCCTTGATGGCGGCGTAAAGGCTGATTTTACACTTGGTTGCATGCTGAAAATAGACAATCTACAAGCTCACAACGCTTCGCAGCGCGACGCGTTGTGAGCTTGTAGATCGGCGATTTTCAGAGCGCAACACCCGAGCTCAACCAAACATAAAATGACATGTCTTTTAGTTCTACTGGATCTCTTCTCCACTAGTCCCTCACTAACATTTTAGTCTAGTTTTTATTTGTTCAACTTCATAGACACATGAAAAACAGAAAAAGTGCAAAACCATGGCACCACCTCTTTAAGAAGAGGCTGAACAAACACCTCCTTAGCATGTGACTGTAATCCCATGAAGCTCAAGGACATTAAATCATCAAACTTTCAGATCCCCCTGACTGAGTAGCTACAGATCAGTGATAGGTTCTTTGAATGTTTTTTTTTTCATAAAGCCTGCATCTGCAAAAGCTTAATAAAATAATAAATAATAACAATAATAATAATAATAATAATAATAATAATAATAATAATAATAATAATAATAAGGGTAATAATAATAATAATAATAATAATAATAATAATATAATAATTTATATCTGCAAAGTAACTAGTAACTAAAGTTTTCAAATAATTGTAGTGGAGTAAAAGTACAATATTTGCCACTGAGATGTAGTGGAGTAGAAGTAAAAGTATAGACAACTGGAAATACTCCAGTAAAGTAAAAGTACCTCAAAATTACACTTAAGTACAGTACTTGAGTAAATGTACTTCGTTACTTTACAACCGCTGATCCTTTTCCATGTAATGACCGATCTCTTGTTTTGCCCCTCCTCCACACTTGTAGGCAAAGTTGTCGCCTTCACAGCCAAGCTGAACATCTCGGACAGCTACCCGGGTCACCGTGGCATTCTTAAATTTGCCAACGTGCTCGTCAACGAGGGAGGCGGCTACAGTCGCGAGACGGGGATCTTCACCTGCCCCCGTGACGGTCTCTACCACTTTGCCGTGCACGCGTCCGTGTACGGAAGGGGTCAGTGCGGCATCTACAAGAATGGCGTGGCCGTCGTCTCGATGTATGACACCAGTCTTCCGGAGAAATGCAGCCAAGTGGCCAGTATCAGTAGTGTGGTGCGGCTTTCCCAGAGAGACATGGTCTGGGTTAATTTATGGGGGCCTGGTCGAAATGACTTCTTTGCAACCCAAGACAACGACACTGTCTTTGTTGGGTTTTATCTGGGGTGACCATGGCTGCGGTGTCCCTATGTCAGTGGTTCTCAAACTTTTTCAAGCCAAAGACCCCCAAAATGATATGCATTTGGCCGCGGACCGCCATCTCAAATAGTTTGTTCCAGGGACCCCCCCCCCAGAAGCAAAGATTTGAGTAAAACATATATGATTTGCGCACATTTTCACGATTTTTCAAAAATAGCAGATCTACAAGCAGATCTACAAGCTCATAGCGCGGCACTCGGTGCCGCGCTATGAGCTTGTAGATCTGCTATTTTTGCATAGCCAAAGTATAAAAGGTTAAAATTATCGTGATGCTATATTACACTGCCACTGACGTAAAAAACGTAATTTGTCCCGTTTACCAATCCTGCCACTGATGTAAAAAACGTAATTTTAATTAAAAAAAAATATATATATATATATATTTTTTTTTAATTTGACCCAAAGACCAAGGAGATATGATTGTTTAAAGATCTACACTCCCATCCACTTCCTTGTTAACTTAAAACTTAAAAATTCTGTATCTCGGCTCCTGAGTACTTTTTTTTTTCAATGAAAAATCTCTGGCAGTGGGCAAACGCGGCCAGCAATAATTGTGGCAGTGAATGAGTTAACACATGGACCCTTACAGGTCTGTAACTCTTGAGAGTACACTCTCAGAGTTATGGGGGTCCTTGAAATTAAAAAGTGTGAGAACCACTGGCCTATATCTAAGTCTGCTCAAAGGCCTGTCAACATAAGTCTACAGTACTTTTGGGTAAAAAAAAAAAAGAAGCAGAATCACTTTTTATGATTATGATTTGTTTAACTGAAAATGTATTGTTATGTGAAGAACAGTCAATATTAATGTGAGTGCAATAAAATCACTTCTTGAAGAAACGTTTTGTCTTCCAGCGTCTAGGAGGCGCTAGCTCCAAATAGTGAATTACATTACTGGGATTGCACATTGTATGGTTTTCAACAGCGTTGCCATGTCCGCTTATTATAAGCGACTTTGATGCCAAAGTATTGGCATCAAAATATCCCTAAAGCCTCACAAATTGAGTGCAAATCATAGCAGATCCAGTGCAATATGAATATAAATATTCAAACAAAAAACTAAAATCACAGCAAACTATGATCTGAAGTCCATGGGGAGAGCAAATACAGTCCTCATTTTAGTCTAATGAAACATCATGACTACGGCCAATCAGTAGCAAGCAGCATTACACATCACCGGTTTGGCCCCGTTTGGCTTATAGCTCAGACCTACCCTGGAGTGGTGCCAAAATCGGCACCCTCTTCGGATCCTTCGGCCCCACTGACCCCACTGAGCCCACTTTGGACCTGGTCCTTGTATATGGAAACTACGGCACCAGTAGACGGTGTGGTGTGCTGTGCTGTGCTGTGTGGGGACTTTCCACCAATGCTATATGCAGAGTGCAGACAGAACATCAGTATTCAAGGCCTTATTGGGTGTGTTTTCATGTTTTGTGTGTGCGTGCGTGTGTGTGTGTGTGTGTGTGCGTGTGCATTGAACCACCAGGATATTAGCTATAATGAACACACACGCCCGCAGAGCGCGGGTCTTTTCATGGCCGTTCACAGAGCTGATTAATCATTCCTTTTAACCACGTCTGAAGGAGCCAATCAAAGCGTCACCGCTCAGTGTTTCCTGCCTTCCTTTCCACTACTTCCTGGGTCTGTATTTAATGTTTCCTGGGTTTGTTTGTTTGTTTTTACATCATTAGTTTTCAGTAAAAGTCAAATTAAGAGCTTCCGTTTCATTCACGACATGCAGTAAGGATGTGAATGGTCAAATAAACGCTGTGTTATCGCGCCACTTGCACTGAAGTAGTGGTGGGAAAGTAACTAAATACATTAGAGTCAACTAATGTACTAAAAGGTAGGGTAAGGGATATTTGTGTTTATGTATATAACCCGGACAGCTCTGCCAATCGGGCTCAGCTCTATAGATGGGTTTCCGCGCGACGTCATCACAGAGCAGAGTGCGTCATCTGCGCATGCGGGAGGTAGAACGAACCGGAAGCGCCATTGACTCTGTTGTTATTTTCGGGATGTAGATAGGCATAATGCTGCTATTTTAGGCATAATAGGCATAATGCTGCTATTATATACAAACAGATCCAACTTCCAACAAATCATTTTTATTGAGTAAAGAAGATATTACAAACTGCATCATTTAATCTACTTTCATTAAACCCGGTGAAGACCATTCATTTTATGAATGTACAGTGGCCAGAGCTGCTGCGGGTAATAGCGCCCTCTACAGGCTCTTCCCTCCACTGCGCGCGCATCATCCTCTAATGTTTACAAACAGGAAACCCATCTATAGGCACGGTAGGTTGTGCGTCGGTTTGCTGAGTGGGAGACTGGCATTGGATCCTAGCTCGGTGTGAATCACTACACCTGGTTAAAACAAGAGTTTTGTTGAAAGGTTAAAGCTCTATATTTTGTAGCAGTCATTGCCATAGAGTGATCAATAACTCCAGCTCTTTAGTGCAACAGAAAATACATTTTTCGGGTGGGAGTGCCAATTTCAAATGTATTTTCTGTTGACTAAAGAGCTGGAGAGACATTGAGACTCCTGTTACTGAACTACAAGTACACATCTACAAGCTCAAAACGAGCTTGTAGATCGGCTATTTTTGGATGAAGACGAGATTTGGTAAAGACAGAAGAAAAGAGTACAGTTGTAACTCATGCCTGTTTCTCTACGACTATAAGGTTTAACCATTTAAACCCCATGTTGTTGACCGGAGTCTCTCAGGGCTCTATACTGTATATACTAGTGTCTTTTCTGTTATTGTGGGGGAAAGCTTTCGCTGAAAATAGCCAATCGACAAGCTCACAAAACGCGCAATGCTGGGGTTTAAGTGGTTTAAGTGGTTGAGGATAGATGTGCTGCGTGATAGCAATGCTAGTGATGATGATTATTCACTTTAATTACACCACAGCCATTCATCTTCTAGGAGCTTATCTGCCTGCGCTGCCTGCATCATCCTTGGGGAGACGTTTTAATTCATCTCGCCTGCTGTTCCGATCTGCTGTAAGTGGTGGAAGAAGTACTGCATTTTTTTTTAGTTAAGTAAAAGTATCAATACTGCAATGTAGAAATACTCTGTTAGGGCGCGCTCCCACCGCACTTTTATTTTACCTCTGGGGCAGAATCTGCCAATGCTTTGTCAATGTAAATGCGTGGATTCACGCAAGAGCGGATCTTTCCGCCTGTCGCGCAGACCTTGCGTTTATCTGCTCTACACGACTTGTCCATTTGAAGCAGAAAACTGCTGGAGGCAGGAGCTGATTTTCCCCCTCTGTCCAATTGGGTGAGTTGAAGGCGGACCGTCCCAAGACTCAGGAAGCACCATGGTGCTTAAGGCAGCAGGCGGTGCGGGCTACGGGGAGGGTCCTGAAAGTGAGTGACAGGCGCGTCACTCCCGTTTTTTTGAATCCGCTGGCTGCAAAAAACTGTGGCCGCGCACAACCTGCGTTTAACGCTAGCCGACCATGTTTTGGTGAGAGCGTGCCCTTACAAGTAAAAGTCCGGAATTCTAAATTTACTAGAGTAACAATACAAAAGTAATGGTATCACGTCCTTAGAAGTATAACATGTATAAAGATCTTTAGAAAATACCAGATCTTCAAGCTCACAAAAGTACGAGAAGAGTACGAGAACATCTGAAAATGTCCTGTGCCAGGGACCAAATCAAATAGCAGATGTACAGGCTCGCAGCGCGGCATGAAGAGACGCGCTGTGAGCTTGTAGATCTGCTATTTTTCAATAGCCAACATATAAATGGATGAAGCGGTTAAAATTATTATGCTGCTATGTTAACTACTTTTGCTGGGGACCTGTAGTATGCTGTAGTATGCCTCAAAAGTATCAGCTTGTAGATCTGCTCTACTTTTGCTTATTTTTTTTTATTTGAATCCTGAAAAGTAATAGTTTTTGGACAGATGAGGTTTCCACCCGACAGAGACGATATTTGAATCCATGTCTCCTGCTCTGTGTGTGTGTGTGTGAGTGTGAGTGTGTGCGTGTTGTGTGCTGCAGTCAGAGGAGCCACGGTGCACAGCGGTGTATAACAGCTACTGTCAAGAGTCATTAATCCATTCAACCCAGGAACGCATACTGTGTCATTTTAGATTACCTTTTTTTTTTGTTGCCATAAGCATTATTTTATACTTTGGGCTATTCAAAAATAGCAGATCGACAAGCTCATGAGCTTGTAGATCTGCTATTCTTTTTGAAAAATCTGGAACATTTGTGCAAATCTTTGAATATTATGTTTTTTTAAGCGATTTTTTTTTTACTCAATTCTTTGCTTCTGGGGGATTCTACAAATGTCTTCTATGAATCCTAACAATTTTTTGTTTGTTTAGCTTTTTACTTATATTGCTATAATATCAGTGGTTCTCAAACTCTATTCATGTCAAGGACCCCCAAAATGATATGTATTAGTCCGCGGACGCCCCCATCTCAAAATATTTTGTTCCAAGGACCCCCAGGAGCAAAGACTTGAGTTAAAAAAATGTATATACATATTGAACGATTTGCACACATTTTCACGATTTTCTTTTTCAAAAACAGCAGATCTACAAGCTCGTAGCGCGGCACTCGGTGCCGCGCTAGGAGCTTGCAGATCTGCTGTTTTTGAATAGCCCAAAGACTTCTTAAAATGACACACACAGATGCGTTCCCGGATTGAAAGGGTTAAAGCTGGCATTTGTAAAATAACACCACGGACGTGACATTTTGTGGCCTTTTGAAGTCACCGGGCCGCTGTACGCCGCTCTACTGTAACCACACACTGGCGTACGGTTATAGTTGTCGCTTTGTTTTCAGTATTCCCCCCTGGTGGAGTTTTTTTCCGCGTCGTTCTTTTCCATTTGATTTATCGCCCCGTGATTTTAAACGTCACACTCCATCCACTCCCTGATACAGCTGCTGCTGTATCCCATTATGTTGGATTGTAAAC